>NC_135713.1:24665498-24966776 GCF_964656455.1 Halichoerus grypus | reverse complement strand
TGTGTTCAGCAGTGTTAAGTATACTCCCTTCCTCCCTTTCCCTACTGGAATTCCATTTCCTGCAACCCCTGGCTGTAATATCCACTTCTGTGCGGAAGCAGAGCTGGTTCTCTTTCTGTTTCCTGCTAAGAGCTTCTGGATGTAAAGGGATGGGGGTGGCGCAGACACAGCAGAAAAACACTGGATAAAAAGCAGCTAAATCATATGATTAATGGAAAAAGTTGTTTTGATTTCCTAGCAATAAGGTATCATTGATTTTCATATTTATCTAGAAATTCACTTCTCAAACTAACAAGCATGATTTAAGTAGCCTCTATGCTAGGATGCACTACACATTTTCAACTCCAGTATAGATTAACAGCAAGGAAGCAGAGCTTTGGTCCTCTCCAACATATAGCAACAGGTTTACAAGAAGTTCCAGTTTTCTTCAAAGGTTTTCATTCATCTTATTTCTGTACAAATCAATAAAAGGTTTTTTTTTTTTTAAAGATTTTATTTATTTATTTGACAAAGAGAGCGAGAGAGCACAAGCAGGGGGAGCAGTAGAAGGAGAGGGAGAAGCAGGCTTCCCGCTGAGCAAGGAGCCTGATGCGGGGCTCGATCCCAGGACCCTGGGATCATGCACTGAGCCGAAGGCAGACGCTTAACCATCTGAGCCACCCAGGCGCCCCGCAATAAAAGGTTTGTTTTTTTTTTAAAGATTTTATTTATTTATTTGAGAGAGAGAGAATGAGAGAGAGCACATGAGAGGGGGGGAGGGTCAGAGGGAGAAGCAGACTCCCTGCCGAGCAGGGAGCCCGATGCGGGACTCGATCCAGGTACTCCAGGATCATGACCTGAGCCAAAGGCAGTCGCTTAACCAACTGAGCCACCGAGGCGCCCAATAAAAGGTTTTTTAAAGCCATCATCTACCTTGTTGAAAACAGAAACTCAGAAGCTAAATTAAGTAGAAAATGCCTGATCAGTGATGAGAATGGGCCTAATAAAACATACTACAGAGATACTGGCCCTTAAAAGAGAACTTGCAGGCTTCTTTTTGCAACTGATTGCATTTCTTTATTAAATTACTGTGAGTGAATCAGGGTTTCTTATAACTATATGAGATCAACTTGCAGCCTATATAGAATCAAATCAGAACTCCAGCCTTGTAGCTTGGCTAAGTCATCCTGATGATGGTCACATTTTCCCTGGGGGGCAGAAGGAATGCTGGGAAAGTCAGACTTTGCTGTGCATGAATGAGTCAGTCTCACCTCACAAGCGGAGTGATGAGCTCAGAAAATGTACATGGGAACTCATCACTTTTTTCTTTTATGACATAAAGCTGTTGTTTTTGTTTATAAAATCACTACTTGCTCATTACAAAATCATTCGTTCATTCAACAAATAGTTATTGAGTACCTATTATATGCCAAGCACTGTGAGGCATTTGGGGGCACAGCAGTGAACAAAACGATGCCTGTCTTTGTGGAGCTTACTATCTAGTAGGGGGAGATAGGCAATAAACAATAGACCTGTTAAAGCATCTAACTATATCATATGTGAGAAGGTGAGACGTGTTATGGAAAACAGAAAACACTGAACAGGATAAAGAGGATCAAGCATGCCAGGAGTTGGAAGAGCCAGGTTGAAATTTTAAATTCTGCACCTGAGGTGGCCCCACTGGGAAGAACACACTGAGCAAAGACCTGTGGAAGATGAAAGAGTTGGCCGGGCCACCGCCTGGGAGGAGATTGTTCCAGATAGAGGCAAGAGCCAGTGCAAGAGTGGTAAACTGGAAGCTGGCCTGCTGTGTTTGAGGAATAGGAGGGTTTGAGAGAAGGGGCGAGCAAGGAGGAGAGCAATAGGAGATAAGGTAACAGGGACTGGTTTAGGGAAGGCTGTAAAAGCTGCTGTAAAGACTTTTGTGAGAAATATTTTTGAGCCGCAGAGTAATGTGATATATACTATGTTTTAAAATGATCCCCTTTGTTTCTGTGTTGAGAATAGACTGGGGTGGAGGCAAGGGTAGAAGGAGGGAGACCAGATAGAAGATCATCTTCAGAAATTCCAGCCGGAGATAAGCTCAACTTTAGAGTAGCCGTGGGGATGGTAAGAAATGGTCAGAATCATGATCAGTTTTGAAGGCAGAGTAAATAGCCTGTGCCTTTGGCTCTGACAGAGGGTGTGAGAGACAGCGAGAGGTGGTGTATGGCGTCTAAGTATTTGGCTTTAGCAACTAGAAGGGTGGAGCCACCATCACCTGAGCTGGAAGAGCAGTCTTTTGGGCTTGGGGCTCTCTGACCTAGCCTGCATGCATAGATCCACTCTGGAGTTAAGTTCTGGACATGCTGAACTTGAGAAGATCACGTGGGCAGCTAGATATCTAAATCTGGACTTTGGAGCAGAGGACTAGTCTGGAGAGAGAAATTTGGGAGATGCAAGACTATTAATAGTATTTTAAGACCCCAGAAGATAAATTCCTTTGGATAGATTTTCTGGGTCCAAGGTTCTTGCTGGTCAAGAGCATATTCAAGGGTTTCCTATGTAATTCTAAAATTCTAATCTTTCCTCTTGAAAGGGGGTAACAATTTAGAATCCCAGCAGTAGTGTCTTAGAGAACTGTTTGTTCCTGAATATTGTCACTTTTTAATCTTTGCCAGCCTGCCAGTCAAAACCTACCTCATGTCATAATTTGCAAATCAGTGATGACTAGTGAGGTCAAAATTCTTATTAGTCATTTGCCTTCTTTGAAAATTGCTTACTTATGCCCTCTCTGTTTGTGAAGATCTTCATATTTATATCCCCCTAGCATGGTGACTGTCACTTAATAAGCACCATAATAAAAATGACCGGTCAATGAGAATTTCTATTAAAAAATCCTTTTAAAAAAAATGACTTTATGGAGGCACACTTTGCATGGCAAATAATTCATTCATTTCCAATGTACAATTCAGTATTTTTAGGAAATTTACCAAGTTGTGCAACCATCACCATAAATCAGTTTTAGAACATTTTCATAACCCCATTAAGATCCCTCATGCCCATTATGGTTAATGCCCATTCCCAGCCCACCACTTTCTGTTTCTACAGGGCTGCCTCTTCTAGCCATTTCATATAAATGGAATCATATAATATGTGGTCTTTTGTTTCTTGCATCTTAAAAACAATTTCTTTTTACTAGGTTCTTAGTCACCAGTCTTTATGGCCTTCTGCATTCTCTCTGCCATTTACCCCTTACAAAAATCTTGATTCATGCAGACATGCCCTTTTGATGATATCTCTCTCCCTTTCCTTCAGATCATACCTGATTATCCTGAGGAGAGAGCCCTCATGGGACCTGCTAGCACCTCATCTATCCTGTCTCATATAGCCACCACGCCTTCCAGTTTAGGCTATGGAAACCCCTGGTAGCCTCTCCTACCTTTAAAAATTCTCATGCGACTGCACTTAAGTGGAGCACGCACTCCTTCTCATTCGGTCTCCTAGATTTTCCCCCCACTGTTCCACTGTTATCATAAACCAACCTCTGCTTCAAAAGGAAATCTTTCTGGGGCGCCTGGGTGGCTCAGGCAGTTGAGCATCCAACTCTTGATTTCGGCTCAGGTCACAATCTCAGGGGGATGGAACTGAGCCTGACTTCAGGCTCTGCTTGGTGGAGAGTCTGCTTGAGACTCTCTCTCTCTCTCTCCCTCTGCCCTTCCCCCTGCTGCTCTCTCTAAAATAATACATAAATCTTAAAAAAAAAAAAAAAAAAAGGAAATCTTTCCTCATTAACAGTAACTAGGCAAAAGCTCCAGATACCATGGTAATGTAGTAGTATATAATATGTATCATATGTTAATATATTCATGTTACTTCACATTCACATCAGCAGCATTTCATTTTTAATTTTCTCCATGTTATTTTTGTCCAGGCCAGATTACCAGCACCAGATTATTATAAGACCCAGAATCTTTTCTGTACTTCCTTTGCCTGGATTGGTGTTAGTGAACCTTCTATAGCTCCCCTATCCCCTGCTCCCTGGCCAGCAAAAGACACCTCATATCACAGAGGTCTTTGCTAAGATGTGCCCCCGAGAGCTGAAGATGGGCCGGTTCTGAGACACACAAAATGCAGGGATGCCCTCTGCCTGTCTTGAGTTTTGCCTGATGTCCAACTTCCCAGCCTTGCTAGGTGCATTTCCTATGGCAATTCCTACACTTCCCTCCGTGTGGTGCTGCCCTTGGCCTTGCCTTGAAAGAGCTTTGATCAATGCTCAAGGATTACTGAAGCCAGACCATGTCCTAGAGATTATGTTCAATTTGTTTTCCTTCTTCAGGGCCACCAAGCCCTGAGAAATGTGTCAAAGATGACGCAGGGACTCAGTTCCATATTGCCCTTGCCTCCATTTCCAAGTTCCTCCATGGTGAAAACCATTGAGAGTTATGAGACTTAGTAACACACATTCTCCCTTTCTTTCCCTCTTCCCTAAAACCAACCAAATCTGAGAGTTCACAACAGCCAGTCATCCACGAACTCTCACACTGCACCATTCAAACGGCAGCCACCCTCTTCCCCTTCCCCAGAGGTGATACTAAGAGAAGGGGTCTATGCATCTCAGAAAGCACATGAAGCTACTCATACACTCATTCAAACACTGATGAAATGCCTGGACCCTCCAGTTCCCTCCCCTTTCAAGTGGCTCCAGTTCCATCTTGAAACAATTTCCTCAGTTTGCCTCAATCCTTCCAGGGTCTGTTCCATTGGCTTGGCCAGAGCCTGCCCTCACCTCACACCAAAGCTGGTTTCACTTATGTCAAAACAGCTTCCATCAAGATAGTGGGCTTCTTTTCCAAATTTCTTTCACTGTTTTGAAGTCAGCAGAGAAGACATACTTAAGAAATTGCAAAATGAGCACCTCAATCGGTGTGTTCCAGCTAATGTCATGCACTGTTCTTCTCTTGAATCTCTTCTATACAGTGTACTGGGAATTTTTTAAAGATTGATTTTCTTTTCTTCTTTTTCTTTCTTTTCCAAGGCTCTCTGGCAGGCAGAGCTGGGCTGGACAGGTCTCATAATCTGCAAAGGTTCCTGTACACTGGCTTTGTAAGTTTTGCAACATTCTTCTCTAAGCAAAGGATGCTCCTAAGAACCTGGATTTGTTGGATATTTTCCCTCTTGTTCATCCATCTGCATGATCCTCTAGGATTCTTCTTGGTTTGGAAGACTTCGATAACAAGAAAGCCAGATCAACAGAACTCTGGCCTAGAAAACAGATAAGCCAAGTCCTTACAGATATGGACAGAACAATTTAAAAATCTTGGCTTCCAATCAGTGCAGTCTTCATATTGACCAATTTGAACTGTGGCATCATTGAGTATCTTTGTGGCCCTTTGTTCTTAGTTTATGTTCAGACAAGGAACATACAGAGGCATTTGTATTTGTCTACTATTTTTAAGATAACTGCAAGTTAAGCATTAAGGAAACCTTAAATTATCGGATGTATAAGCATCAATGTTGATATGAAAATGTAAAACTTGCTTTTAATAGTCTCTTTATATTAAAAGCTCCAAAAACTAACAAGAGTTATAATAGACAAGGGGGTGAATACCAATATTAAGTTGTAACTACATGCTGTGTACTGAGTTAACTGCACACGCACTTTACCTCATTTCAGTCTAAAGCAACCCTATTAAGGCTGACATTATGTATGAGTCATGTTTTAGGAGCAAACTGAGGCTTAGAGAGAATAACTTGCCCAGGGTCACAGAGGTGGCAGGGGTGGAGCTGGGATTCAAATTCCCATCTGACTGCAAACAAACCCAGCCAGTGACCTTGGGATTCACTGTGGCAAAGCCCCATCCTAATGTTGGGCATTATGACAAGGTTTGGATGAAGGAAAAGGGCTACAACTTCTAACAGCCAAGAGAAACCTCTCCCCACTTCATTTTCCTGGTCTGTTAACACCCAAAATATGTGCCACACCCATAAGAAAAGGGCCCTAGGGAAAACAAGAGGTATTTTCAGGCAGGCCCAGAAGGCAGGTTAGTATTTGGGAGGGGTGGGTGGTTTCTTGGGGTGTGGGTGGAAGTGGCCAGCTCTCATTCCATTTCTCAGGTATGAGCTGAGACAGTCCCCAAGATTTCTGGAAAAGTGGAGGCAATACTTGCTTAGATTAGCTAGAATCAGAGGATTAAGGAACCAACTTGGCCCCCAGCCCAGCCAAGGCCAAACAAAATGGCTAACACCAGCTATGCCCTCCAGTGCTGGCCTCTCCTTCAGGTGGTCTCTGGAGCTCAGTCACTGCCTTTGCTCCCCACAGTGCCCTCACTCCAGACCAGTGCTTCTCAAGCAGCACTATGCTTTTTTTTCACGAGGAACTGCCCCTCCTGATTGCAGGCAGTCTGTGCATACCTTCTGGCCTGTTGTTCTGAACTCTTGTTCCTGTGGATTCTTGTACGAGATAATGTGCTGTCAAGCAGTGATGGGCCCACACGGATTAGAATAAGGAAAAGGCAAGCAAATCTCTGGGCTGAAGTACCACTCAGATGTCCCTTCAAGTTAAGGACTTGCTGTCCAGCTGGTGAGGAGTGTGTTAGCTCAAGACCTCCAGCTGTGATCTTCATCAGAGTCTGCCTCGGCTTTCAAGTCAAGGTCATACGGGGGCAATTCCTGGCCAATGGTGAGCAAGTTGGTATGGGGCCAAGGACAGGATACCTCAAGATGGGCCACTTGGGTGTGAAGATTATTTTGAGTTAAAAAACAATTAAAACTCTGCAGATTCAGGAAAAGCTCTTTACCTCCCCCACAAGTGCCTAAAAAGAATTTAGATAGACGACCTGCTCCCAGAAGAGAGCTATCAGCATAGATAACTAAATTATACTATGAACTAGATATGGTGGACAGGGAGGAACCTAGCAAGGCCTGTTTGATCAAAGCCTCTATGTCCCGTTGCTTCTGAGTGGCCCAGAAAACATTTGTTTACCAAACATTCACTGTTTTTCATCTTCCTGTGAATTGCATTCCCTACTTTTGAAATCCCAGACCGCTACCTCCTTCTGCTTAGTTCAGAATGACATCTATACCTCATGGTGTCGTCTTTGGAATTTCCATGTCTGTGTGGGTTCCTTGTATGCTATTAAATTTGATGTTCTCCTGTTAATCTGCCTGATGTCAATTTGATTCTTGTCTGGCTAGAAGGACCGTGAGACAGGATAGTCTTGCTTCCTGACAATGGGGAGATGAGGCCTGGCCATTTCTACACTCCAGGCACATTTTGCCTAGAGCTCCCTCTTGGGCTGATGGGCTTTGTCACATGGGCAGCATGGTGTATGGCTCCCTTGCCCAGTGCTGCTTTCTCCTGTTTCCTTTCACAGGTGTTATCCCCACAAACATTTTGCACTCTTAGCTCTAACTCAGCATCTGCTTCCTGGAGAACTCAATCTGAGTGAAGGCAATATAATGAGATTAACAAAGTATTTCCCCAAAAGGAGATGATGGGAAATAACAGTAGCCAAAAAAGGTCTGTTATGGATGGGTAGGACTCAGCTAACTGGGTATAGAAGCAGCCAGCAGAGCATTCTTGAGAAGACAAGTTGGATGAATGGAATTCACAAAGATTTCCTTCAAACCTGTTGGCCGGTAGCTAGAAAAACCAAAGGGCAAAAGGCTCCTTCTGCAAAGAAGCTCCTTTGGATTAGGATTCTCTTTACTCATTACCCAAACATCTTCACCAAAATTCAGCCCAGTATCAAGTATTTGGAGCAAGATTATGTTTGGTTCATGTGTCAGCACTGCTACCCTGGTCCGTGGGCAGGACACTTAACCTCTGAGACTAACCCCTCGGTCTCACAGACCTACAGCGTCATGGGGAGGATTGGAGAAGATAAGGGAATAAGCAGGCTGGTTTCCCACTTGGCACATAAGAAATGCCAGTGTCAGCTCCTTTCCCTTTCAGAAATTTGCTAGGTAATCACAGGTTGACCAGTTAGACTTGTCTGCTGCCCTTGTCCAGTCTGAAATCCCGGACAGGGCAACTCACAGAGGAGACTGGTCAAAGCCGATTCTGTGGTCTGAGTGGAGCAGAGAGAACCACAGTCAAGTCAGGGAAAAGGAGTCTCTGGAAAAATCAAATTCACAGGGACAAGCAGAGAGTCAGAAATGATTCCAAAAATAAAGATCTGAAAAGGCAGGGCAAATGTGCCTTAGACACAGAGCTCTCACAGAGAGGCATTTTGAGGGTCTCATGGACCTATGTCATTCCATGGAGGATGGGTGTTCGTGTGCTGTGGGGGATCAGGCTAGCACGGGCAACCAGCAGCGACTGGCCAACTGCAGGCCATATTCTCTGCCAGAGAAAGATGAGACACACGTCTTTCAAAACACAGACCAAGGGTGGCCTCTTGTTTTGCTTCCATGTCCATCTGGCTAGGGTCAGCCCTCAACTCCCAGAGCAATTGCAAGCTTTCTGGCCTGACCTGAACTCTGAGGATGGTCCCAGAGGTCCTGGAACTGCTCCAGCACTCTGGGTGGAGCCTGGGAGGTTGCCCATCCCAACCAAGCTGTGAGATGAGCTGACCCCTAATATTTTATAAAATATGTGGGCTGCTCACACTGACACAAGCAACTGCCACAATGAAATCAGATGCACGTGTGTGCAAGAGAGACGCTATCACTCTCAGCATTCACTTCTCTCTGATGTACCTTTCTGCCATTTGTCACAAATATCTGGACAACAACCCTCCTTTTTGGTTCAGCTATCTCCTTTAAAAGGGCTTCTTTCACTTTTCTGAGGCAGGGATTTCAAAAGCCCAATTGGTTTTTGTTTTTGTTTTTTTAAGATTTTATTTATTTGACAGAGAGAGACACAGTGAGAGAGGGAACACAAGCAGGGGGAGTGGGAGAGGGAGAGGGAGAAGCAGGCTTCCCACTGAGCAGGGAGCCCGATGCGGGGCTCGATTCCAGGACCCTGGGATCATGACCTGAGCCGAAGGCAGATGCTTAACGACTGAGCCACCCAGGCTCCCCTGCCCAATTGTTTTTAATATTAAGTGTTTCAACATATTACAATGCCGTTAGACAGTGAACATTATGGTATTTTTTAAAAGTTTAGAGAGGGTCTCTGTAGACACATGAGTTCAACTCGAGGGGAAAACACTCCTGGCATGAAGAGCCAGCTCCTCTGCTTTTGTATGAGGTGCAAACAGGTGTGGGTATTTGAGTCACAAGCATGCCTTAGAATATAAGGAACTCACTTTGTTACCAAGTGTTCTCCACAGGAAATAGCTGGCAGACGGCACACACTAAACTTGGAACCCTCCAACTTAGAGCAAACGGAAAACATCCAAAAACAAAATCAGAGCCATGGGCCGCCTGGAAAAACAAACACCCCAAAAAGTTATTTCTTGAATTGCGCACCAGGAAGAGTGTGATCTGGAAGAATCTGGAAGCGAGAGAAACAAAAGTATTGACCAGAGGACCTTCTCGAATCTCTGGGGGGAAAAAAAACATGAGCGTTTTCCACTGTGGCCTTGTTCCATTTAGACTCAAACATTTCTGAAAGATAAAGGGGTATCTTAACTTGTTCTGACTTCCCAAAGTGAGGAGAAAACCACACCCACTTTTCACACAGATTGGAGCTTTATGAGGATGGCTGGGTCTCAGGTCAGGGGTCAGGGCACCCAATTCACCAGATACTTAAAGAGCTCCATGTGGGCTCTGGGAAAGACCCAGGACACCATATTGTCAGAGAACACAGCAACTCTCAATAACCAGAGGATTTTTTTTTTTTTTTGCTGTTATTAACACCTTACATCCTGAACTCTCTTTAGAGATTTCCTCCTAAAGACACTTACTGCAGTCTTTTAAAATTTGCTTTTATGGTCTACTGAGAGCATCAACATGAGATTTGTTTACCCTCCCTGTCCAATTTCCTCAAAGGATTTACATATCGGCATCACCTCGTCTCACAAGGTACTTTGGCTTTGGGCAAAAGGACATGATCTCCTAGATGACTTAAGGGAACGAAAAGCTAAGTTTGACAAAGCAGATCTGTGGAAAATTTCAATATTGCTGTTTCTTCAAGAGCTGAAAAGGAGGGATTTTTAAATTATCAGGTACAAAGCTTAAAAGGCCCAATTTCACAACTTCAAAACAATCAAGTAAATACATCGTAAAGTCCAAAGGGGCCTCTCACAGACTCTTCCAAATGGGCTTAAGTTCCAGATCAGAGTCTACAGACCTGGTCAAAAGAAAATGTCTGGTTTTTAAAATTGAGATGTCTCAATTCTCTCTCTCCCTGGGGCAGAGGTGAGGGATAGAAGGGAAAAAAAGAAAAAAAAGCAGCTGAGAGGAAGAACAAATAAGTAAAGTGAGTTTTCAGATTTTATTCTTAAATCCCAATAGGGCCAATGAATGAAGCCGTATTTAAAATGCCCTGCCTTGGATTTCAAGACAATGTGAAGACTCCTCAAACAACACCGAATCCAACCATAAATCACTCCCCAGCGTCCATGGATGAATGTGGAGGCAGAAGAGAAAAAACACACACCTACTCCCCCAGCCCCCAGCCCCCACAAGGGAAGCCCCCGTGAGGCATTCACTAGCAGACCCAGAAGGGAGTCAGTCTTGTGCCAAGGAACAGATTTTCTCTGAAAATTAAGGAGATGATATAAAGAGAATAAGGTTCAAAATCCTGAGTGCAGGCATGCTGACTCAGTGCTGACGAAACAGTGACTAAGGCAGTTGATTTCTGCCCTCACAGATTTTCACAGTCAACCTATAATTAATGTTACAAATTAATGTGTCAATTTTCTAATGAAATCTATAATTATTATAGTATATTATGAATTATTGACATGTTATATTATTGACATAATTGACAATAACATGCTATATCATTAACATAATGTGATATTATTAACATATTATTGTGTTATCTTATTGTAATATTAACATTTTTATTTATACACTAATAAATTATACTATATATTTATATATAGCATATATAATATTAATATGTTTATTATTTATATTATAATAAATTATATTACAGAAATAAAATTTTATATAATAAAATAGTAATATAAAAATTAATGCATGTTAAAATTTATTAGCTACTAGGTAAATATTTAATAAGATAATATTGATATATAAAATAATAAAGAGATATGAATTTATATTCTATAAATTTTAAAATATTAATTATGTGAAGATTTTTCCAATAGAAGCACAGGTTACTTCAGAATCTTCTAAAAAAGGGTCTGGCCTGCTTTGGGGGTGGATGCAGACAGGCAAGTTTTCCCTCAGGAAGTACCGGGGGGTCTGAGGTCCAGCAGAAGTTAGCTAGGCTGGGAGGAGGCTGAAGCATGGGGTCTGGATTGAGGAGAGAGGAGAGAGGGTCCAGGCAGATATTAAGACCATGTTTAAGGCCCTGTGTTGGAATGTGACTACGAATTCTAGTTCCCCCTCAAACTGGAGATGTACTAGTGGAAAGCCTCTGGGTTGAAGAGTTCCCTACCCCCACCCCCCCAAATTCACATCTACCTAGAACCTCAGAACATGACATTACTCAGAAATAGGGTCTTTGCACATGTAATTACTTAGGGATCCAGAGGAGATCACAGTGGATCAGGGTGGACTCTGAATCCAATGAAGGTGTCCTTCTAAGAGACAGAAGAGAACATACAGAGACCCAGAGAAGGCAGTGGTGTGTAGCTGGGAGTGGAGGTTGGAGTGATGCATCCACAAGCCAAGAAATGCCAGGAATTTCCTGCAAAGACGGAAGCTGGGAGAGATCCACGAGGTCCTTCCTCCCTTGGAGACCCCAGAAGGAACCACCTCTGTTGACAACTTGATTCTGGACTGCTAACCTCCAGAACCATGAGAAAAGACATTTGCACTGTTGTAAGCCATCGCATTAGAGGTACTTTTTTATGTCAGTTCTAGGAAGTGAATACGGCCTCCTTCTGCCCCCTTCAGCTTTTCCAAGACTTTTTGACTCTTGAACTTCTTTCACAATAGGATGAAATCTTGTAAAACCTCTAAGACCTGCTTAAAATAATTTCATCATGTTTTTCATGGTTATATAACCAAGTAATTTTAAATAAATATATTAGATATGCTATTAAAGGGCTTTAAAACCCCTTTTAATACAATCTAAAAATATCAAGATGTATTTCCCTGTTTCCCAAGTAATGCATGCTGTTTCATTTACTTCAGATTAATCTGTAAGGATAAAGACAATTTACTGACTCAAATTTAAACAATATACATCATTTCAAAATATTTAATATATATATATATTTTAAAGATGTTACTTATTTATTTGACAGAGAGAGACACAGGGAGAGAGGGAACACAAGCAGGGGGAGTGGGAGAGGGGGAAGCAGGATTCCTGTGGGGCAGGGAGCCCTATGCAGGGCTCGATCCCAGGACCCTTGGGACCATGACCTGAGCTGAAGGCAGATGCTTAATGACTGAGCCACCCAGGTGCCCCCTTAAAATATATATTTTAAAATACAGAGAAAAACTACCTATGTGATACTTGTGACATCAATAATAGGAAAGACAATACCCTGCTGTTTTAATTCTTGGATCTTTAGAATTTTTGCATTTGAATTGTATAAAATGTCCTAGTTCATTTTAAAAATTATTATGTTTGGTATTTAGATGACAAGATGGGAGAGATTTCCAGCTGCAACTTGTAATCATTTCTTCTTACATAATACATTATGGGGTGAATAGTGTTTACTCCAATAAATAGCAGCAACATTGGCTAGAGCAAGAGAGAGAAGTTATGTATGCATTTTGATCAGATGTGAATGGAACCTGAAGATCTGGTAAAGATCATCTTCGGGAGAATCATCACTGTTATATTCCTTGTTAATCTGAATCATCAGTGCCCCTATGCTCCTTGTCTTTAAAGACTTTTAAAAGGGATAGCAACAAAGATGTTACCAAGCAGGGGAAATGATTTAGGACCATACAATGGGCAAAACCACTAGGGTGGCTAGAGCTGATCATCTGGGAGGTGAAGTCATCTGGGTATCTGAGTCACAAGAACACCAACTATTTTCCCATTCAGAATCTGCTCTGAGATTCTTAATCCATGTTGGAGGGAAAATGTTTAAGCAATTATTTTATGTTCTGATTTTCAGCAAGACAACTGAAGCTGACTCCATGATCACCTTTAACAACAGGACCTCAGGAACACCACCGCCGGTTCTCGGTAACTTCCCAGTCACAGGTTTGTACTGTGCGACCTCCTGCCCGAGGGTGGGGTCTTGTGGCAGTGAGCTTCAGAGAGCTCAAACCACTGAGTGGTGATTTTGCCCTGGGTCAGAGCCAACAGGCATTAACTGCTGTCATGTCAGCTTCTCTCCTCACTAAACATGCTTCAGAAGGTATTTAAAAAGCAAACAAACCCAATAAAGATGTCAATGTGTATTATCCATGTTTCCCACAGGTTTCTAAAGGACCTTAAACTTTGGAAGGGGCTCAGTTTCTTCTGTGTCCTTTCCCCTATGACATTGGACAGGTTATCAGAACACATGTTTTACCTTGACCGCAGCTCCTTCCTTTTCTTGTAGCACTATAAATGGACTGCCATCCTGTCAGCCAAGCATGTCCAGGCATGTCACCTAACAGCATTAAAGACTTGAGTCGTTCACATTGCTCAGACCTCACCTAAAAGTTCTCGTGAAGAGAGGAGTCCCCAGTCATATCTGCTTCCAAACATGCCCACACTTCTAATGGGTGCCTTCATCCTACAGGGCTATTTTCCCTTCCTTGTACAATAAAGTTTGGATTTGCTACTTGCAGCCTTCTATGGAGGGGAGAGTGGAAGGAAAGGTCAAGAGAATTGTGTCAGGCAAAGTGCATCAATGGAGGGATAAAAGACCAATCAGAACTGCTGGGATTACACATCAGACACTCACTACAATTATTAGTACTACCTTACTTTGGTATAACTCTACATCTTACCAAAATCAGTAGTAGTCATACTATCAGCATCACTATCTGACCACTGCAAACTTGTGAGGTGGGTAAGGAAGATGTAGCTGTCACCAGTCTGTAAGTGGTAAAATTTAGGAATAAGGATGATGGAGCTTCATGAAGCCCATCTGGACTCCTGGTCCAGAGCACCTTCCTCCTTCTGTACAGAGGGAAAGAGATGGTAGAGCTGCTGCTTTAGGAACTGGCTGGACTATGGTCAGGAAGATCTTCCAGAATTCTCCTGTGCCACAAGGAGAATGTGATGCTCCGTGGGGAATGGGCTGGGTTAGACCTAGCAGTCTGTTGAATAGAATGCAGGTTTTAGAGCCCGGCAGACCTGGGTTTGAATCCAGATTCTGTCACTTGCCAGTTGTAGGACCTTGAGATGAATTATGTATTTTTTTTTTCTTTTTTCCTCAGTATCCTCATCTGAAATGGGCTGCTTTGAGAATTAAATGCTATTTAGAGATAAAGCATGACACCTACAAGTGCAATACCTGAAAAATGTTCACAGTGACTACATCCAAGCTTGCTAGGCTACATATGCAGACAAGTCAACTAAACTACACATAAAAATCCCCATTGGTGAAGGGCAAGAATGAAAACCCACATGATGAAGTTGAACATGGTGGGGAAGTGGATACCAGCCCTAGGGCTCTGCCCCACATACTCAGAGAAAGTCGGCTCTCCTGCAGCCCCCACCAGCAAGCCAACTTTCTAATCTGGTATTCTAGAGTGTCACATGTGAATCGCTCCAAACTCAGAGTATGGGCTCAGCTAGAAAGACGCTTGTTTCAAAAGAGCAAGAGGACAGGGAAAATTTCCAGAGATGTCTGTCTACCACTATTGGGCTCCTTGATTCATCTCTTCCCAACCCCTCAAGAGGCAGGTCCCCTCTGAAATTCCACAGAACACAGGTCTTAGACATCTTCCAGTGCCCAGCCTCGGGCTGATTACATTCAACTTGGCATTTGATGATACGCTTCCTCAGATTGATCCCCAGTTGTTTCACCATGCTTGTCATGTTGATCAACAAGATTGTGTACACCTTAAATCAGGTTCATGGCTCTTTTGCAACCTTTTGTCCCTGCCTCCCCCATGTTTGTCCCAGAATGCAGCATATTCCCAAGCACACTGCAAGCCAAGAGCCACAATGCATTTAATAATAGAATTGAATCCTTTACCCTTGGCGTTGAGAAGTAATGAGAAGTGGTAGAAAACAGCATTCAGAGTATCAACAACAAGGCAATGATTTTCAAAACATAAGAGAATTTTACAAAAATATATTTAGATATGGAGCTACATTTTCAAAACATGAATCATTGCAAGTGAGGATGGGGTTTAGAAATAGTAATAGCTACCAAAATTGATATGCACGTGCCATGGTCCACACACTGTGGTAAGCACATTGAGAAACTTATGCAATTTGTGAATATATTCTTGCAAAAACTCATATGGCAGAGAAGTAGAGTGAGATGTAAAAGTCACTCATTCATATCACCCTCCAAACCATTCCTATAACTTTCAACTTTTATCTTATCCACAAGTTGAGAGTACCTTCTCCTTTATGACTTCATGCATTTATGGTCTTACTTAGGAGGCTTCCCCTTTTCTTCTAATATTTTCACAGATTTCATTTTTATGTTTAGCTTTCTACCGCATTTGGAATTTATTCATCTATTTTAAAGCAGGACTTAACTTCATAGTCTCCTGTAAAAAGTTTTAGCTAATTATTGCAATAAAGTCCATGAAGCAGACTGTCATTTATCCTTCAGTTTTGAAGTGTCTCCTTTTCCATACACCAAATTTCCTGACATACATGGACCTATTTGGGATTCCTTACTTTGTTCCACTGATCTATTTGGCAATTCCTGTGCCACACTGCTTGAATTACTATGGGTTTAAAGTATGGTTTGTTCTCTGGCGAGAAAGCCCACATCCTTCCTCACTGTTCTTATTTTTCCAAAAATTTCTTAGCTATTCACTCACTTTTCCCCCTTCCAGATGAATTCAGGTTCATCTGTTCAAGTTCCAAAATAATTCTTTTCAGATTTTGATGGAAACTGTATTTAGGTATAGATAGGAAAGGAAGGCAGCAGCATCTAGTACTCTTAAAGGACAGTCTGCAGAGCTACAGGTATAAGAACCATGATTATAGATACATAATCTGAACAACTGTTCTTTAGTTAAGGATGCAATAAGTTAAGATCGTCCCCATTAAAAAGCAAACAACAAATTCACCCTAGCCAGCCCTAGCTTAGACTCTTTAAAGTAAATCTCCATGCTGTGATCAGCATCCCACAAGTTTTTAATTGAGGTTATGAAATCCAAGAAGGTTTCTTTAAAAGTTATTTTTACCAAATTATAAATCAAAGGCATACAGAGGTTACGAATTCAGACGTTCCTATCACACAATTATTTCAAATCACTCTCTCCCTTCTCCATTCTAACCTGAATTTCAGAGTGTAGTTTTTATGATATACTATATCTCCTGGCAGAGATATCTCAAAATTATTACCATAGACGTTTAGTGGAACAAGCCCAATTTTAAACTGAAAACAGCACTTTAAAAGAGATTTTTAAATTCTGGCATCCCTGTTTATATAATAATTACAATTCAATAAAAAAGTCATAATATTAAAATAGTGACAGATTTCCTTTAGAGGAGGTGAAACAGATTTTTCCTTAAAAAGAAAAAAAAAAAAAAAAACAAAACCCCCAAAATTAAAAGGGTTTAAACTGGTTTCAAAGTGTAATAAGAGATAGAAATAAGATCTCTATTTAAAATAGACAAAAATCTGGTACTGATGCTTTTGGGCAAAGAAAAAGAAAACATATATAGTCTGTCTAGTCTACTTTTCTTATTTTTTTCCACGCTTCAGGAGATATTATAAAGATAACCATCTAGCATGACTGAAGTGCAGAGATCACACGCGAGAGCAACAGTTTCTCTGTTCAATAGACTGCATTTGGCGAAGAGAGAAGGGGCAGCAAACCTCTCTTTCACGAGACATTACACAGACCTTGCTCTGATGTAATGACACATTCAAGGAGTGAACAGATAAACCCACTGTGACACATCTGCCCGATGATGGAAGACGACTCACGGATGGAAGACGACTCATGGTGGAAAGGAAGGGCTACGGATACTTGTAACAATGTGGATGAATGTCAAATGCATGATGCTAAGTGAAAGCCTTAAATGGCTACCTGCTGCAGGATTCCATTTATGTAACATTCTGGAAAGGTGACATAATAGGGACAGTGAACATATCAGTGGTTGCCAGAGGCTGTGTGTGAGCAGAGGGTTTGACCACAGGGCGGTCACTTTCTAGGGTGATGGAATGGTTCCCTCTTTTTATTTTTTATTTATTATGTTCAATTAGCCAACATTGAATGGTTCCCTCTTGACTGAGGTGGTAGTTTACATGACTTGTGTTTGTCAGAATTTGTAGACTGGTACAACTGGAAAGGTCTTCCTTTAATTTCTTATGTTAGCATAATGTCTCAATTTTGTACTTTAAGTATATTGCATTTAATCCTTTCTTCTGGAATTGGGTAAAATTCATTATACTAAACAGTGTAAGCAAATTCTATCTCAATAAATGACTTAATAATAATAAAGAAGAGGGGCGCCTGGGTGGCTCAGCCAGTTAAGCGTCTGACTTCGGCTCAGGTCATGATCTCACTGTTGTGAGATCAAGCCCCATGTTGGGCTCCATGCTCAGCACAGATTCTGCTTGAAATTCTCTCTCCCCCTCTGCCCCTCCCCCCACCGTTCACATGCACTCTCTCTCTCTTAAAAAATAAAAAATAAAATAATAATAATAAAGAAGAATACTCTTGCAAACCAAACTCTGTCTTCTGATACCATCTTCTGTACATCAATAGCGTGTTAGCTATTTACTTTGTAGGAAGGATCCACTTAATATAAATAAAGTGTACAATACTGGCTCTTCTTGCTGGTTTGTGCACTTCATTTTTCCAGTATCTAGAACTCACCTTCTTAGTCTTTCCACAGAGCAATGTGGAATTTCTCTCAAGTGAATCAGGTTAACTGTATTAAATGCTGGAGCCAGGATGGTGGTCCTAGGCTCCTGGGTCAGAATCTGACCCTGTGGGATATTTTAAACAAGTCCCACATAGCTTCAATCCAAAATCTACGGGTTTTCATGGACAGTCAACTTAATCTCATAACAGAACCAACTAAAGACATTTCAATATTTGCATTAAGAGAAGTATACTGTCCACATCAAAGGAGACAATAATCCTTTTCTGATAAGATTGCACATAGAGAGTTTGGTTCAGTACAGGCATGAGAAAATGGCAATCCTGTCTTATGATGAGCAACTGAAGAGACTAAGGATGCTTACCCTGAAGAAGATAATGTCTGGGGGGGGGGGGGGCTGTAGGGGGGATATAATGGTTTTACACACAAGTATATGAATGGTTATATGAGGAAAGGGGTAGACCACTTCAAGGTGTCACAGCTTATAGGATTAGTACCCATAAGTAAAGGATGAAAGATATTTGGCTTTAAAAGACAACAATGTTTTAAACACCTAGGACAATCCCGTGAAGGAGTGGCTGCCTTCGGAGGCAGGGAAGCTGTAGGCAGGGTTTTGGATTTGATGGTAAGCTGGGTGAAAGGGCTTCCATGAAGAGAGGTGACCAGCAAAAAGCCAATCACACGGAGCGTGGTGGTTTACCAGCTATGCCAATGCCGGAGAGAGACCGGGGCATCTGGGAAAGGCAGTGAAGGAGGAGAGGAAAGGCAGGGGAAGGAAAAGAGGTGGACACAAGGAAAGGAGATGGTAAAGGAGGAGACAAACCCTCTAGCTCATTTTGCCTGCATGGTTGGGGGCTGTCTGTCATTTGATCAGCCTTTGAATTTGGAGAAGCTCCCATTACATGAGGGGTGGTGGGGACATCCTGTCTCCACTCCCAGGAACCAGCCCACAGGCACATGACTTAGATCTGGCTCACTGGAGGCTCCTGTCTGGAACTCTAGAGCATGAGGAGGTGATGCTAGGACACAGGGACAGATAAAGGCTAGTCACAGGAGTCTACTAATCATAGTGGTGGCAGTGGTGGTATCCTAAGCTGACTGTTCCTGTGCCATGACCTTGGGTGTGTTCTTGGCCACTTGGTTCTTGCCCATTCTCTTGAGCCCAGACCTCAACACTTCTGTTGGCGTCTGTAAGCTACCCAACATTCTGTCTCTAAATTTCTTTTCTGCGTAAATGAGCCACAGTTGGTTTCTATTACTTGCAACCTCAAAACTCCGTTAGGATCACACAAATTGGGGAAGGGGGTACTTTTTTTTTAAAGATTTTATTTATTTGTCAGAGAGACAGAGAGAGCACAAGCAGGGGGGAGTGGCAGGCAGAGGGAGAAGCAATCTCCCCACTGAGCAAGGAGCCTAATGTGGGACTCGATCCCAGGACCCTGAGATCATGACCTGAGCTGAAGGCAGATGCTTAACCGACTGAGCCACCCAGGTGTCCTGGGAAAGGGGGTACTTAAGAGCTATTTTACATTACCCTTATGTCATATATGAGAATGAAATTCTTTAAAAATCACATGGCTGGCTCCTATTATTGGTTGCATTTGGAGAGCTTAAAAAAAAAAATCAGGATCTCTACCTTTACCACTACCCCTAATTTCTTCCAAGGTTCTGAAATACTACATCAGGGCTATGGGGTTGGTTGAATAGAAGCCAGCACATTTCTTCTCCCTAAAGTTTTCCAGGTAATTCTAATGCCTATTCTCAGGGGTCTGGCATTTGGGTTTCTAAGCAAATGAAAGTAAGCTGAACCATTAAACAATTTGTCTGGTTTACTAAAGTCTTTTCAATCTCCTCTGTTTCAGGCCAAATCTGACCAACCTATAAGCGTCAACAGGGTGAGTCTCAACTCCCACTCCTTTTGTTAGCACATAACTTCTCCCACAAACACCTGCTTCACCCCCCAGCCTCTGCTCTGGACTGTCACTCTCTGGGAGGGCACTTCCCATTCTCTCTGCCTACACAGATCCTACTTATGCATCAAGGACCATCTGAGAATGGCTTCTTTCATGCACTCTTTTCCATCCATTCCAATCTGGGATTTTTGTATAAATGTATAAATGAAGTTGTATAATTTCAGAGTTGGAAGCGTCCTCTAGTAAGTACATGCCATCTGTGTCATGTCATTAGCCCACATATTCCTTTCTTAGAATTAATTTCTTACATTTTATTTCAATTTTCATTGCCTTTATACCTTATCTCTCCAAGTCCTTAAGTTTTCTTCCAGCAACTCTATGGAGACATTGCTGGTGCTTAATATCACTAAGGTTACATTACCACACACGGAGTTCCCTCATTCCCAAGCAGTGTTATTTCTTGGGCAGAAAAGTAAAGTTTAATCCAGTCTAGAGATCTCTCTCTGTTGGAAGAGTTGCAGACATTTTTACAGATACTAAAATCTATCCGGTTCTTAATCTAGTCTGGAACACAAGGTCAAAAACCCTGCCATTCTCAAAATGACAAATCTTGAGGCATTTCCACTACCCAGCGCAGCAGGAGAGGCATGAAAGACAGTCCCTCCCTTTAAGCAGACGGAAAAACAACCTGTGACTTACATGTACCAACTTGCTTCCCCAAACAATTCCTGGCTCTTGAGTACAGCTGGAAAGTGGCCTTTGAAGGGCAGAGGGTGTGAAATGATTCACTAATGGGCCATTAGAGCGGCTTTAATCAGGATATTCAGAAGTGATAGATTTCTATGGGAATCCTGATTCTCCCCCCCCCCCCCCCCCCCCGCCCCAGCCAAAGTAAGCCTTTCACTGGGTTATAATAGAATAAAGTATTTATTCTACCCGCAGTGATTCTATCGGGAGCCACTCAGCAGAAATGTAGCATCTTTGGTCAACAGGGCGGGGGGGGGGGGTGGTGGTGGGGAGGAGATAATATAATATTTGTGATGATGAGACCACCTTAAGATTATATAATGCTTTGTACTTTTTTCCCCCAAAGCCCTTCACATACATTGTTTTGTTTGATTTGCACAACAAGTTTATAAAGGAGGTAGTGCAGACAGAATCATCCTCATTTTACAGATGGGGAATTTAAGGCATTGGAGGTTGAAGAGATCTAATGAAGAGATGGTGCCCCCTGGGCATTCTTGGGGCCTCAATCTGTCAGCTGTGGAAGCAGCAGGGTGGCCGATGTCACTGACATTTTTTTTTTTTTAAAGATTTTATTTATTTATTTGACAGAGACAGAGATAGTGAGAGCAGGAACACAAGCAGTGGGAGTGGGAGAGGGAGAAGCAGGCTTCCCCTCGAGGAGGGAGCCCGATGTGGGACTCGATCCCAGGACCCTGGGATCATGACCTGAGCCGAAGGCAGACACTTAACGACTGAGCCACCCAGGCACCCTGTCACTGACATTTTAGTACTAGAGCTGGGGGACAATATTTGGGTGAAATGTGGTCTGGGACCTCGCACGTATGGGCATTAGATTATTGTTGCTCTGTTGAGACACTCCAGAAATAAGGCCCCTGGGGCTTAGAATAAGTGGCTCTAGTCAAGGAGTGGGGAGTCTGTATTGGGCGTGGTCTACATACATTAACCCAGATGGCATCCCTCCCCCCGATTCCCGGCAGCCAGTTCATCCACGAAGCCTCAGCTTTCTCACCCATAAAACGAGGGCTCTGGGTCTGGGACGACAGGTCTATGGCAGTGGTTTCAAGCTTGGCTGATTGTAAGAATAATCTGGGTGCCTTTTGTCCAAAGAAGAAGAAAAGAGATTGCTTTGTAAGACAACACACATTGATTACATACAAGATTTAAGCAAAAAGGAGAAGTGTACATAAGAAATGAAAGAGATCTCCAATCACCATCATCCATGGCTGACAGGACAGCCATGACACAAAAACATTTTGCAACAGGTGGCCACCATTTGAGGGCTTCCTCTACTCCTGCAGAATGTTTCACAAGTACAACTCTGGACCCTCACTCAGAATGGAGATCGGGGCTCAGCAGTCTGTACGTTATAAAATGCCTCTTGTGATGCAGCCAGATTCATGGGCTGGCTTTTGGAAACCAGGGCATTGATGGTAAATAGGGAGTCTTCTTGCAGAGATTGGTATAAAACAACACGTTTTTCAGGGATCAATCTCCTGGTCATGAGATGTCATCTGTGTTTCCTCAAGGCTGGGATCACCACTCTTGGGGCTACAGGGAATTGGCCCAAAAGTAGAAACAGTAAGAAAGAGTTAAAAGAAAAAAAGGGAAGAGAGTAGAAATAGTTAAGAGTCACCTTGTAATGCTGTGCACATGGGCCGTCCCACCTGCCGCATCCACACACACACCCCCTTGCTTAGAGATGACCCAAGAATGGGGTGGGGGAAACGACCCAGTCCTGGGGGGCAGAGGTGGTCTCAGGCAGGCAGGGCCCGGAAACATGGAAGCTGAAACCGAACAGCTGGTGGGTCACCACACCGGAACCGGGGGAGGGAAGGAGTAGACTTAAGGGAGCTAGTCAAGGTGAGTACAAAAGCTGAGCGTATCTTGGTGTGATTATTCAGCTCTCCTCATGAGAGAGAACACTGAATCTAGGTCCCTGGAATATTCCTTAAGACTTATTCCATATGAAGTCCTCAGGTTCAATGACCTCTCTCCTGGGGAGGTAGGGCTAAGACAGCAGGAACAAATGGCAAAGATGGCAGCACCATATTTGGTGACTGCGAGGCTCCTTTCTTCACTAGGAATTAATAGACTGGGTTTTGGATGCCAACCTCCTGGAAGTTTGATTAGCACGAGTCAGTCTCCAGGCAGCTGATAACCTCTGGTATATGGACAAAATTGGATTTCCAGGCCTCTGTGGCCACTCTGGGAGGCCACCAGCAGGCTACATGACATACGTGGTTGACCAAGGTCAGCAGCACCTTTAGGAAAGAGCAGGTCAGGACTGGGGGCCCTGGGTTATTCAAGAAAATTGCTTGGGCCATGGAGGCTCAGTGATCTTTTTTCCCCTTCATACTCTGCCAAAGGACCTTTCCCTAATTTGCAAACATCTATGAAAATCTTACAAAAATACACGACTTGCATCATCTAATTACACATGTAATAAATCACCCTTGGGGAAAGAAGAAGGCCATCCACAATGCTCCTCGGTGCAGAGCATAAGGTCGCACACACCAGCCCCAAGAACTCAGGAAACGGCCCCTCACAGGGCAGCAGCTTCCCAGATATGGCATTCCCATAACAGAGACACGTGGGAGACACGCATCTGCGACTGTGCCTTTTACCTTGGCAGCCTCTCCCAGGCTGAGCCTCCACCAAGTTCACTTGCCAGCCCGGCAGCTACTCTGGGCTCCCAGAGACTGAATGTAGGACACTTTGAAGCAGGTGAAGTTTGTCTTTTGAGAGTCTCCCACTTTCTCTCTCCTGGGACATCTCTTCCCACAACCAAGTGTTACAATAGTTAAGCTGTTACCTATAACAAAGATTGATTAAAATGATAGAAGCGAGTTTGGAAAACATAGGCCTTAAGTGGATTATTGTGGGCTATAGCCTGGCTACTCTGAATTCACTAGAAATGCAGAAGAAACATTAGGTTCCACCCCGACTCACTGCACAAGAATCTGCATTTTATCCCCAGGTGATTCATAGGTTGGAACACAGCCTACTGTCCTGGGTTAATATTTTTCTCCCGGTAAATGAAGATCTAAATATCAAATGGTAGCTTTTAGGAGAGGCAAGCTGGCTGGCTTGCTTTCTTTCCTTCACCATGGACCTCTCTGGCTGTCTGGTAAAATCTCATAATAGTATCTTTAAATGCATAAAATGTCTAGGATTACAAAGAAAACCAATTATGTTGAAATAGAATAGCCTAAATGTTTTTAAATGTATACCATTCTTTATTTTATATATATATATTTTTTTTTTAAGTTTTTTTTTTTTTTAATTTATTTGACAGAGAGAGACACAGCGAGACAGGGAACACAGGCAGGGAGAATGGGAGGGGGAGAAGCAGGCTTCCCGCGGAGCAGGGAGCCTGATGCGGGGCTCGATCCCAGGACCCTGGGATCATGACCTGAGCCGAAGGCAAACGCTTAATGACTGAGCCATCCAGGCGCCCCTATTTTTTATATATTTTTAAAAGATTTTATTTATTTGAGAGAGAAAGAGAGAGAGTGCACGAGTGGTGGGCAGAGAGAGAGGGAGAAGCAAACTCCCCACTGAGTGCAAAGCCTGATGCGGGGCTCGATCCCAGGACCCCAAGATCACTGCCTGAGCCGAAGGCAGACGCTTAAGACCAACTGAGCCACCAGGTGTCCCTGTGCTTCTTTATTAACACATTAAATAAGAAGATCTAGCAACAGGTTTATTAACTGATGTATTTTCAAAGTTGCAATGTTGGAAGATATCTGCTACAAATAATATGCATCATTTCTACTGCTGCCAGGCATGGGGACCGCTAATACTACTGTGCTTTGTTCCCTACATCCATTACTAAAGGAAAGACGAAATTTGAACAATAGTGACAACAAACATGAGATTTTCCTCCCTTCCATGTTCACAGTCCCACTGAAATAAATCTATTACTAGAGTCTAGGTTAAGAGTAAGAGATGCTTAGGGATCTTATGCAAAAGGAGGTAGAAAGTTGTGCCCCATATCTGTCTGTCTGTCTGTCTGATCTTAGTTTGAGCAAAGCTGGTCAAATCACTTCCTTCTCTGATAGCGACTGCATTTGCCTTTTTGGCTTCTGTCCGCTGGCTTTGATGTGAGTTCCTACCACAGAGACGAGCACTTAGATTTTAAGAAGTACTTTTGATCGAATCCTTTAGGTTGGGGTCCCAAATATTTCTGAAACAGACATGCCGGGCTATGTTCTGAATACCATTACACGGAGTAACTAAAATAATCCCATTTTGTAGGAAGCTGCCTTCTCCATCTGCATAGGTACTTCCATACAAATGTGGATTTAATATAAATTACTGACTCTGAGTTCTGAAACATTCTCCCTGCTCCGTCAGAGGGCCTGGGGCAGGCTCCCTGTCTCTTGGACCGTCAGCGAGGCACCTTTTCAGGGTGGTTTTCTTGCCAAGAATAAGCAACACTTCCCACAGCCATGTCAACGGTGGTTCTCAAAGCAAGATCCATTTTCAGAAAAAGCCAAAATCGATTTGTCTCTGAATTTCAAAATTGTACATCCAAGGCATCTCACTGCTCTGCAGGCCATTGCCCCCTCACGCTAACCAAAGTGTCGTGAAAGCAAAATGGAACTGAGCACATCAGCCTCGGGGAATTCATCTGACACTCGGTTTGAACTCTTGCAGAAGTTGCTACCACACAATGAGGCATTTCTCTAACAAACACAAATCATGTGAGCATGTTTCAGTCACATGTTTACAAAAGGAAGAAAGACCTACAAACTTGAGTCACAGTCTTCCATTAAGATTCTTGCTCAAAAATAGCCATGTCTCCAGGTCCACTTGAGTGTCATGCATTAATTTCTGCTTGCAGCCCTTCTCCCTAACATACACACACATGCTGGTCACTCACACTTAGCTTTTCTCCAGCTAGGTTTGCTCATCTGAAAAAGAGTGCAAAACCTTGCATTTGAACCCCCCATGATGAATGAGTTGCAGGACTTCTATCTAGTTCCCCACCTGTCCTGGTTCAGGTGCAGGTAATCTAGAATACGGTTCTAAGAAAGAAAATAGTCTGAAAGCAGAGGAAACCTTGCAGATTTTGAGGGCCAACCTGCGGATGATAGGAGTCTATCATAGTAAATTGGATCACCGTGAAACTGCTTTTAAAATTCAGCACTGTATTATTCACAGTCAGCGGGCCTAGAAAGGTTGACTCTTTGGAGGGTTTGAGATCTTAGCTTTGAGATCACTCTGGTTTTAGAGTAATTCAGACGTTGCTGCTGGAGTAGATGAAGAACCCACGGTAAAAAGACTAAAGCAGACAGCAGATTCTCTCTCCACCCAGAAATCCCAATGGCAACAAATGTAATTACTTAAGCCACCAGAATGCTGTAGAGATGATTCATGTTTCTCCTAGTGAAAGTTTGAAATAACTGACTCTACACACTTTTGAGATGAAGTGTTGAATTTCTGTTACCATAAGAAAGGCCTTAAGCATGTCTAATTAGTTAGATACATGAGAATGTCTAATGCCTCAGCATTATGAAAACAGTAGGATTCCCACCACACAATGTTTGGTTGGGCCACTGGGACCTCCATAAAATCCTCACCCACCAAGATGCCCCCAGGTACATTCTCACCTCCAGCATTCCGTCCTCCAACATTCTTTGACTGACTTGAGGGAGAAACTGAAGTCAAGCAAGTTCTAGCCTGTAAAAAGGATTGTGCAAAGGACTTAGCTTTGCAAACCCAAACTGTACCCTTCCTTTCTGCCACCTTCTCCCCTACAGCGCTTAGAGGTAATTGTCTGTTTCCCCTCCAGGTCTTTATTGCTCTCCTGCCAAAACTGTCTTGCCTCTGTTACTATCAAATACCTGTGAGGTTTTCCAAAGCCCACAGCTTACTGCCAACATTCAGCTGTCTACCCCACAGGCAGACGCCTGGGAACTTTAGGCAAAGTGTTGTAAGGTGAAGACTAAGGTGGAATTTGGCAAGTAGAAGGCGAAGACATGGTTCCTTGGAAGACAGACCCTCCAGAGGCTGATGGAACCAGCCCACAGGAGAAAAGAACACTTTAGTTAAAGGAGTAGAAACAAGAGCAAAAGGCATGGGTACAGGGTTGCTCTTCCATCAAGAACACCATGATGAATCCAGAGATTCAAGCTATTTAAATGAAAGTCAACTACGGTGCCTTTGAATTCCGTCCCACTTCCCCCTGGCTTGGGCACTTCTATTTGTGTCCTGATTTGGGTGGGAATTCCAAATTGTTCACTGCAAGAGTACTTTTTTTTTTTTGGAGGGGGAGGGAGGAGAGCCTGTAAGAATGTTTAAGCTTTTGTTAAAAGGGCAAGGCTTGGGAAGATATAATGTAGAAACAGAAGGCCATCTATCTACCCTTTAAGGGAGAAACCTGCAAATGTTCTTTGCCCCTCCCCCCCCAAGTCTGAGGAGTCCCATTGAAACAGAGGTCTTTTAACTGAACTGATTCTCAAGGGCCACTCTGGTCATTCCTCGGACTTGCCCTACTTTGCCAATTTCCAGCTTGGTTTCCATCTTCTAATTTGGGAAGAAGACTAGAGCGGAAATTAGAAAGGCAAAGAAGATAGTCCAAGTGTATCTTGCTTTAAGTATACCTGATAGCCTCCGAACCTCAAAGTTACCAAAAGTATAAAGTAATGCTTCTCTTTTACCAAAGCAATCACTTTGGGTCCTTCTTCTTTTTTTTTTTTTTAATTTTATTTTATTATGTTATGTTAATCACCATACATCATTAGTTTTTGATGTAGTGTTCCATGATGCATTGTTTGCTTATAACACCCAGTGCTCCATTCAATACATGCTCTCTTTAATACCCATCACCAGACTAACCCATTCCCCCACCCCCCTCCCCACTAGAGCCTTCAGTTTGTTTCTCAGAGTCCATAGTCTTTCATGGTTCGTCTCTCCCTCCGATTCCCCCCTTTATTTTTCCCTTCCTACTATCTTTTTTTTTTTTTAAACATATAATGTATTATTTGTTTCAGAGGTACAGGTCTGTGATTCATCTGTGGGTCCTTCTAAGTGCCAAGTTCCTCTGGTGCATGTAAAATATAGTTATATTGCTTCTTCAGGAAGGGATCATACAAAGGGAGGCAGATCTAGAGCCCAGGTCAATTGCTGCCAGGGCTCAACTCATTGCACAGGGACCTTGTATCTAAGCTGAGACTGTGAGCTCACCCCGTGCCCTACTGAGGCCATCTGTGGAATGCAGTGTAGTGTGGCTGCATGCCCACACACACCTAGATTTAACAAACCATGGCAACCTAAGGTAGTGGGCCACCAGGGATAGAAAAACCATCAGAAGATGTCCTAGTAGGGCACACTCAGCCTCCTCCTCTCCTAAGCAGAGCAGGTGTCTTGTCAATGGAAGAGGGATGCTGTCCCCTTATTCCCTGGCCACTGAGGAAACAGCAGAGCTCCAGTCAGGACATCCAAGGTGAAATGGATGTTGTGCTCCTGGCCCGCACTGCAGGAAATGTCTAGAAAGGATGTTTGGAGTTGAGAGGATGCATTGCCTACAGAAGTTCTTAAGAGGGACACAGCCTGATCACAAGTCTCCCTTTCTAACTCAGAATCATAATTTCTATTTGGTTGGCCATTCCTCTCTTCTAGATTTTCATACTTTTGCACACATAGGCACACATTTAGCTCCATCTTTTATCCTATTCACCATCAGAAAAAAGCTGATGAGCAGAGGTCAGATTCCAGCCCTGTTCAGAGAGCCAAAGGGAGGGGGCAGACGCTCCAGTTTTGAGCTGACACACTTGCCCTCCCAATATTCTACAAACGACTTGGCTAATTAAGTGCTGCTCGTGGCTTATCCTCCAGTTTAGCTCATGATCAGACTTTGACTGCCTGGCGGTTTCTGTATCCTTATGAGCCAGCTTGGTCACATGGCTCAGAAACAAAAAGGTCCCTCACGCTACCTTGAGATACCAGGTAGTTCTAGAGCTCTTAGATACATACCACCAACTCATGTAGAGGAAGAGGTTACTCACCCTCTAATCATGGCCTGCTGGGAACCCAAAGCTGACCCTTCACCCCAGAGCCTGCCCCATTAAATCTGGCCACACAGCACCACACCCTCTTGGGCAAGCTTAATAAATTCCCTCACGTGCTGTGATTCCTAACTGCTCCTTGCTTGGGGAGTCCAGGCCTCAGTCTGCTCGGCTTCTAGTCGAGTTTCAGCAGTTACGCAAATCAGGTCTCTGACTATGTCTGAGAAATTCCAGCACATACAGGAATAGCCGGTTGCTTAATCTCTACATTCAGAGCCAAACTCCTTTCTAAATACAGTCAAAGGTGCTGCCTCGCTCACATGGTAGATTAAAGGACCCACCCTTGTCGGCTCTGACAAGTCGACTTGTCAAGTGCGTTGCCGCCATCTTGTTTTCTAGCCATGAACTCCCATAGACACCAGACTACACAGATTTTCATACTTCCTCACTTGTTTTCATCTGTCAAACTGGGCCCCACCCCCATTCTTCTCCACGGACAGCATCCAATTTCCAAATACAGGATGCTAGATGGCTGAAGTGTCTTGGAGAAAAAAAGAAATTAATACTGGCTGTTTTGTTTTTCTTCTTAAACTATAATCTCCTTGTGAGGAACTTTTCTGTGTTTCTGCAGTGGACAATGAGCTACTTACAGAAGTCTGCTCCACATCCAGGCCTGCAGTTTTGACACAAGTTAAACATGAGCAAGGTCACCAGATTTTCCTCTTCCCTTATTAGAAATGACATTAACAATGAAATACTGTGCTGGGTGGAGGAGAACTGCATGTTCAGGGGAAAGGCTGGTGTACCTAGAGTAGGCTTTCTTAGAGAGCAATAAAGGAACACTGTTCTGGATATGAGAAAATATGACATTCACTTAACTCACTATCTTTTTTATTACAGAAAACATCTTTTTTTAAAAATTTTTTTTCCAGAGTGGCAATACCAAACAACTCGGATTGTAGAATTCTGGCCAGCATTCTGTCCACAAAAGAGAAACAAGGAAGTGAATCATTTTTGTGTAAGTTAGTGGGGTGTTATGTTCCCCATCAGGTTCTTCCAGTGGGGGGCACCATCAACATGTGGTGGGTCTGTCTCATGGATGGCTTCACCAGCAGGTTCACCAACAAGGGGACAGGGGCAAAATCCAGCCGTATTGCACAGTTCATCTGACATTTCTTTCCCATTGACTGGACCCTGCAGAAAATCTTCCAACTTCCCTGTTCCTGATCCACCCCTTTTAAGGCAATAATGCCATTTAACAGACTGACAAATGAAAATCAGTTTCCAAAACAATAGCTCATTGAAGCTGTGGAGAACTTCCATTGGTCATTCTGGTCATGAATGATGTTAAAAATCAGAGGTCAGCAACTATTTTCTCTAAGAGGTCCTAGAGAAAATATTTTAGGCTTTGCAGGTTGTATCTGTCTCTGTCCTATATTCTTCTTTGTTGGTCTCTTCAACCCTTTAAAATGTAAAATACATATTTAGCTCCTGAGCCCCACAAAAACAGGCTGAGACAGGCTGGATTTGGTCCACAGGCCACAGTTGGCTGACCTCTGACTGCTTCCAGAATGGAACCTGAAAAGGAGTCCCCCAGCTCATCTTAATTCACTGCAAAAGCACCTGGGACAGACGCATAAAGGATAGGAGACAAAGGGGCCCCACCCAACTGCTGGAGAGCAGGCCAGAAAGAACAAGAGTTGGGGGTGGTGGGGAACAGGAGAGGCTGTGTCATACCCCCCACCCCCACCCCGCCCCACACCTCTGTGGGTGTCGCTGTGGAAGGCAGAGAAGTCAGAGGGAAGAAGAAACCAGCGATAAGGTATGGGCTTGCCTTGACTAAGCCCAGCCATCTCCCAGCCCTCCAGGCCTAAAATGCAAAGCCGGAAGATTTGGCCCCCGCACGAGGACGAAGCCAGCCAGTAGTTGAAGCAGCTCTCACATCTGCCTCCCCAGACACACCCCTGTGGCTGACAGGGCATTCTCAAAAGCTCAACTCAAAGAGCGCCAGTACTCAGGCTGGACTATTCGACCAAAATACTAAATTCTGGATCTAATTCTGGTGCTCCTGTCACTCTGACCACCCACACCATTTCCGACCTCCCCCAGGTCAGCTCAATTCCACTACTCTGACCACTTCACTGGGGCGGTGGGAATCCATGTCAAATTATCCAGGCGCCTAGCAGAAGCAAGGCCTGGCAGTGGTTTAGAAACCCAGGCTTGAGACGGTCTTCATTCTGTTCTGCTCCTCTCTCGAGAGCCCCAGCAGTGGAAAGGATGCTCTGAGACGCAGCCACAACGGGAGCCCCAGAGCAGTCTCTCAATTATCTGTGCGTGTGGCTGTGACCCCTGGCCCTCCCCATTTATTTTCTACTTCTGAGTGTGAAGACATCACCGTGACAGTTTCCAACCCTCAGCCCCCCCCCCCCCATGACAAATACTCACGATCCACACTTCACTTTCCAATTCCCTGACTTAGAAGTTGAGCAGAGAAAGCCTGCCTTAATGGAGAAAACATTAGTGCATTCAGGCTTCATTCTGGATCCCAGTCAATTTCTGGATATTTCACAGCTGTTATACATCTACCTCCTTTCTTACAAAAGCCAGCAAAAATTAGCAAGCACCTTATTGGTGCTGAAGTATGAAAATACAGCAACGGTCAAGCCTGAAAATCAGTTTCTGGCGGGCTATCTTCAAAGTATGTGTTCTAAAACAGTGCCTGCAATTCATTTATCATCTGCCAGTTTTAAAATCAGTTTTAACTAACTGCTGTGTGATTTTGTGTGATTTTAAAGCAACCCCCAGAATGTAACAAGCATTTGGTCATCAAACGAGTAACTGAGAAAAACTCTCGCTTGGGCAGATATCAGCACAATTCAGGCGAGGTCTGTTTCTTATGTCAGTATTATCTACTCATTTCTCATATGCTTTAAAAAAAACCACAAAAACAAAAACCATAGAAGTTGTGTTCAGAGAGAATATCCGATTCTCTCCCCTGTTCAGGTCCCCCCTCCTACCTGCTTCTGAGCTGATCTCGTGAGCGCGCTCCACTGTGTCTCACAGCCGCTTGCCCAGGACAGGCTCCAAAGTTTGTTGTGCTTCATTTCCCTTCTCCATTCAGTTCTTTAAAGTTCTAGGCTATTAGCTATCAACAAAAATGTGAGCCATGCCAGTGCGTGCTCCGGCTTCCTGCCCGCTCCCCATGCCCTACTGAGCTTAGAAGCAGATTTGCTCTCTCCTCCTCCAGCTTCACCTCCTGAGCTCGAGGGCCCCACCCACAGCACTCAGATCATTTTTCATTTATGAGTGCATCCAGCTACACTGTGTCTGTAAGAGAATGAGCCAACCCTTGCCCTGCCAGTGCACTGGAACCCTGCTGCTAAACGCGGCTTTAATTTGCCAGGAGTATGGGGGAGAATTAGATCCTGGCAGAAGTCATCTGTGGTTTCCTCCCGCAGGTGTCTGCAGACCGGGCTTCCATCCACAGAGGACCCACAATAGCATCATGGTGCAGATGCCACCACGACCTGAGGAGCACTGAAGATTTCAGGCGCGAGACAACCAAAATACACCCCAAATGTGAAGCCAGGGTGATCAACTGAGAAACTTACCACCCAGTGACCTGTTTTCCTTTGCACTTCTTAAAGGGCCAGGTTTCTTACTGCATTTAAATGGGAATAAAAATTGAGACTTTAAATAATTCTGTAAAGAAGCCCATTGGTAAGTAAAAGACCATTTGAAAAAAAAAAAAAAAAAAGCCCATTGTTGTGATGATCCCAAATTTACAACTTTCCTACTCCAACAACACTCCCATCTTCCATCCCAGACCACTGATCCCCAAAACAGAGATTATGAGCCAGCTCTTGAGAACACTTACCTAGCTAGAATGACAGCAACTACAAAGATGATAAGATTTTTATCAGGAAATAGAATTTTTAAAAATAGCTCCCCTCCCCCAAACCAACACACATAGACCATGACTCCCACTATGCATAAAATTCGCCTTATTCGCAGCTAGAGCAAAAAGGTTCTTTCATGTACCATCAACTGAGACACAGGTCCAGAAACCCCATGGCCTTCAGAGTGGGTATGAAAATTTACATAAAGCTATTAAAATGGGAATGATGTCTTGTTATTAAAATACTGACAGCCTTTTAGCAGCTACACTTGTCAGGAACAAAAAAGGAGCAATGTCCTCTGCTCATCTGCAGTTATTCTCAGGTCATACTTTTGGAAAAGTTGGACAAACTGTGAGGTTTTAGAATTAATGTTAGTCTGTTTTTCTCTATTCATTTATTTTATGTTTTATTTTTTTGTAATTTTTTAAAAGATTTTATTTATTTATTTGTCAAAGACAGAGAGATACAGAGGGAAAGAGCACAAGCAGGGGGGGAATGGTAGGCATAGGGAGAAGCCGGCTCCCTGCTGAGCAAGGAGTCTGATGCCGGACTCTATCCCAGGACTCTGGGATCATGCCCTGAGCCGAAGGCAGACGCTTTACCAACAGAGCCACCCAGGCATCCTTTCTTTATTCATTTATTTTAGAGTTTTATCCAATATGGATTCCCCTCTATGAACCGTGTGTTGTCAAAAGCTAGTCCCGATCGCCATGGGAAGTTCTTCAATTTAAAAATTTAAAAAAAATTTTGTATATTAAAAAATTGTTGACTTAGTATCCAGACTTAAAGAAAGTCTGGTTTTTCTTTAATAAGATGGTTAAAATGTCCCCAAAGAAGAAAATGCTATACATTTTCACTTGTTTCAAATGGGTTCCAGTTATCTAGCCTAATACCACATCCTTGAACAAAGCAGGTGATCTGCTTTTTATAGACGAGACCAAGAAAAGCAAGAGATTATATATACATATATATATATATATATATATATATATATATATATATATATATATATATATATGATGTTTCACTGGTGGGGCAGAGAGGGAACTGACGGAAGATCAGTTCCTAGTCTCTAAACCCGAGCAGGGAATCCCAGACCAGCCCAAATTTTCATGTGCCATCCAGGTTGCTGTAAGTTGATCACATGGGTGTCCTTCTAGGATTCACCTCTCCAGTTCCAGGACAGTTGACCTGCTCTGAGTTTAAGCTAAGAAGAAGGAGGTCTGTTCTTCAAAAAATTTAGGAAGTGAGGGAAGAAAAGGGGGTTAATATTTTCTTGGTTCGTGACCAACTACAGCTTAATCGGAAGCAAAGTTTGCCTATAGAATATTCTCTCCAGTATTAGTTTGTGAGATTGCCAATAATCTATGGTGAAAACAGTTATTCCACCTCTCTCCCATTCTCTCAACAAAGAGCGGATAATATATATTATATAATTTTGCTTTAAGGGGAATTGCTGCTACATTTACTCACAAAACTAGCCATGCAGCGTGTACCAGGACACAGCAAGTACACAAGCCATGAGAAACATCTAGCCATCCAAGGTTTGAGGAAGATGAGATTTGGGTCAAACTGCCCGGGGTAGGAATCTGGAGCTTCCTCTCACCCACCCTAGGAGGGTGGTTCCTGGGCTCAGGAGACCACTATGCTCTCCCCCTCTGTGATCTAGGAGGAACTCTAAGCATCACTTAGCTCTACCTTCTCATTGTGGGGATGTTGAAACAGAGGCCCAGAGAGAGATGAAAAAACTTGCTGAGGTTATGGCATATTAGTTCAAGTACTGAGATTAGAACTTGGATCTCCCTCATTCAAATTCTAGGACAGCGCTAGGTGGACAAGCTGTAGATCTTCAGAGCCAAGAACTAAGGGCGGGGGCTCAGTAATGGCTCTCCAGCTCGTCACAATGCCCAGCCCACATTCACACCTGAGGTTCTCCCAGGAGCCAAAGCAGAAGGGTAACAAAGGCAGCATCAGAAGGACAGGGAGCTAGAAAGTAATTCTAGCAATCCCCAATAGAGAAAGAATGCAACAATGCCACACAAGCCAAGAGATGCTCTGGGTATTTCTCCCACACAACTGAAAGCAGGGACACAAATGGCTATTTGTACAACCATGTTCACAGCAGCAATACCCAAAAGGTGGAAGCAACCCAAGTGCCCACTAACTAATTAATAGACAAATGTGGAATATTATTCAGCCTTAAAAGGGGAGGAAATTCTGACACAGGCTACAACAGGGCTGAAACTTGAGGACATGATGCTAAGTGAATAAACCAGTCACAGAAAGGTAAATATCAGATGCTTCCTCTTATGTGAGGCCCCTATGAGTAGTCAGATTCACAGAGACAGAAAGTAAAATGGTGAGTGCCAGGGGCTGGGGGAAGGGGGAGAACAGGGAGTTAGTGTTTATTGGGGACAGAGTTTACAGAGTTCCTGTTTTGCAAGACAAGATGTTCTGAAGATGGACGGTGGTGGGGGTTGCACAACAATGTGGATAGACCTAATGCCAATGGAACTGTACACTTAAAAATAGCTAAAATGGTAAATCTTATATTACATACACTTTTTAAAAAGCTAATGGAACCTGGACTTTCTTTGCAATTGCCCCTTGGCCAGTCCTATGGGGATCATGTTTCCTATTACGAAAGCCACAACGTGAAAAGGCCACCACTTGCCATAAGGTAAAATTCATAAATGACTCAAAAATAACAGGAAGCACTAAAGTTTCCTCCTGTCTTCTCCCCACCCCCAGTCAAAAGTAACTCCCAGAAAGTTATGAACGCCAACAGCGTGCTCAGTTTGTTTCTGTGTTCTGTGACAGAGACGATGGTGTTCATCTGGATGGGCAACACCCTCTAGCTTGTGCAAACAGGGAGAGCCCTGGCCTGGAACTGTCAACCAGCAGCTCCCTTCCAACTTGGGCCACCAAGGAAGAGGGCTCACAGACCGTGCCCCCACCCCGGGAAAGCTCCACGCAGCTGCCATCTGCTTGTCTACAGAACTGGTTTTTGTTTTGTTTTGTTTTGTTTTGTTTTGCAATTGAATCTGGCCAATGAGACCAAAAGTCTGGGGGCTGCCCCTGCCTTCAGCTCTCCGGTCAGCCCGGCTCCATCTCCAAGCTCAACTTGCGTCCTCCCTGCGGGCAGCCAGGGTGAGACCTGGAGAGGCCCCGGCATCTCTCTGCTCCTCCCCCTTCCCTGAGTTATGCCCTCCACCTCCGCAGCAACTGCCACCAAGCCAGAGCCTCCAACTCCTCACCCTCCATCTTCCTCCGGAGCTTCGGACCCAGACCTCTGCCTGTCGCCTGTCCTGCTCCAGTGGCATGTCTTGTGGCATCGCAAACTCAGCACCCCCTAAAATAAAACCTATCCTGCTCTCCCTCAGACCAGCTCCTCCTCCTCTAGCCCCTCTTTTAATTAATGTCGTCCCAGGTCACCCAGCACGCAAGTCACCACCCACTGGCCTCTTCCCTTCTTTGCACTTGTGGTGGGGTCCTGCCTGCTCTACTCTGTACGTCTTTCGCTGTCCCCTCTCCTGGACTCGGTCATGTTTAGGGCCTTGAGTCCCAACAATTCTCTCTTCCTCCAATCTATCCTGCGCACAGAGACATCCACTGGCAAGTATGTAAGATCTGCTTGATAATTTCTCATTGCTCTGATAATTTCTCATTGCTCAAAGGATAAAGCCTAAGCATCTTCACTCTTGATCCAGCCCCAATGCCTGCATCATGAAAAACACTAACTCCTGCTCCTTCTCCTCTGTGCTTTTCACATAGACCAGTGGTGTTCAAGGTGGGGAAGACTTTACCACGTGGGAAGGAGGAGCGCTTGCTCCTGGCACCTAAAGGGTAGAGGCCAGAGATAGTGCTAAGCACCTGACAATGCACAAGACAGCCCTCTGCAACAAAGAACAGCCGATGTGGGTTCTTACGGCATTGGATTACACTGTACTTATTACCACGATGGCTTCCCACTCTAGGGCTGTAAGCATAAATATTGTCAGGGTGTAGAAAGTTAGATGAGTGAGAGAAGCAGGTTAGGCAAGAGCAATGGGGGGTGTTGTGAACTGGAGCGGCCATCTCTTTCCTAAAGCATCCAGATTCAACATCCCAAAAACCCTGAGCTGAATCATTGCAGCTTCTACGAGGCTCTTGAGCAGAGGTGAGGACTGTTCGCCTCCCTGGAGCTTGCTCCATTGGAAGTGCTGGGTCAGCAATTACCAGAAAATTCCCTCTTACTTCCTTCAGAGCCCAGCATACCCCTAAGTTCTAGTAAATAAATGGAAAAACAAGATAAAGTTCTCTTCATGTCAGATCCTTAAAACAGTTTCACTGCCCTTTTGCATCTTTTTTCTCAAGGGTTCCTTCTTTGTAGTCTTCTTAATTACCTTACCCTAGTTTTCCCACAAATACATTCTACGAAATACCAGTTTGAGAAGATGCCCTATGGCAGAAGAGCTCCACAGTCAAATATGTTTGAGAAGTGTTCATACTAACTCTCCCTTTGACTGGTGCATCCAGATCTTATTTTATCAAACAGCTCCCACCCCTGCCTTTTTATAATAGAACTTATTAATAGGAAACAAGTATGTCGAGGACTTTTCAAACACTCTCACGCATTCTCCTTGGCCATCTGATTTGCCCTTCCTTCTGGATGGGGTGCTCTTTGGTTTAAACTTCCACGTGTGTGCAGTAAAGTGCCAGCACCCCTTAACTCAGTCCCTATCTCTGAGGCTGGGATGGGTCTCCCCTCACTTTTCCCATCTTCGTAGCTTGTCTCCACATCTACACAAATGCTGACACGTTAAAACTGCTCAGCTTTCTTTTTTTTTTTAAATTTTTTTTTAATTTTAAAGATTTTATTTATTTATTTGAGAGAGAGAGGGAAACAGCATGAGAGGGGAGAGGGTCAGAGGGAGAAGCAGGCTCCCCGCTGAGCTGGGAGCCCGACGTGGGACTCGATCCCAGCACCCTGGGATCATGACCTGAGCCGAAGGCAGTCGCTTAACCAACTGAGCCACCCAGGCGCCCAAAACTGCTCAGCTTTCTTTAGGAAAAGATAGAGGGAGGAAACGAGACTTATGCTATGTTCAGATGTTGTCTTTGAATAGGGGGTACACATCGGTGTGCCCCAAGGACCTGAGGTCTTGGACAATGATACATGATTCTTACAGCCACCTTTTCAGAATCAAGGTCCATTAATGAGGATTACGTCAGTCCATTCAAAAAGAAAAGTATGTCTCTTCTGAACACAGATGAAGAAAAGGACCAATCGTTGTGGACCAGGAAAGACTCGCTTCAGAGAAGCAGGAAGTCTTTAGGATATACACTACCAGACTCACACATGCCAGGCTCCCCCCAAGAGTGCTGGACCAGCCCAGGCCCTCACTTCAAGGCATTTGTACCTCCTTGGCCCCCAGCTGAGGACAGACTGCTCAGACCCACTAGCCACTGGTCTCAGCCACAAGAGCAATGCTCAGTCCCCACTTTCTGTCCCGGCTTGTCAGTCCAATCAATCCTTTGAATTGGGGTAGTAAATTTCATAGAAATGGAGACATTTTGGGTTTTGGAAACTAAATCTACCCCCGTCACAACTTGAACTCATTCCCAGGAATCCTGCCTCAACCTGAGGACCCCCATGGACCAGGCCGTGAGTGTTGATAACTCCCACTCAGCTGAGCATAGGGAACAAGCAATTTCCTTAGCCGATGTCACCTTGATGTCAGCTTGAGACTTCTCCCTAATGCCTCTCATGGGCCTGGGCTCTCCAAGAAATCAATTTTTATGAGCATCCCTGCAAGCATTTCCTCAAAGACTTCCACAAGATTAGCTACCCTGCAAGACCAGAATCAGACAAGTAATTAAGATGGGTCTCCTAGAAGCATGTGCTGGGCAGGCAAGACCCTGTTCATTCGAAAAGATTCCCACCATTGCAATGCAACATGTGCTGAAGGACAAGTGATGGATAAAGGCAGCCAGGGCTCCAGGATTTCCCCCAGGAGGTGTCACGATGGGCTGGGGTCATCAAGAGTGACCTTCACAGGAAGTGGGTCTTAAGGAAACCCTTAAAGTTGGCTTCTTGGTCTTGGCATTTCCCACAGTTCCACACTTCTCCCCCTCATAGATGAAAGGAGAGTGGGCTACGCATCCTGGATGCTGCACCAGGGGACAACTGCATTCTGGCCAGAGCCACCTGACTTGGCCCCGGCAGGGTGAGCAGAACGTGCCCAATGGCAGGCTTGTTAAACAGGCATTCTGGAGAGGACTGCTACCAGCCAGGTTTGGGATCAGGTCTGGGTCCATGCCACTTGGAGTATAGGAACCGGATAAGCATGACAGAGGCCATAGTCACAATTCCATTAAAATGCCACCGAGGGAGGCAGGTGCACCCTAAACACACGGAGAGCGTAGAGGCACACGGAAGACTCAGATCAGCAGGCAGAGTCCTCGGCATTGTTCCCCTGCAGCAAGACAATAAGCTTAACTTTGACTCCTGCCAAGATGCTAAGGGGTCAAGGGAAGCCACGGACGCTACGCTGTTTTGGTCACCTGATCAGAGTGTACGCGCCGCACACTCCACCCCGCGTGATGGGGCTGCAGGTGCATGTCAGAAGGGCTGGCGAAGCACGTGTGAACTGGAAATATGTTTTTTCAAAGCAGTTTCTAGAACTAGCCAACTCTTCCCCCCCCCCCCCCCAATCTCCTGCAGCCCTTCTGTAAGCTTAACAGGGGCAGTGGAGTTCCCTGGGGTGCTTTGAGTTTTAAAGGTTTATTGCACCCAGTCTGTAATTTTCAGATCTGAAAGTAATCCCTCTTAAAAAAAAATGCTAAGCTTACCAAGTCTACATTATGATTAAAAATTATTAGAGTCTCTCTTACTCAAGTAGGAAAGGGTGGGTGAAGCCCTTGGAGGAAGAAATCCATCAAAAACCGCAGGACACTCAATGAAATGTTTGGGCTTAGGCATACTTTCAAGGTATTTCTCATCTTTACCAGAAAGAACCTTCTTTCGGAATCATGTATGGTTGTGTGGGGTAGAAATTTGACTTACAAAACCACAGTTTTCAGAAACAACGGTGAGGAAGCTGGGTCATATATGGAAATTTCTTTCCATGAGCCTCCAAACAATTAGTTATTTGTTTCCCCCCCTGTTTTTCCCACAAGAAGAATTTCTCTAAATAACTGGAGATTTCCCATGGGAATCAGGCAATGGTGACTTCCAGGTCTTAAACGTTATCTAAAACAGTTTAAAAAACAAAAGACCCAAGAATGTGCCTAACTGGCCTTGAAACAATGAAGACTCTGGCAGTAAGAACAGCCACCGAAGCACAAACTCCCAGTACCTCACAGGAGGTGGGCCCGTGGGCAAAGCATCTTCGGTTTGTCCTCAACCAAGAAGAGTGAGGTCCTCCTAGCACGGACCCATTAAACTGTAATTTTTAAGATTCACGAGAAAAAGTTCACAAAAGGGCCTTCAGATTCTAATAAGCTAGACTATCAGACCCTCAAAGAAAATAAACTGGACTCAGGAACTTCAAGAATTACTTAGCTACAACCTTTTGTGACATAGTTAATATGCGGATTTCAGAGAGCTGGATGATCCACTGAGCGCCATGCAGATTGATAGAGGAGAGTATGTCTCAGGGTTTAAGTAACTTCCCTAAATCACAGATCGGGGAGAGCTGCCAACCAAACCAGGTCTGCCTGTTACATCCTTAAATCCTCTGTTCTCTCCTTTTTGGCACCGTTTTCTTACTGTGTCCCACTTGTCACAGAGAATCTCTTAGGGGGACAGTATATTTTGTGAAAAGAGAGTGAGCTTCGGTTGGACCTCCACCGGCTAAGAGCATTCTCTGCTTACTCACTACATGAACAATCATCAGACACCTCTACGCCTCGCCTTCCTCACCTGAAAGAGTACAATGCATTTTCAGGGTTGTTGCTAAAATAGAGAGATGGTAATATTTGAGCTCATCTCAGCACTGACCACAGAGTGGCATTCAAGAAATCATGGTTATAGTGACTCTTGTATGCAAGCTCCTCATTCCACCCCTATTTCTTCACATATAAGTTTCCTCTCTGCTTTTTAACTTATTTAGATCACTGACCAAATTATACATGGCTTGTCTTGGTTCCAAAAGTTCCTGGCTTAATTGAAAGTGACAAAGGGGAAAGTGGGAAGGGAAAGTGGCAAGCTCGGGGAAGGGCGGTGTTAAAAGATCCAGGAGCCTGTGCTGAGCGTCCCCCAAAGGGGCTGCCAGCCCCAATCAAGCCACTGGTTACTTGACAAGAGGAGCAAAGAGGGAACCACATGCTGCCCAGGGTTTTTCCTGAAAAGCCACACAAAACACCCACATGGAGTTCCACTGAAAAACATCTTGGCCATCTTTCTGGGTAACTGCTTCTGTCATCCACAAGATCGGGGCTTCCGCTCAGAAGGGCACAGTACTTTCCCTTCCAGAAGGGCCAAGAACTTCATTTATCTTATTTTCCAAATTATTTCCTGTCAGGATAGGCACGAGCCAGGTCCTTTTTTTTTTTTTTAAATTGATGAACTGGAAGAAAAAAGAAATATAATGACTATAGTTACTTTAAAAATTAGAGGAGAAGCCTGAACTACATGAGCTCTGCAACTTGAAAAGAAGCGTTATCTCTGAGAGCCCCTGGCACGCCCAGGAGAGCCATGGGTGTCCTTTGCCCTTTCCATAGACTTTCTCAATATGCCTCCGGGGAGAATTCTGAAATACCCAGAATGATGTCCACGAATGATTTCCAGATGGTTCTTTCTCAATCCCAGGAACTCCGTGTACTCACCCTACCTGGTTCCATGATACCTGTAGAGGGTTGACACTTGCAACTGAATGTGCCAATAACCTTTTACCCAGCTCAGCACCTCTCCTTCCCCAAGGCGCTCCCTTCAGCTTCAAGGGCACTTCCACTCTGAACTCTTGGGAAACCCTTTCAGAACGTCTCTTCTCTTTCCATACAGCCTCCAGTGGAGGGGGACCCTGTTTCTTATTTCCTTTCTAGCTCTCCTTGGCCACAGGTTTAACAACATTCTCTACCCGGCAGGTATTAAATGCCATAAACGTCCCAAATGCAAACTCCTGAGAGTGGCCACCAAGCCCTTCGGCTGGCAGACCCTGTCTTGCTCACCAGCTCCGCCAGTTTCCGACGCTTCTCAGAGCAGGCTGCTGTGTCCCCATTCTCACTCAAGTGGTAGTGATTGTCTTCATCAACCTTTTCCTCCCAGCCACATGCTTCCCAAGTTTGCAAATACTGCTACTCAGTTTATAAACCATTACACACAAGCTGTACTTACCATGGTGACAATGAGCACAAGGACCCTCGGGAAATAGTGACAGATTCCAATAGGAGGCTCACCCCTCTATCCTATTTCATACTCAAGGAAACAGCCCCATCCATCCTGGAGCTCCCTCCCTTCCTCAGACATCTGGATGCTACGTTTTATCTCAAGCCAAACGAAACACTCCTGCCCAAGGACAGTGAGGCAACTTGTTTCTGCACTTGCAGCCCCTGGCAGATTACAAGGCCTTCAAAGAGTGGGAATCAGTGAACACCCAGCGATCCTTGAGGAAAACATCTGAACACATGCAGGAGGGCCACAGCCTTGTGAAAGGAACACTCAAATCAGGGCAAGCCCAGTCTAAAAATAGGTGCACCTGAATTAGGACATCAGAAGGTATCAGAAAGCACAGGAATGCCACACCTAGCTCCCACGGTTTGCTCGCTGGGCTGGGACAGCCGGTGCCCCCGGTTCGAAGCGACACAAAAATGGCACACGTGTCCTCACTCACCGATTGCTCAAAGGCCATCAGGAACCCAGTGGGAGTAGAACTCAGGCTCATACCTGGCCAAGGGCACACAAAACGTACTCTCCCATTCAATACAACTGTAATTGGAGTGGAGAAGCCAACACTCAGACATGGCCAACAGACTCTGAATGACACCAGGAAGACATGTCTGCTCCTAGCAGGGCAAATGCAGCTGCCAACGTGGACATCAACACCCTATTCTAGAATGAACCAATGAAGAAGGCTTTTTGTAAACACAGCGTGCTGCATCTAGAAAATGTCCAGGGAGGAAAAAATGGAAAAAAAAAATAAATGCCAGCATAAAAGCCCCCAAACTGTTGTTTGCCTTCCAAGAATTCAGCCTTTAGACTTTTATGAGCATTTGCAAGCAATAAGAACATATATGGGCCCCCTACCCTCTCTCCACAGCAGCCCCATGTGTGTTGAGATGACTATAGCCCCTCCCAAATCAGCGTCCAGTAAATTCTCTTAAAAACAAGAGGCTCCGAATAAAGGGTTTTTGAACAAAGCACTAGTCTGACGGCTCCAGGTAAAAAGGAAATTTTTCCCACTGACGGAGTGAAAAGAGGATTGTGCTCAGAGAGGGGCCAAGAGCTCATTAACCTGTCTGCATACTCTCGGTCCTTTCATCTATTTTTCAAAAACAGGTCTGAGACTAATATTTGTCTCTAAGCAGGCTGAGTGTTGAAACAAAAAAATTTAAAAATCAATTAACACACAGTCATGCAAGAGCATACGCGTGCGCACGCGCACACAAACACACACGCCACGCCATGCCACACCACACACACACACACACACACACACACACAGGCAGATGAGAACTCCCTTTCTCTTACGTCTTCAGCCTCTGGTCTTTGAAACTCTCTAGCCTGTGCACACGTCAAGTGGCGTGCTCACAAGCCGTCAGAATGTTTGCAGTCAAACCCAGAAATACCTTTCTCTTCAGGAGAGGCAGGGCTAGTTTGGAGAGCTCGCCGGCCTCTAGGCAGAAACATCTAGACCCTGACAAAGATGGTCCTTCCGCGAAGCGCCCAGGGGATGAGCACCGAGGCACACAGGAGGTGGGCTGCCTCTGCAGGACCACCACCCAGCACAGGTCTGTGGCTGCTTGACGGGCTCACTGGGGAACAGGAACAAAATCTCGGGGAGGCCGCAAGGTTGAAACTGATCTAGAAAGTGCCAACTGTTGTGGGCCCAGGGTCATCATCTTCTTTGCCCAGGCTTGAGAGCGGCAATCTAAGAAAATCTGGACATTTCCGGTGAAAGGTAATTTTCCTCCCTAGAGTGTAGGTGACAGGAGGGGAGGTGACATTGCTCTTCCCCATGCTCCCCTGCTCCCCTGCACAGTTCTGGAAACATCTCACGTACCTTTTTTGAGAAAGTAAAGGTGTCCCGTGAAGCCGCCCTAGGGCTTTCAAAACAAACAGGAACTCATATCCCAAACTCGGCCTCTTTCCCAGTGACAACTAGGCACGTTTTCACCACTTAAGGCTTTCTCCGTGTGCTACATTTTGCTCAGCTCACCGTCTGTCTATGCTAATCCCCGCCAGGCTTGCTGTAAATGTTTCATGCTGCCCCCACCTCCCTTACCAGCACACGTCAGATGAGGGAGGCTGCTAGTCTGGATGCACGTTCGCTCCACCAGCTTTCCACGTCAGCTGTGTGTCAAGAGTGCCACTTACCCAAGGTAGCCTGGGTTTCAGCAGAGCTGCCAGCTGGAACCAGAACCACCTTTGTCACTGAATTATGGCCTCAGTTTCTTCATCTAAGAAAATGGAATGAGCAGTGATGCCAGATTTCACTGGGTGACCCCCACATTTCCCTCTGTCCTCCAAAACTTTCCAAGTTGTTCCGTGAGACGTGCACCATCCACTTACAAAATTTTCCTTTTCAAAATGAGATCCCTGCATCCTATTCCTAAAACCTTTAGCATGAATCACTGGGAATGACGATGCGGATTTTTGCCATTAGTGATTTTAATTTGCGAAACTCCCAAGTTGTTTTTTTTTTTTTAAAGATTTTATTTATTTGAGAGAGAGAGAGAGAGAGAGAGCACGGGGTGGGGTGGGGGTGCAGAGGGAGAGTGAGAGAATCCCAAGCAGACTCCCTGCTCAGCGCAGAGTCCGTCCGAAGCAGGGCCCCATCTCCTGACCCATGAGATCATGACCTGAGCTGAAACCAAGAGTCGGACATCTAACCGACCGAGCCACCCAGGTGCCCCAAAAAACTCCCAAGTTTTTAACGTTTTGGAGGTGCACAGGCATGTGCCACTTGAACAGAGAATTTTCTTCGCTGTTCAGTTCTGGGATCACTGGCCTTGGGGAGCTCATGGAGGAACCGTGTGATTGGGTTGGTGCCACTGAAGAGTTGCGGACATTGACGTTTGTGTCACGGAGAGGCAGGGAGTGACATCTGGCTCCAGCTCTTTGCAAGTTGAGAGAATGCTGGGGGTGGGGACAGGGGAAGGACAATGACCCAATTAAAATGCAAATGATTCCTCTGCTTGTTGCTGCTAAATGAACTCTGAAGGAAAATTAATATAGATACTGCAAGCCCCTGGCCAAATCAAGATTTCAAGATGACCAGAAAAATGCAAACCAACCTAAGATCTTTCATGATGACTTTATCTCTGATGCGTAAGCTCTCAACCCTTGTAACAGTGAATAAGGGTGCTAAAGAATAAGATTTGGTTTGTTTTCCCCAGTCTCCTTGAGTTACTTAAACTTCAGTCTGTGTATTCATTTGATAATGTAAACTACCCATGTAATTCCCAGCTGGGAAAGACAAAACCCATGTGGGCAGCAAAAGCAGAGCAGGGAGAATGGCCTCACACAGCTGGACTGTGGCTTCTTGAAAGGACAAGAAGATTAAAAAACCGTGTGCCAGACACTGAGCATTTAACTCTTAAGATCACTCTTGGGGTCTTAACATTTGTTATCTTTTCCAGTTTTACAGACCAGGTAACAGTCAGGAATACGGATTATGTTCATCTGACCAAGCCCCATTGATAAGCAGACCATCAGCTAATTCTTGGGTCTGTGTTCCTTGCGCTTTCAAACTATTCTTCCAATCAACATCTTACCCTCAAGTCTATTATTTTCAGATTTTGGACTTCCACTTGATGCTTGTCTCAACAGCGGTTGAAAACCTGAAGACTGAAAGGGGTACACAGTGTGGCTCTTATAAAGAAGAAGGATGCTAACTCATTTGTCACTTGTTACTTTTGTTATCACTGTGCTCAGGATGTGGGACTCAGCGGATGAAAGCCCTGACTTAAGAGAGGCACTTTGTGGGAGGAAAGGTTCTGCTCCTTCCTGAGCGCCCCACTGTGATTTTTCAACTAGGGCGCCGGAGTCTAGAGGAAAGGCTTCCGATATGAAAACATAACTTGGGAGAACATCATCGTAGTAGACGGACGCCTCCACAGGGGTGACCAGTCTTCCACGTGGACCCTCAAGTTAGCCCCGCTGTTGGTCAGACCAACCACAGTCAGAGCCGTAGAGCAGGGTGAACTGGGCCCAGCACCCCAAGGAGCGTGGAAGTGTCCCTCTGTGTCCATCAAGGCACTAGGTACTGGGACAAACACTGCCCATCTGATCTCAGCGTGCTGCAGCCAAGGCTGGGGCTAGGACCGGCCTGAGCTCAGTGCGGCAGAAGCTGTATATTGGTTCATCAACCCCATTTAGTGGAAAATTGGAAACCCCTCATTTCTCACATTCCCTTGCAGCCAGAGTGCAGGCACAGGGAGCTAGTTTTCCTAGACCGGCCTGCAGAAGAGGGCAGTGGTAACACACTGAGACCGAGCCTTGGGGCGAGTGCTATGGAAGAGGGGCACAGTTCTGGCATTCTCTCCCTAAAGTCCTGGGCCTGGGGCAGTGTGGCCTTTTCTGCTAGAACAGTCCCGTCATGTGGTTTGGCTCTTTTCCTGGCTCTGCAACATCTGAGCCTGATGCTTGGTCCCTCCTAGAAATTCTACGAACCACCTAACTAGCATCTTTTAATGCATCCTTTTCTGCTTAAACTAGCTACAGGAATTTCTGTTGTTTGCAGCCAAAAGCGCTGCTGGGCTCAGCAAGGCAGAAAGCAGAGAAATGAGAGGAAGCTGGGAGGACAGTGGAAGCCAGCCGGCAGGAGACGCACGGTGCTCACATGCGCCAAATCGGGGCTTTTCTTTTTTTTTTTTTTAAGATTTTATTTATTTATTTGACAGAGAGACTGTGAGAGAGGAAACACAAGCAGGGGGAGTGGGAGAGGGAGAAGCAGGCTTCCCACCGAGCAGGGAGCCCGATGCGGGGCTCGATCCCAGGACCCTGGGATCATGACCTGAGCCGAAGGCAGACGCTTAACGACTGAGCCACCCAGGTGCCCCCAAATCGGGGCTTTTCGACCCAGTGCTGTGTGCCCAGTGAGGCCACACGGGTTCGTCCACAGAGCACAGGCTTTCGTGTTGGCTGGACACAGGCTGAAATCTCCACCCAGCTGCCCAATCTCTGGATCTGCTGGGCCAGTTTCTTATACTCTCTGAGCCTGAGTTTACTCATCTACAAAATGGGAACAGTGCTATTTACTTAATAGGGTTGTGGAGAGAATAAAACTAGGTAATATGTGTAAACAGCCTGATACAGTGCCTAGTGACCAGCAGGTGTTTCAGAAATAATAGTTATCCCCTCCCCCTCCCCAATCTTCACTAACTGATTTGGCTTACATGCTAATATAGAGAAATATACCATATGTGTTAAAAATATAAGATTACATTTTTCCCCTAAAATTATCCTCACAAAAAAAGAGGAAGGTATCTTATATTTGTGCCTATACACTTATATTATGAATCTCTCAATTAATTTGGGTGGTAAAGTACTATTTGGAGAAGACACAATTGTCTCAGGTCAATTGATGCCAATTTAGGGGTCTATACAGGTCAGAACTGGTTTAAAATAAAGGGGGAAAATAAATTAGATGGTGAATTGAACAATTATTCCAGGGAGAAATGACCTCACAATTTAGGTGCTGGGTTTCTTTGTAGCAGAGTAGCATGGTGGTTTAAAAGCATGAACTCTGGTGCTCTATTGCTATGTTTGAATCCTGGTTCTGCCTTTCATGAGCTGTGTGACTTTGAGCAAGTTTCTTGACCTCTCTGGACCTTAATTCCCACAGTAAAATGAGATAATGAAGGTATCTTTCCCACAAGGTTGTTTTGAGGGTAAATAAGTTTAATACACATAAAGCACCTATGCTGTGTTTGGCACATAGCAAATGCACTCATAAATCAGGCTATTCTCAGGATGAAGGGGTGGGAGAACTGTGCTAGGGTTATATGATTGGATTCTTGTGGTCCTGGATAAAAGGTCCAGTGACAGCACTACATGTGGATATAAAAATTGCTGTCCCTCGAGATGCCTGGGTGGCTCAGTCAGTTAGGCGTCTGCCTTCAGCTAGGTCATGATCTCAGGATCCTGGGATCGAGTCCCACATCGGGCTCCTTGCTCAGGTGGGAGCCTGCTTCTCCCTCTGCTTGCAGCTCCCTCTGCTGTGCTCTCTCTCTCTCTCTCAAATAAATAAATAAAATCTTAAGAAAAAAATTGCTGTCCCTCAAATAGTGAAGATGGAAATGAAGGTAAATGTTCCACTCTGAAAAACGGACTTATTGGACTTAAACTGTGGTTCTGAGTTTGAATAAATTTGCTTTATTAAGTATATGAGTGTGAGAAGGAATATTCAAAATTAATATATCATTAAAATTGTAAGTGGGATTTTAAATATATGTGAATTAAATTAATAAAGCAGATGCTATAGACATGACTATTTCATGCATACTGCTACATTATTTGTATACTGAATATTATACTATTAGTGTACTAAAATACTATTTTATGTATATTTATGTTGGCCAAAAACCTTTTTGTAGATCTTCTTACTTATGTATGGGGCTTATATTCCATTATATATGGTAAAAGAAAATGGTCTTTTTCATCCGCATAGAAAATTCAAATGGATATCAAGAAGCATCTTAAACCATATGTCCCTGCTCTCTTAAATTAGTGCTCTCATGACCCCATTCCTGTTTTTTTTAGATTTCAAACAAGAATAAGCAGCATCAAACCAAAATAAAATAAAATGGAGGGAAATGTAAAATATGTTCATGTGTCTTAAATATATATAACCTCCGAAATGGTTAAAGATGTTACCCAACTGTATTTATCTGATATCTTCATTATGCCTTCATTTTCTTGGGGGTGGGGATAAAAAAAAATCCAATGAAAATAATAAGATTTTCTACATTCATGAAGCGTGGAATGTGATACAAAGAAAAGATTATATTTTATTTCACAGGGTCTTATCTCTACTTCACTAGAAATGGAGAGATGAATTTAACTAGATATTCCATGCCATGTAGTCTCAGTGGTTCCTTTGAAGGAGATACACGATAACCTTGAAAGGCTTGTCAAACATTTATGATGTTTATGACATATGAAGGAGAATCCAAAGGTTAGGAAGGAGGCCACTTAAAGTGCCAAGAGGGGATCATAACTCAACTGTCAAACAAAGACAACCGTCCATCCTAACAAAATAACCCCTTTATATTGACCTTGTTCTCAGTTCTGTTGGAATGTGATTATAAACTCAGGCTCACGAAGCATTCTACCCAGAATTAGAGAGTTTGTACATTCTCAAAAATTTAGACAGAACATTAAATATAGTTCTTATTGGATATCAGACCATCCAAATGTGGAAAAATCCAAATCTTCTGTTCAAGATATTGTAAGCAGCCTCTTAATAGATTTCCCAAATTACTGCTAAAACCAAACCGATTAAGACATCAGTAAGATGAGGCATATTTCACTGGTGTGGAATCTCAGTTAAAATTATCTCAATTTCCTACTTAGCAACACACACACATGTACACACTCTTAAAAACCAGGAAGAATTACTAAACGTAGCCCAACAATTGGAAAGAAAAAAAAAGAGCTGACATAAAAGAGTGGGGTGATGTGTAACTGGACTAAGACAATAGGTAACAACAGACAAACCTTTCCTACACTCCCCAAAACCTGGTAACAAAGATTACTCCTAGCAGATGGGCCATGTCCTCCAGGCTCTGACTGAGTTGTTCCAAGCCTTTCAAGTCATCTAAAATGCTATGAATTGGTGCTGCCAAAAATCAGTGTCCTCAGAAGGCATGCAATTTTTGAATAAAGCTGCTCTTACTCTGGGAAGCTCTCAGCAGGGAGGTGTAACTCCCTGTCATCTTAAGACGACACATTTCTGACTAAGAAGAATATGCAGAGAGCCAGGATGAGGTTACATTTAATGGTGTTTAACTAGGGGTCTGCTGGGTTGGAAGATGCAAACATCTGTCAGTGGTAGACTGAACTCAACCCAAAGGAGGAAAATATAGGCCAAAACACGGATGAAGATTCCATTACCTGGCTTAGAATAAGAAGAGCAGCCGCAGCATCCTTGGGGTTTAGGTGTAGAAGGGGAGAGGTGATCAAACCACTTACGCTTAAGCTAGAACACCTGTGAGGTAGTAGAAAGGTTTGCTTTGCATTCCTTCATCCATTGAAAAAGAAAGGGGAAAGGGGCACTCACCAGACCTACTCCCGTAGGTACGGGCAGACTCACTAGTATAGTTTCATAGGCTAATTTAAAAGACAACATTTAGCATGTACTGCTTCTTTTCTAGCCTCAGCTTTATTCAGGTAATTGTGCCCAAAATTCTTTATCTGGACTTCTCTAATAACATTATTCATCCTCTACTGCTTGAGTTAAAGTCTAAAAAGGAAGAAAAGTCTATTATATTTTCTTGATGTCAGCCATGACTACCCTTGCCCACAGTCATCACTCAGTAAATATTTAACTGAATGATTGTTCAGTAAATAAGCTTTTCCTTGATTTTTAAGAGTTGTGGCTGTTTTCATCAAGTTAACCCTGACCAATCTGTCATTTGTAGAATGTGGCATGGTCCTATGAATAATGAAGCTTGTAAGAAATGGCATAACTCAATGTTGAATAAATATCACATGCTAAAGATGTATTGATTATTTTGTTGCATTTTGCTGATTTGTTTTTATTTGTATTTTGCCTCATTAGAACAGACACATTTAAACACTACTTTAAAATATTAAAAAAATGGGGCACCTGGCTGGCTCAGTCGGTAGAGCCAACTGACTCTTAATTATTTGGTGATAAAAAGAAATGAAGCTCTGATATATGCCAGAACATGGATGAATCTTGAAAACATTATACTAGGTAAATAAAAGGAGCCAGTCACAAAAGACCACATATTGTATGATTCCATTTATGTGGAATGTCCAGAATCGGAGATTTATAGAGACAGAAACTAGCTTAGTGGTGGCCAGGGGCTAAGAGATTGGGAGGAATGGGGGAGTGACTGCTAATTAGTACAGGGTTTCGCTCTGGGTTAATGAGAATGTTCTAAGATTAGAGAGCGATGATGTTTGCACAGCTCTGAATATACTAAAAACCATTTAATTGTACATTTTAAGTAGGTAAATTGTATGTGTGTTTAAAGAAAAAAAAAACTCCCAGGACGACAGTGTGGGCATGTGGATTCCCTAACACTATCTGTCCTTGTGAAGGCACTGAAGGTTGATTGAGGGCAAGTACTAACTTCTCAGATTTTAAACAGGCAAAATCAAGAGGAACTCAAACTATCTAGGTTATGTAAAGTCACTTCTTCTGATAGCCGTTAACCCAAATGCATATTTCAGATGCTTGGCAAGTACAAAGTTCTTAGAAGATCAGCTTTTGCCTCCAACTCCCCATCCTCTTTTCTGAACTGGCAACACACCAGTGCTTGGGCAAAACTAGAAAAATTATCCAACTATTTTTTAAAAAATAAGAATAGTGAGTATCTGTCCAGGAATATTTATGAAGACAATTTTTAGTAGAAAATTAATAAGTAAAATAGTCAAAGCATTCCTGCTGGGTTTTTCCTTCTCCTCACCCCACATTCCACATCAACCTTGGGGCCCAGCAAAAAAAAAAAAGAGAGAACATTTAGTTTCCTTGTTCTAAGAAGTAGGGGTCAACACAAGTAAGTCTTTATATTTATATAGATGAAGAAACAAAAATTCAAGGAACTAAAACTAGCTATTCCTCAAGGTCATAATTAAGAGAGAGCTTCAGCACTCCCAGAAGCTCCCATATTCCTCCACATTCTGTTGCTCAAGAAATAAACAAGTAGCATCTTACACGTGAAACTACCTAATTGTGGTCTCCAGTTCCATTCTGTTTTGGCAGGGTCTTGCTTCCTCAGGCCAAAGAAGACAGATGCTCAACAACAGGAACAAATGGAGAGTGATAAAGCCTGGCCAGACCCTGCAGGAGCCTGTGTCCATCCCTCCCTACCCTGCCTTGCCTTTCTCAAAAAAGCAGACCCTCCGCCGGCCTGGAGCTGACCTCCCTCAAGGCCCTTCTGCTTGTCACCTTCAGCCAAGGGAGGAAGCCTGACTTTCATCAGCACTAACCAACCAGGGAGCCCTTTACAATTCTGTCTGTGTGTAGACGGCTTTCTATATAGAAAGAGTAAGAGTCAGCAAATGCATAAACCCATTCAGTCAAGACTGCATGTGTTCGTGAATAATTCCTGTCTAATGCAGTCACAGGACCATGGAAGGGGGCTACACCAGTGCTATCCACACCTCCCTGAAATCCAGAACTGAGAGGAGCCTCCAGAGGAGGCAAATGTGAGGACACACAACCACTCCCATTCGCTCACACTCTGCCAGTCTCCGACTCCTGGCCACCATTGTTTTACTACATCATTTGCTGTGGGTCATCATGTCATTGGCTTTATGTGCATTCTTTCATGTAAGCCCGGCAACAAATCTGAGTGGGAAGCACAGTTATTATTCTCAATTTATATATAAAGCCGCTCCGTGAAGCTAAGAAACTCCCCCAAGCCTAGGTGGCCGGTACGTGGTAGAGCCTCGATGAGAGCCCAGGCCCTTGCAGCTGATCCAGTTAATCACAGGAGAGAGATGTGCCTCCTGACCCTGGATGGTCAGCAGGAAGCTGATCTACCAGCAAAACGCGAGAAGTCTGCTGCCTTTCCACTAGAAGAGAGACTTGGTCTATCCCTAGGACTGACCCCAAAAGCCACCCTGGGTGAGCTGGTTGGTGATTCCCTTGGAGCCCAGAGAGGCTTGGCTGGGAGGGAGCTGGTTCAGCAAGGCTCCGCGTCCACACACTACGTATGCAGACATACTTCCCACAGTGCCAAGCAAGCGACCTACACCAGCCGAACCAAATCTCTGGGGACTGTCGTGCCCACAGCTTATAGACCCCTGGGGTGGAAAGTGGACACTCCGCTTGGAAGGAAACTGGGCAGGAGCAGCTCCCGGGGAGGCCATCTGTGCTAAGGCGGTGAAGCCCCGGGTGTGTTCTACCCACTCCATCAGGTGTCCTTGGTCCCTGGCAACTGGCTGGAGGAGGCTCTGTTGCCACTGTTCCCTCTAGAGCTTCACTGCAAAGGGCTCATGGCCCTGAAGCTTTACTTTACACCTGCATGTCCACACTTCTATGTCGGTCATTACAGGCAATTCCCTGGTAAATGACAGAAGCGGCCCGGTCTATAGAGGCTAGCCAGGTCTGATGGAAAAGCAACAGACTCTGAAGCTGCCCAGCTCAGCGTCCCAGTGTGCTCTATACTTTGGGGGGTGTGACTGATTTCAGTTCTTCACTGAATAAAATGCCCATAATATAGTCAGCTCCAGGGAGGAAACGACCAAGAGTCCCGTCCCCACCCCCACCGCCTCTGCCAAGGTTGAAGACAAAAGATACACACGTGAAACAAAAGTCACTCAGAATGAACCCTTGTATCATTTGAATGTTTCTTACCCATCTCTCCTGTACTTAATGAGATTGTGCTTTGTTGGTAGTTGGGGACTTTATGCACACTACTTATCTGCCTTAACCGACCCCCCCCCCCCCCCCGCCCGCAAAAGAAAACATTTTCACACCAATAGAAAGCACTGGATAATGCCAGGGGGAAGGTAAGGAGTCTTGAGGTCAGTCATAATTGGGATCTCAAGTGCAACTTCAACCAATGTTTCTTCTGAACATATGTTACTCCTGACTTATCCCTGAACATCAGACAACACAGAGTAGCAGTAACAGAGGGGTGTATAGCACTCCAGTCCGAGGCCACAGTGATCATAGTGAGTGGCTGAGGAAGTATCACCCAGGAGATGAGAAACAGCCCAAACCTCCCAGATTCTCCAAAGGCAGGATCACAGTTTTCATGCTGTGAGAAGGGACACCCAGGCTTACTTTCCCAGAAATATCTCCTACATCAGCCTGACGCCGTCCTGGGGCCCTAAATTCCAAGGTGTGAGTTAATCCATTGGTTTAGATATTATTTCAGAAAGTCTTTTAAAAGGTAAGTATGTTTTGGGGCGCCTGGGTGGCTCAGTCAGTTGAGCATCTGACTCTTGGTTTCGGCTCAGGTCATGGTCGTCTCAGGTTTGTGAGATCAAGCCCAGCATCTGGTTCCTCATGGAGTCTGCTTGAGATTCTCTCCCTCTCCCTCTGCCCCCCCCTTGCTTTCTTTCTCTCTCTCTCAAATAAATAAGTAAATAAAATCTTAAAAGAAATCTACAAAATAAAATAGGAGTATGTTTCTGCAGGAGGAAAACTATTTTAGCCTTGCATTTTTCACACAGAGGTAACGTATAGACCAATTTTAAAGAAAAAAAAATCTTATCAGACCCCTACCATATATCCACAGACCTCATTTTGAATAATATTGACTTAAGAGTATAAAATCTTATTTTAGGGATGCCTGGGTGGCTCCGTCGGTTAAGCGGCTGCCTTCGGCTCAGGTCATGATCTCAGGGTCCTGGGATTCGAGTCCTGCATCAGGCTCCCTGCTCAGTGGGGAGCCTGCTTCTCCCTCTCCCTCTGCTTGTGCTCTCTCTGTCAAATAAATAAAATCTTTAAAAAAAAAAAATCTTATTTTATTGCTGTATCTTTTTTTTTTTTTTTTAAAGATTTTATTTATTTATTTGACAGAGAGAGACAGCGAGAGCAGGAACACCAGCAGGGGGAGTGGGAGAGGGAGAAGCGGGCTTCCTGCCAAGCAGGGAGCCCGATGTGGGACTCGATCCCAGGACCCTGGGATCATGACCTGAGCCGAAGGCAGACGCTTAACGACTGAGCCACCTAGGCGCCCGTTTATTGCTGTATCTTTCAATTGCAAATTATTACTGCAAAAGAGGAGTTTATTCTTAGTAAGTGGCAAAATACTTTTAAAAAGATTATTGTAATGAATAGTTTAAAAATTTTCATGCATCTAAAGATTTAGAAACCCTTGTTTGAGAATCATAGCTTTAATCTATTTGATGGCTTATATTGAATTAATATCCAGTTCCTAGCACAGGGCTTGGCACATAGTAGGTGTTCAATAAACTTTTTTAGAGTGAATGCATTTTATGTGATTAGAGGCAGAAGCTGGATAAAGTCCAAAACATAAAACCCTGCTGGGGAGGGCAAGCCCAGGCAAGCACTGAACTATGACCCTGGGCAGTTGGATTTAAGAAAGAATCACAAGAGATCATCAAATAGGAGTTTGATGAGGCAAATAAGTCACCTAGGACTTACCCGTGGGCTAACTCTGTCCATGGTTACCACCAGGAACCGAGCTGATGAGGACTAATAAACCTTCCTTGCCCCATGGATGCCACTTTATGCATACACACACTTTGCCTAGTGTTGTATAGTTTTTTTCCTACTTTTCTGTCACAGCACCTGGGAGGTGTGAAGGAGAGGGTCAGAGGCAAGCCTGGTCCCATGGAAAAGTGGCAGGATTTGAAGTCGGCCAATTCTGGATCTTACCATTTACTGGATCTATGTCCTTAGGCACGTTTCTTCAATTCTAACTTTCAGTTTCCTCATTAGTGAAAAAGAACGAACAGGTACACCACAGTGTTGTTGGAAGGAGAACACATCAGAATGTACTGAAAAGTCCCTGGTGCATCGTTGGTGGTCAGTAAAGCTAATTCCCTGACAGGGACCAGGGACAGGAGGACAGAGCCTATTATCCAGGGTCACAAAGAAAGGAAAAATTCAGGATGTGAAAGAGGCCCAAGGCCACGCATAAACACTACAGTTTTTGGCTAGGGCTAGTAGCAGAGTGGAAGTGAGGAGAAGAAGAGGTAGAGCTGTCTTCTCCAGGGAGATGTGTTTACTTGGTGGTTGAGTGAAAACAAAGATGAAGCAGATTTACCACATGTTCACGTCGGGTGCCGGGTGGAACTTAAAGTCATTCCATTGGCTCAGACAAATAAGATCTTCTTTCTGACAAATCCGAAAACCCCAACAGAAGACATGTCGGTGAGCTGAAGGTGACTTGGCAAAAGAAGAGAGAGAAATGGTAGATACAAAGCATTTGTGTCACCAATAAAGTGGCCCAACAGTGGGGTGATGAGGCAGTAAGCTGAGAGACCCTCCAGCATCTGAGAGAACCTTCAGTTTGCCTTCTGGGACAATTCCCTCAGCCATCTTTAAAGATTCACTGAGGTGAGGTAACACCAGCTCTTCCCAAACTTAATTTCAGGGTATGGTAAAACCAGAATAAAATAAAATCAGGATACATTACAATGGTAACTATGTTATTGTAAGTATACATGCAGACAATAGTCTGGAAAAGCAAACAATAGTTGATATATATTGGATGGTAGAATTTTCCCTTTTATTTTTTTTTTTTAAAGATTTTATTTATTTTCTTGACAGAGAGAGACATAGCGAGAGCAGGAACACAAGCAGGGGGAGTGGGAGAGGGAGAAGCAGGCTTCCCGCAGAGCAGGGAGCCCGATGTGGGACTCGATCCCAGGACGCTGGGACCATGACCTGAGCCGAAGGCAGACGCTTAACGACTGAGCCACCCAGGCGCCCAGAATTTTCCCTTTTAAAAATTATTTTTTAAATTGTTATTTTATTAGTACAATATGTAAAAGCTGGGAAGGGAAAAAAGATCAAGTCAGGAAACAGCCCAATCTCGTCCATACCAGGTACGTAGTCTACCGAGGGAGAATTTGAACTGAGACCACCAATGAAATCACACACTCCATCATGCCCCCTTCTGACCCACTCAGCAGTAGGACAGGGAGCTACAGCCCACCAAATCCGGAGCTTAGGGGACTGAGAGGCTCAAGGCTATATTTCTTTTGGTCAAAATGCAAATTTTACCCACATGCAGCACCCTTACAATGCACTCTGCTGATCTCCAACTAGACTGGAGAATTTTTGGTCTATACAACTTCATGCTAAAAAATACTTAAATCAATGTTTTCCAACTCATGTGAAATTTTTAGTAGCTCTGCAGCACACAGACACACATATCCCTGCTGAGGAATTTGACAGCCTCCAGTATCAGGAGAAGAACCTACACAACTCAACCTACGCCTTAAAACAGACTTCACACCTAACTGATCACTTTACAATTACTCTACCGGAAGGTCACCTCCAGCCATTAGAATTCATTAACCACATATTTTAGTTTTATACAAGCCACAGTCAATACTGGACTAGACAGTAATTTGGGCATAGGATGATCTCAAGGATGACTCTTGGAATATAGTCTTTACCAATACGTGAGTCAGTTAAGGCCTACACTAATAACCCCGAAATGGGTGAGTCTCAAGATCCCTCCTGGTCAATGGATGCAAATTCAATAGTTAATTCGTCCCTACTTCCCTTCTAGAAAACCCTCCCTTGCCCTCTCCATTGCCTCCTCCCACCCCAATAACTTATGCATACCTCTGTTTCAATTCAATTCAATTCAGTGCCACAGTGTTACATTTGTTTATGTCCCTGTCTCCCTGCCAGACTATGAGTTCCTTGTGAGAAGAAACTAGGTGTTCATTACCAGTGTGCACCCCAGCTCAAGCACAGGACCTGGTACACAGCAGCTACCGCATCTGTCCTGTTTTCCTGGGGCATCCTGGTTTAAACCGGTTACCCCCGTGTAATTACGAGTGCCCCCTTGCACTCACAGAAGTGCACCAGTTTGTATGACAAATCCTGTCACCACCCTATCAAGAGACAGTAGATGAATGTTGGCTGTTGGTTTTTATGGGGTTTGTTTGTTCATTTTTGTTTGTTTGCTTTTAAAGTTCTTTCCCCATTATCTGCTGCAGTTACTGTAGGTGGATTGCCTGGTAGGTTGGTGGTTGGGCAGATGCGTAGACTGAGTGAGAAGCAGGTTATCCAGAAGTCAGTTTAAGAATTAGAAAGCACGCTGGGTAGCTTTGATTTGCCATAGCAGATTTCCCTTCTAATTATCCAGTCTATCCTTTGATAACAGTAAAAGGACTTTGCTTTCTCTGAGCACCCTGGCATGGTGTGGATGCTGGGTGAGTCTGGTAACAGCTAGTGGGGGCAGTGGGAAAACCCACACTGATATGAAATCCACACCAGAACTACTGAGAATCAGTGATATTGACAAGTGTTCACTCTTCCAACCCAGATGTCACTGCTCCATGGCTCAAAAACTCTGCCTAGGAAACCACTCCCTCTCTCAAAGGTGCCCCTTTGAAATGGAAAAATCCCTGAGCTTTTCTTATCATCCTCAAGGATGGAGGAGTAGCAGGAACCAGAGAGGGTGAGGATGGAGCTAGAGCCAATTAACAGACTTGGCGTTTAAAGTTCTGGTTTATATGGTAGCAAGGGGCGTGTTAATACGGTTGCCAGAAGCATTGATAAAATCAGGATTATCCAAGTGTATGCCATTTGTCCTGGGGTCTGGCCTTTTTACAGTGCATTAAGGATAGGAAACTAGAACCACAAGTCTCCATGCGTCCTTTCCCACTTGTAATCATCACAGACAGGGCCGCGTAAAGGGGGCCGGAGGGGAGGGGAGTGCTTCACCTGTCTGGCCCATTTCCTCTGGTTCCAGAGAAACTCCTCCTTGGATTTAAGGGCCCAGAGGGATTTCCCAAATCCCGCTGCTCATTAAGCCTGTTTGATTTTAAAGAAGAAGATTAAATACACAGCCCACAGCCAAGAGTCCAGATGTTCAGTAAGCCTTCCCTTTGTGGTTGGGGTCCCCTGCTAAGTCGTACTTCTAATTAACATCTAAAGCTGGGCTCGGAGGGGCTGTTAGAGGTGGGACCCAAGGCAGAGATGCTCTGGCCCTAGTCCCAGCTCTGCTGTTCCATTAGTCAATGATGTGACACGTCCTTTGGCTCCTCTGGATCCCGGTTTCTTCATTTTTCCCTACTGGGAATAGGCTACCTACCAAAGAACCCCACCCTTTTCAAGTAGGCTGTGAAAGTCAAAAGGGATTAACTCAGAGTTCTTACAGAAAAAGCATGGAAGCCCTCCAGAACGGCACTACCCAATGATACCCACTCATCTCATGTGGCTATTTAAACTTACACTAGTTAAAATAAAAAATTCAATCCTTTGGTCACACACTCCAAGGGCTCAATAGCCACCTGCGGCTAGTGGCTATCATACTGGCCACCAAAGACAGAGAACCCTGCCATCATCTGGGAAATTCTATTGGGTAGCACTGCTCTAGAGCCTCTTTTGAATTTCTCTCCAAAAACCAAACTAAACCAAAACAAAATACAGAAAAGAACACTCCAGCCCTGTCACATGCTCAGGAAGGCAATGGTTCACGTGTATTTTAATGCCTACAAAGAGGGAAGCCCTTTATATTGACACAGTAGGGCCACAACTAGGCTCTCCTCCAAAGAAAGCAGCTGAGTTTTTCTTCCCAGCACATAAAACAGGCATGGGCCAGTGGGGGACTTTTCTCCCATGGCTCCCCTGCCTCTTATACTCAGATCACTCTTTCAGACCTAATCTATTATTTACACGGTCCTACTTCTAAGAAAATGCATTTTGAAACATTCTCTCAACAGGAGTGTTAGGTTTGTGCAAATCCAGGGATCAAAGAGACCCAGTCACTTCATTCCCACCAGACAGGACTTTTCTTACAGCACCCCAAAATGGCCAATTCCAGCTATTTAATAAAATCAAAGGATTTTATTAATCCTGCCCAGGGCCAAGTGTTAAAAGCATTCCTAAAGAAAATGGCCTGAAACAGAAGCTCCTCCCCTCCAATCTGTTCTTCATTGGCCAAGGATTTATTGGTTCTTGCAGTAAATTAATCAATTGCCAAAGGAAAGTAAAACCACGGCTCCAATGTAAATACTTGTTGGTAACAATCCTTCAGTGTGACACTTCGGATTTCAAGTGGCTGGGTGGCCATCCCAATGCCTCATTAAATGGCAACTTTATAGCATTAAGAGGAAAAGGCTCTGGGATTTTCTGTACAAATGTATAAATCAATCTTTTCAAAGACAAACAATAGAACAATTCACAGAATGTGTGTGATTGGGGGACATGGGGAGGGGGCACTAAGAAGCAGAGAGAGGTTGGTCTATAGAGTTTTTCCCAGCTCTATGCATTAGAGTTTCTTGACTCTGGACATCTCTGCTCTGCCCAATATTTGTTAATCCATCATCTAGTGGGACTGCTCTCCCAAATGGTGGGGTCCTAGGTCCTGTGTGTGAGATCCCAGACTGACAGTATCTTTGCTCATCTTCCTATCCTTCACAGTCTTTACCATAAAGATTTCCAAGCAGCAGGCAGTTCAAATCAGTTAAGCTATTGACTTCTCCCCGTAAATGATTTAGTGTTAAGAAAAGCTTTGTCATCAACAGTTGGTCACTGACTACACTGTGTGCCAACTGCTTTAGAAATACTTGGAGAAACACTCGCCCCTCGCCCCCCAAAATAATTTAACATGACTTGAAGAGGATAAACCAGCAAGTTAACAGTTAAACCCACAAGGAGACCACTACCTCAAAAAACCTAGTATTTGGGTCTTGAGCAACCTTATTCTTATTGTTACCTTATTCTCTTGTTTAGGAAAACTTCCGTGGGCATTGGCCGCTCCTTCCAAATCCCAGTGCTCTAATGGGCCGAAACAGCTGTACCAAGCCACCTTGGAAAACAGACTTGTTTCCCTCTGATGTGCCCCCAAACAGCAGCCTGTGTTTGAGGTTAACCCCACTCTCACTGCCCTTAGCTAAGCAGCCTTTCAGAGCTATGTGTGGCCCCCAGTAGGTCAATATATTTTGTTTTTCCTTTAGAAAAAGCTTTAAAAAAACATATAAAACTGACGGCTGAAACCAAAGAGAAGTGAGAGTTCTCAAACAGAGTGTGCGTGCACGTGTGCGACCCTCTGCGTATGTGCCGGTGGTAATCTCGACTTCGTCCTCCTAATGGACAGTTCTCTGTGTAGCTATACTCAATTCTGACAGACTTCTATGGAAAAGTCAGTCCCATTGTTCCACAAGAACAATGGGTAACTGAGGATAAGCACAGCGAGACAAGGGAAGCAGACTCACGGATCTCAGGGATGGTACTTTTCTGCTGTTAAAACAGTTCCTATTGGGAGGGGAGGGGGGAAAGAAAAAAAGGAGAGAAGGAAATAAGCCATAAGTGACTCTTAAGGACAGAGAACAAACTGAGGGTTGATGGAGGGAGGTGGGTTGGGGATGAGCTAGATGGGAGAAGGGTATTAAAGAGGGCACTTGTGAGGAGCACTGGGTGTTGTATGTAAGTGATGAATCACTGAATTCTACTCCAGAAACCCATATTGCACTGTATGTTAACTAACAAAATTTAAATAAAAAATAATAAACCCCAAAAAGCCAAAAAACAAAACCAACCACCACCAGCACCACCACCAAGAACCAAAAAACCCAGTTCCTATCAGAAAAGCTGCTGTCTCGATAACCTCCTCCAACCTCAGGTCTGCTTCTCAATCTCAAAAAGCAAAATGAAACAAAATACAGTGTGTGGCTGAGTGAAAACTGCTCACAGATTCATAGTGTGATCCCTTCCACCAACACCCCAAGTCCCTCCCCTGAGAGTCTCCAGGGCATGGAATTCACTCCAAGCATTTCTGAGGCAAGAGTTATTTTCTTAATACAATTCTTACTCTGTCACTGCCTCTGCACTGCCCAGATATTGTGTGCGTGGATGTAACTGTGTTTTGGACTATTTGGAAACTACTAAGTCCACACTTAAAGCATCCACTCTCCAACAGGCTTGTAGGATTTCCAGAACATATCAGAGTAGTCAATAGACAGCAATCCAAAGTAAGAATGAGTCCAGCTCATATCATAAAATTTTAGCAACCAGGCACAGAAAGGATATGCCCACCAAGAACTCATAAGCCTACAGCCTGGCACAAAGTCTTGCACCCAGCAGACATTCTAAGACTCTGACAGAACCTACTTGAAGCATTCGTACTTCTGGGCTTGGCGTGTGGAGTCACTTGGTCTTAAATGCAAGAATTGAATTCCACCCTGGGTGGGAGGGCCAGGGACGTGGCAAAGGTCCCGGGACATGGCTGAGGGCCCACGCTTCACAGCATCCTTCACAGAAGCAGTTTCCTGCAGGGAGTTTGCTGGTCCTCTGCCAGTCCACAGTTCTTAGAAGGGTGAAAGGGCAAAGGGAGGAATTTCTTCAGCTGGCAGACCCTCAACGCGGGAGGAGAGAGGAAGGGCGTCGGGGCAACAGGCTCAGCAAGCTGGGAGGAAGAAGGAGTGGCAGGGAAGGAAGAGGCCCACTGGAGGCACATCAACAACGGGCAAGGGCAGGGCAAACCAAACCGAACCAAAGCTCTGAGCCTCCACCGGTGGTTCCTCTAGTACAGCGCAGGCTTTGAACAAACGTGGTACTCGCTTAAGGTCTGTATGGATACCTTCTTTCTGTATTTCCCCCAAACTCTATAGCTGAGCCTTAATTTCCTCCTTAATTCCACTCTCCTTCCCCCAAATAACCACTGTTTTCCGTTTTTCATCTAGACCTTTTGGGTGCAGCACTTACATTCTGTTATATGCAGATAGGGAAAAAATGTATTGCTTCACTGAATTGGCTACATATTGTACTTACCCTTCTACACTGTGCTTTTCTCTCCATTTAACGATGTTTTAGAGCTTGTTCTAACTACACAAAGAGACCCATATTTCATTCTCTGAAACTGCTACATAGTACTGTACAATGTGGATTTACTGTATTTTATTTATTCATTCTTACACTAATGTTTAATCTTCATTCCCCCACACCCCCGCCTTTCAAAGAGTTCTGGAGTGAATATATGTTCAGATGCAAGTATTTTGCTAGAATACAACTCTAGATGTGAAATCACTGGATTAAAGCATATATGCAATTTTGAGACCTGTGGCAGGCTGACTCCCACTGGTGGAATGGGCACGCTCGTTTCCCTCACTTACCCACACCTGATGCTATCGTCCTCTTACTTTTTGCCTAAGCCTCACCTTAAGCCTGACATGATCCAGACTGGATGGTGGGCAGAATTAGAAAAAACATCCCACTGCTTTAAATTGCATTTCCATGATTACCTGAGAGATTAAGCATTTTGTCTTATGTTTATTGGTCATCTCCATTTTCTCTTCTGTGATTTGCCATTTCTCTGCCCATGTTCTTTTGGTTCATTTGCTTTCTTCCCCTAATTTATAGGTTTTTACATATTCTGACAATCCATCATCTACTCTATATGTTTTACACATCTCTCTCAGTCTTTTTAAAACTTTGCTCACGGAGTTTTCCCACAAACAGGGTGGTTTCCAATGCACAATACAGTGGCTTCCAAATGATTCTTTTCAGCAATAGATTCCTTTCTCCAATCTAGGGGAACCCCCAATAACGGACAGGCAATAGCAAAACTGCTCTGGCTGAGGATGAACCAGCTTCTTAAGGTCCCACCAACTCCCCCACCCTGATTTTGAGAGACTCCTCAGAGCTTCCAAGAGCAGAGATGGAAATCACAGATTCAGTCCAACCCCCTGACATAACAAATGAAGAAATGCAGGATAAGGGCTGCTAGAGGGAGGAGCTCCAGGCCTCCTAACAGAAATAAGACCAAACTAAGGTGTCCATTCTGGTCCTATGAACCCAGTGCAGTCTTTAAAGTATAGAGTCTAGATTCATCCAATTTGATCTGACAACAAAACTCAGCTATTTGGCATCTGAGTCATGTACTTTTCTCCCAGCAAAGAAAAAGAAGATAAGATGCTAATAAAATAGAGATAATTTCACTCAGAAACTCAACTTAAAAAGACATTTATCATTGCTTTCTAGTTGTGTACTCCCGTGTCAACTTCCTGTTTCTCCCCACTAGAATATAAGCTAAATGAGAGCAAGGAATCCTGTCTGTCCTTCTCTCCTGGATCTCTAAGACCCGGAACCAGGCCTGTCAAATTATAGGTCTCAATAGATATTTACCTCCAAAACCATTCACTATAGCTAACAACAAACAGAAAGTGATCCAATTTGCTCTTGTAAGAAATTTCAACCACATTTATCAATGTAACCTCTGCTAGAACAGCCATCCATTAGCAGGTGGCCTACAAAGTGAGATGTAAGAAGGACTATTGGGGTCACGAAAATCCAGGTGGAATCATTGAGAGCAATACTGCTGAGAACATATGACCATGCTCCTCCTCCTCCCTAATTATTGAATTCTTTGGGCTTCTGGTTGGTATGCCTGTTTTTCAGGACATTTAGCTCTTGAAGGCCCCTTTCCCAAACCTTGTGCTGATGGAGTCAGCTCTTCCAGTCTGAGGTCTTTCTCTCACCTGCTGGAGTGCTAATTACCGACTGTGGGAACTTGAGGAGGTTAAGCAATTGTATACCCCAAGTCTCAGGTTCCTCATCTGTAAAGTGGACACAGTAATAGGGCCTGAAACTCTTAAGTTTTCCGGTTTAGTGTCAACGAATGTAAGTTGCTTAGCAACACCACACACATGGGATCATTGTTTGTTTTACCAGTTATCAGGTCTGCAGAGCTGTCAACCTTTAGGATGGGTTTTCGCATCCTAGAATGAGGGGAGAGGGTAGACTAACCACTACTGAATATGAGAAAATGGGATGAGATGAGCCAGCATTATTAAAAATACATTATTGAGAGAATAACCCTAATTTACAAAGCAAGTCAAATCCAATCGTGATGGCAAATATTAGATGTAGGTCTTAGAACTCCTAGAGAGACCACAGAGGGGAAGATTGACGGAGAGCCTTCAGTTAAATGCCAACCAGCTGATTAGAAATCTCAATCCCAGGCCACAGCCAGAAGAAAACAAAAAACAAAAAACAAAAAAAACACCAAACCATAGCCAGAGGGCTACCTTTCTATCTTTGTGCCTGAGGTTATAGGAGCTCCTGTTTACTTGACTTGGCTGAAGGGACATTTACACCCATCTGCTTCCCAGGCAATCACAAAGGGTGTATTCTGGCCCAGGCCCACCCCTCAAGAGAACAATAACCATTTCATACATTGGTATTTAGCTACGGGGCTATAAAGGCCCTATAGCCAATCAAAATAGGGTTTCTACAGATCAACTTCTGATCTCTGCCAATGAGAATACTGGCTAAAGCCATTCTGGAAAAGCAAAAAAGAACCAACATTCTGTTCATAGAATTTTGAACATGTTTGCCTCCTACCCATTCACAGAAGTGGTTACTGAAGCAGTGATGAAATGCATCGTAGAGTGGAATGCCAAGACATGGGCCACTGTAGAGTGTGTTGCAGAGTTTTGATGCATCCTAAAAGACGGAAATCATAATGGAACAAGCTGTGTCTTCAAATTGGCCAGAGCAGGACAAACCTTCATGGATTTTAGTACAAATCATAAATAAAAATGCCCACCTTACTCTAGTCTTTTAAAGTCAGATGTTGCTGGAAAGAGTGTGAGTAGTCTCAGAAGCCCACCTTTAGCGGAGTCAACATCAGATCTAGGGACTGAATCACACCCACATCAGCTTGGTCACTGAAGGCACCCTTCTTTTCATCTCAGAAAAAAACCCAAGATTTTCTATATTTAACAAAGATACTGAGGATAAAGAGAAGTGCTGAGCAGAAAAACATTTAAAATCTGCTTTGAGAAGAAATAAAATCCCCAGCCCTCACAGATCTCTGAATCTGTGAATGTTGCAGAGGCTGGAAGAGAAGGAGAAAACCAAAATGCAGGCATGAAACATCAACCAGGTTGGCCTCTTGCTAAAACTGATTTGACTATTCTTAACACTGGATGCTCTTCATCTTCTGCTAAGAAGAGACTCAGAGGAAAGTTCTCAGAATGGCTAGAGTTGCTCTCAACCCCAGCCTTTGTTCTCTAAAAAAGAGAGTGCAAAACAACGTGGTGGGTCGTGCTTGAGCAGCAATTTCAACTCTTAACACCCACCCGAGCACTCCAGCTCCGACAGGACTTAGACTGTAAGTGGGTGGCCACCCCCAGTGTATGACCATGTTAACGTCACTGTCCAACTAGTATCCAGCTTCATCACTCCACAGGGCCACACCTCTACAGTGGCAGGCAGCCAACAGCAGCGTGTACAAAAGAGATATTTAAACACTGGGTTCGCTACTTTCTACCAAATTCCAAAATAAGCTGAGGCCATTCGACCACTAGAGGCCCAGGAGCCTTACAGCAAGCAATACCATCCAGGGTTTCCAGACTGCCTGTGTTCTTCTGAGGGTCAGGTGAAGAGAAGAACAGTGCTTTAGAGCAAAAGTCTAGGAAGCCAGGGTGGGTGATGGAGACACTGAGAAGGAATGGAGCTAGTCATGTGGGACCAATAAAAAAGGCCACTGTGGGAGGCATGGGCCAGAGAGCATTTCCAGGGAATAGAGGAGGAGCCCAGAGACCTGCATTATGACACGAGGCATGATCTTACTGGAAGTGCTAGGATTACAGTGAACACAGCAGCAAAGCATTTGAAAGCAAGTTATGAAAGAGAAAAGGTCAACATTCTGATAAAGCACTAAGTCTAAACTAATACCAGTCCTATGCTACACATCTGAAAGATTTCAGAATACCTGAAGATAAAAAATTCAGTAAGGATATCTAATAATAATAGTTAACACTTATTAAAAGCTTAACCTAGGCCAGGTATATGCAATAACTCATTGGCGCTTCGCCATCCACCATGAGTAGATAGATACTACTATTACCTCCATTTTAAAGAAATCTGAGGCACAGATAGCTTCCAACACCATTCGGATGTGATAATACAAGAAAGTGGGCAGTCTGGTGTCAGAACTCAGCAGGCTGAAAAGCTCCATTTACATTAAAATTTTGTAAAAATTGAATTTGAGGCTGTACCTGGTCACCACCCGGAACTGGTGGCCCACTGTCTCTTTTCACCTTTATGTCCCCTGACACCTAGCCCAAATCCAGAGTCAAGGTCCTTGGCACTCATCATGCTCGGTAGCAGACAATGTAATTATAAAATTTATAATTCAGAATGGTAGGGAAGACTTGTAGTCAGTTTATATTTAATTATCAAGGCCAATCTCTTAACAATTAGAATTAATAGGACATGCTGCAAGATTGTTAAAAACAAAAATCCAAATCCAAAGATCAATAGCATTCCCTTATACCAGCAGTAACCAAATAGAGAATGTAATATAGGAAGAAAAAAATCGGCTTCCGTAGTAAGACAAACTATAAAGTAGAGAGATATAAATATAAAAGCAACATTAGTAAGAAATTATAAACTTTATTGAAGGATATAGAGGATGATTTGGATTAATGGAGTGATAAACCTTTGTTGATGGAGAAAGACACATTTTAAAGAAGTGTTTCCCAATTAATCAATAATTTCAGTGAAATTCTAATAAGATCTCAACAAGAATTTTTAGGAAACTTGGAAAAATATCTTAATATTTATATGGGAGAGTATAGAGCTGAGAATAACTATGACAATTTTGAAAAAGTACAAAGAGGATGGACAGCCTTAAAAAGTACCAGAGTAATTAAGACAATGTGATACTGATGTAGGAATAGACAAAGTATCAAAATGGAATAAAGAACACTGAAACTTACCTACCTACATGCCGTATTTTTGGGGACTGTAGGATATATGTGAGATGGGTTATATTAATCACTGTGCTAGACTTGTAACCCATTTGAAATTTATTTTTAATCCATCTTAAATTTGTTTTTCTCTTTAGACTTTATGATCAAATCATATACTTCCCACATGAAAGCCAAAAAACTGCCCACCTAAATATGAAAAATTACTGGATGAGAAACATAGGAGAGGTAGAGATTTTTCTTATTTATTTATTTATTTATTTGAGAGAATATGAGCACGAGTGGGGGGCGGGGCAGAGGAAGAAAATCTTCAAGCCGACTCCCCACTGATGGCAGAGCCGAGTGCAGATGAGCAGCTCAATCTCATGACCCATGAGATCATGACCTGAGCCAAAATCAAGGATCAACCACTTAACCGAAGTGCCCTGAGAATTTTCTTAAAACAGAAAAGGCAGTTAAAATGAATGGCTCTATTTCCCTGACCAGATCTCAAAAAAATAGAGTATAAAAAGCAAGATGCAATATGATACTATTTATGTCCATTAAAACACACTTTAAGATGCATATGTTTATGTATAAATTATAGTACTTAAATATCTAAAACTTAGTCTGGAAGGATATGTATTAAACTGGAAGGAAATATGGGGAGGGGCAAAGGAACTTTAGTTGTGACTAGTGTTTTGTTAAGCAAAACCCTAAAAGCAACTAAGGCAAAATACTAATAATAGCTGTTAAATCTAAGTGGCAGGAATATGGATGGATGCTCACTAGATTATTTTTGCATGTTCTCTTTTAAGTTTTTTTAGAAAGAATTCTCAAAACTCAAATGTTAAATCTAGATTTTCTTTATAAACTTCCCTATCAACCCACAGAGTATTTTCTTGATTATCTATAATCTTATTCTTACTTCAAAATACAGTATATAAATAGGGCAGACATAAATGCAGTTACCGATCCCAACTGTGATGGTTAATAGATGTGTCAACGTGGCTAAACTATGGTACCCAGATGTTTGGTCCAACACCAGTCTAGATGTTGCTGTGAGGGTTTTTTTTTTTTTGGATGTGATCAACATTTGAATGAGTGAACTTTTCATGAAACAGATTACTCTCCATAAGGCGGGTGGGCCTCATCCAACTGAGGTTTCCTAAAGGAGAAGGGATTATTCTCAAGACTGTACCATGGAAACCCTGCCTGAATTTCCATCCTGTTGGCTTGCCCTACAGATTTCAGACTTGCCAGTCCCTACAACCACATGAGCCAACTTCTTAAAATAACACTCCCCTCCCCCCATACACATATATCACTCCTTTCCATTCTGTTTCTCTGAAGAACTTGACTAATACCAACGTTGCAAGTTTTGGGGCAACCATGGTTTCTTAGCAACTGAAATGATCCACAACTCCTGTAACATGTCAAAGGGGAGAAAAGCCTGCCTTGGGGGAGGGATGGGACTATGATACACCAGTTAACACTGACATATGGGAATTAAACACATCGTGTGTTTACTTTCTAGAAAAATCTATCTCATGAGAAGATAAAGTTCTCTGTAAGGTGGCTTCTGGTTGGAGATGTGTTTTTTTCTGAGTAGAAATTTCCCTACTGGCCTGTGATTACTTGTTGGCCAGATACTCTGTGGGGAGGAGACACGTCCATACTCTCATGTAGAGGATAAAAAAGGGCCAGACAAGTGAGGTCTGTTCTTCCTGTGCCCGTGATTTTTCCTGAGGGAAATTCTCCTTGTTTGTTTCACCAAAACCACCAACTGACAGGCTGCCCAAGATTGATTGCGCTCTGTAGACTACTACTCCACAGACGGACTCTCAGCTCTGCACACACGGTCAACAGTGTCACGTGCTTTAGCTTTCTACAACAGCCCACACTCCTCTCCATCTACTCAATGCACCTCCAAATGCCACATGTCTAGATAGAAGGACCCCTAAATATAAGCTAGTACTCCTTTCCCAGTTTAAATCCCTTACTGATTTGAGAGACAATATTAACATTTGAGCCATTTTAATCTTCTGCATTTCTGTTCACTGTGTTTTATTTTGTTTTGGCATTTGCAAACCAAGAGAGTTTAAGTAAAAACAAGAATAGAATTATTGAAGCAATGATTCAAGGTGACAAAACAAATATATATTATAAAAATACTTCTCGATATACATTTTCCAGAACTTTCCAGAACATCAAGGTGACAAAACAATATATATTATAAAAATACTTCTCGAAATACATTTCCTATAGAGTTAGAGAACAAAAGACATCTCAGCTGGATAAAGGTGACTCAAACATAAGTGATCTTCTACTGTCCCAATCAGAAGACAGTTAAAATATCGGGGCGGGGGGGGGGGGAGATTTGGTTAGATAAATGTAAATGACGTAAATGAAAATATCGGTATCATTAGATGTAAACATTTCATCTAAGATTTTAAAAACGGAACACTTAAAATATTTATCTTAAGCTATTTAAGATATTAATACTGAAATATACATAACTGTATGTGCATAAATATACATGCAGATAATATGTAATCATACAGGTTAGTGCTAATTTAGAAATACTTCTGGTGTCCTCACACCTTAGAAAAACATTTTTTCAAAGTCTGCAGTGGCACTGGCGTTTTTACACCTGTTCCTGTGAGCATGGCTATGTTCTGAGTTTTCCACTATCCTCTTCACTTCAGTTATTTGGATAAGGTTCTTAACTTGTTGCATTTTTAAATGATCTTTAAAAGTCTTGTTTACAAAGAAATCAAACACTTGTTATTGTGAGGTCAGATGCCCAGAAATATTATTAGACTTTTTTAAACTTTTTTTTTTTAAATACAATTTCCTCAGTTGACCTCTATAAGCATCTAAAACCAGCATTGACAAAGGTCATTTCAGGCTAATGTGTGTTCCCTGAATAATACTTTGATATTCAAAATAAAATAATTGTGAGACTCTACCACAGCATGAGAAAATTTGTAGACTTCAATTTAAGGCAACTCCCTCATCTCTGTTCATAACTCTTTGAGAGGTGAGAGAACCATGCCTTCCATTTGGGCATATGATGTAAATCGTGTCACTTCATTTCCCACATCTCACGTCTACCGTTTCTCCTCAGCAGGCAGCCATGGCAACATGGTACAGAATCATAAGTGGACTTCCTCAGGGCAGAATTGGGGGAATCCCAGGGGAATCCACAATGCCGGGTCGAGAGGATCCAGAATCAGGTGCCTCCCCCACAGGACAGATAGTGGTTGCCACACAGGCTGGGCTGGGAGGGCTACTGCCTGTCTTGTCTTTCTTCTTTTAAAAACGGTATATGTAGTTGTGGTGTGGTGATTATAAGTGTGGCAGGAGACTATCTGCAACGGGAAGACTCCTGGGCAGCTGTGTGGTCATGAGTCTTCCCAGATCCCACCACTATCTTCTGAAGGAGGTGAGACCCCCCCCCCCCACCCTCAGATGCTCCAGCAGCAAGACTCTGAGCTCCATTCTAGCACTGCTAAAAATCCTTACCAATGACAAAGAAAGCCAGAGATGGGGAGAACTTTCTAGGGAAGGGCCTAAATCCTTAGGAGCTTTACTGGGCCCCTGCCTATTACCTATTTTGGTGACCAAGTGGAAAAGAACAATGGACAACACTCTAAGCTGTAAAGGTATTAATTGCAGCCCTTAAATTTCAGCTGGGCGGGGGGAGGAGAAAAGAGGATGATAATAATGATGAATATATGGCAACATTGTGATATTGTCATTAATTATAAGAAATAACATTTGGTCTTTGTTCACTCGTCCTGGCACAGAGCTTCTAAAACCCTTGTAATTCCCTATATAAGAGCCATACGGGCATCTTTCCTCATAGTATTTAGTTCCTGAAATAACTCCAGAGCAATAAACATGAAATTGGTGTCTTTTGTTACTCACAAAAAGCCCCTTTCAATCACATCTCAATTTATGATAATGTGGTGACTTCTGGAAAGTCCTTAAGGATGGGGGCTGGTTGCCAGGGGACCCAGATTCGGATTAGATGGTTGGAACTTTCAGTCCCACTTCTCTACCTCCAGGGAGGGGTGAGGGGCTGGAGCTTTTCAATCACCAACGGCCAATGATTTAATCAAGCATGTCTATGTAACAAAGCCTCCATAAAAACCCAAAAGGATTGGGTTTGGACAGCTTCTGAGCTTCCTTCCCTATGACCTTCTCCACATATCTTCCATAGGACTGTTCCTGGGTTTCATCCTTTTATAATAAACCAGTAATCTGGTTAAGTAAACGGTTTCCCTGAGTTTTGTAAGCTGCTCTAGCAAATTCATCAAACCCAATTAATTAACACTAAGAACTAACAGGAGGGGTCATGGGAACCTATTTATAGTCAGTTGGTCAGAAGCACAAGTGACAGTTGGGACTTTCAGTTGGAGCATGCGTTGTGGGAAGGAGAGGGGGACAGTCCTGTGGGACTTGAGCCCTTAACCTGTGGGGTCTGTCTCTCCAGGTAGACAGTGTCCGAATTAGGCTGAATTGGAGGACAGCTAGCTGGTGTCCTAGCATTGTTTGGTGTGGAGAAAATCTCCCCTCCCCCCCAAACATTTGGTGACCAGAAGTGTAGTATTCAGAGAGTATTGTGTGTAACGTAAATGAAAACAATAAATGGAGTTTTTCTTTTCAACAGGGACCGTGAGTCATGAAAGAGAGGAAAACCTGAGTGGTAGAAACTGAGGAAGTGTGGCTGGAACTCGGCTGGACTAAACCAGCTCCGTCCAGGGCAGCTGACTGAGCCTACATCCTCACAGTAGACAGGAGTGGGTTACATCCTGAAGTCACACACAGACCACACACTTCTGGAAGCTTGACAGTTGTAACACGAAAGACGGGGGTTTGCCTTGTTCTTCTCAGGTTTTTCGCCATGAAGAAACTGACCTTTATCCCAAGCCTCATTTTATGGCGAAGGAAACGACTCAGGGAAGTTAACAGCTGACAGCTGACAGAGCATGTCCAGAAAAGAGAAGCCAGCAAACCCAGATCCAGGGGCCAGGAGCTCAGTTTCATTAAAGGCTTATGTGGCCGGCACAGGGAGGAACACTGCGCGCAGCGCCTCAGCCATCAGCCTAACGGGAGGGGGTGCTCACCTCATTCCCACTTTATAGTTGAGAAAACCAACACAGAGAAGCTAACTCTCCCCAGCGTCCCTCAGCACGCATGCGGCTCAGCTGGGTTTGGAACGGTATTACTTCACGGACAAGGTTTAGATGGAGAGTCAGAACCGAGAATGTGATCTATCACTTTACACTAGCTACGTAATTCTGAGTATGGCACGGCCCTACTGAGCCTTAGGGGCCAGATCTGCAAAATGGGCATATAACACTTAGCTTGTCTGGGTGTGAGATCCTTTAATTAAAGCCGCCAGCACAAAGCCTAAGAGCAGGATTCGGTAAAGACACTATAATACCTTCTCTTTGCCTAATCTTGAACTCAAGTCTTACTAGTGAGGACTAACAATTTGTCAGCATCCCCCGCGGACCTGCATATGTGAAAGAATGTAACAACATCTTTTCATCACATGCAGACCTAGGCCAATCTGCTTTGTTTCTGTTAAGGAAAGGCTTTTTCTTGTCCATCTTAAACCAACTTTAAGGTGAATATAATGGAGCCAAAGGTTTTTGAATTTCTCTGGTCCTTGTGCTAAGTAGACTCATAAAGGGCCATCGTCACAGGAAAAGTGCCAATCACCAAAGGCCCTCCAGGGACCAGCTCTGTGAGCAGGCCAGGCCTGACTTGGAGATCACATCTTCTCTAAATGAGGCCCGAGACTGTGGCTCAGGGAACTGCAGAATGTATAACTCACTCTCAACCCAACCCCAACACCTCATACCCCCACATGAAATGTTGCTCCAGAGTTTATAGCTGGTGAAGGGAGATGTCCTAGAGTGGCTGCGGGTTGGTCCAAATATTCCCCCAGCTGTCTACACGTGGGGCTGATGTTGAAGCCTGGGTTAGAATCCACTGTCTGCATCCTATTAGGCGCTTTTATGAGCTCAGAGCATGACTATCTGGTTTGCATTTGCAACACAGAGGGAAGAAATAAGGGGCAGCAGAGAGGCTTTCTAAAGGATACCTTATGGAAGTTCCTTTCGCCAGAAAGCACCTAATTGATGAGCAGGCAACGTGACAGGAGGGAGCTGGGGAAAGAACCCCACATGGAGAGAGTCAGGGCACCAAGTTCTGGTCATCTATACCCCTACTACCCGTGCTCCAGAACAAAGCACGGACCCACCCAGCCTGAGCTTCACCAGAAAATGATAAAACCAGATTTGATATGCTCTCAGATTCCTTCCTGCTTGAAAATTCTACTTCAGTTCTTCATGAAACCCCTTTACGACTCTTTATGAACTCTGAGGAGACCATGTGAATACCTAGCATAATGTGTTGCCTATAATTGGCACTCGGTAATTGCTTATTCATTCATAAATGAATGAACCAATGCTGATAAGGATACAAATAAAGGTTATTAAAAAAAACCAGTCACAGATATATTACGTCCACGTGTACACCATATACATACATGTACTCTTATATGTTATTTTACTTCAAGTTGCCTATTGTGACCTCTGTACTAGACATTGTAGGGAGAAGCAGAATAATTCAGACCCCGACCTCACTCCCCAGGACTAGTGATCTAATAGAAAAGATAAAGACACAAGGATAAAAGGATAGCTCTTGGACAGGACAAGCTACAGTTCACAGTCAGACATACTAATGTAAATGTAACAGGCACTTTAGAGCCAGACATGATAAGATTTTATATGAGAAAGAGATGAACATACCCTGTATCATGAGGATACCAGCAGGAAGCAGAAGGCATACTCAAAAGGGTTTAATGAGAAAGAACTTTATGGAGGGGCTACTTAGAGAGATGTGGGCAGGACGAAGTATCCAGGGGCTAGCCACTCGCTAGCTGGGAAACCATTACCACCTTTAGGCCTGAAGGGCATCGAGAGGAAGCAGTGCAAACTGGAGCCTTGAAAGTGAGCGGCCCATCAAGAGCTTAGAACAAATGAGCCATAGTCAGAATCTTTGCAAGGCCAAGGGGACTGTGATTAGGAGGATAAATACCCCAACACTCTCTTCTCCTGCCTTCTGAGTCCCCTGCCTGTGCCTCCCATTGGCTGAAGCCAACTAGGAATACGACAAGGGAGTCCAGATGTTGTGCGTTCATAGCACTAAGCCTCTTGGTGCAGAGGAAGGCAGAGAATGAATTAGGGGATCAGGGGAGGAAAGACAACACCCATGTGTACATACACACTCTTAGAAATAACACACATGCATACGCATTTGAGATATATTTAGAAAAAGTATATCTTTTACTTTTCAAAAAAAAAGTATCTGCTGTACAAAAGGTTTTCACCATAGGATTAATCTAAATTTAAGTGATTTTTTAACTAATTTGAGAGAGATAGTGCGTGAGCGTGCATGAGCAGAAGGAAAGAACAGAGGCAGAAGGAGAAGCAGACTCCCCGCTGAGCAGGGAGCCTGCCGTGGGGCTGGATTATCACAGGACCCGGAGATCATGACCTAAGCCAAAGGCAGATGCTTAACCGACTGAGCCACCCAGGCACCCCAGGATTAATCTAAATTTAAACATCAAGTTCTTCTAACATATCTCAGGTATAATTTAATTTATAAAACATAATATAATTTAATTTATAAAACAAACTTCTTTAACTGCAAATAACCTCTACATAGTGCTCATATTGTTTGATAGGTGGTGTATTTGTTTACATAGGGCCTAACAAGTGAAACTGTAAAGAAGATAGCCCATTAACCATGCAAAATTGTCTCATAAGTTTTCCTTATTCTTCTATCCCTACCAGCCCCCCAATTTTCAAAGATAAAACAAACTCCAACCAACACATTTTTCCATTTATATTTTCCCCCCATTTATATTTTCTATCAGCTGGCAATTAAAACAAGAATCCCAGAGTTCAGCCAAAAGTCTTAACAAATGAGAGTCAGATATGCTATCTCTGGATTCAAAAGTGCAAAATGACAGGTATGAGAAACCACCTGGAAAATGGCACTCGGTAGGCAACATTTCAGGGATCCACATTTCTTATAGCAATCCCCTGCCAACTAATGCTTACCCTCTAACAGGGACCTTCAGAAAAGGTTCCAAAGTGTTTAAAGCCTCTATAACCCCATCTACTTTTATGCAGAGTTCAACTGATGGCAATGGGAATCTGGATTGGGATGAGGATTAGGATCGCTCTCAAGGGTGGCAGAGGGTGGGGAGAGTGATGCATGAGGGAGGGAGAGGAGGTTAAAAAAGGTGTCCTGGTCACCTCCCAATTAATGATCACAGATCTGAGATTTCTCAGGATGGTCCCAGTCTCAGATATCCCAGCCCATACTACTATAATGTCTAATCCTGGGGAAATGGTTACACAAATTATGGGTCCTTGGGGAAATATGCTGCCATTAAAATTAATGAGTCTGTAATGACATGAAAAAGCCTCGTGTTTATTCATTCACAGTGACATTTGAACCCCTATTGTACACTACAGATGGCGTAAGGGTGTTTGGGCTATAATGATGAATTATATATTGCATAAAGCATATACGTTACATAGCACATAGAACCAGACTGCCAACATTTGAATCTCCGCTCCACCACTGAAAAGCTGGACAACCTTGAGTAATTTCCCTAAATACGGCGTGCCTCAATGATCTCTCTTGTAAATGGGATGCTCATGGCACCTTCTTCCTAAGATCATTGTGAGGATCAGATTCGCTCATACATGTAAAGCTTATGATAGTGCCAGGCAAGTAGTAAGTGCTCAATAAATCTTAGCTATATTACAATAGGACATTCCCAGGCTTACAGTCTAGGTTTAGTAAATGATACAAACAGGAAAATGATGGTATAATGCTAAGTGCAATTAAGGGCTTCTCTTTAGGCTAACATTGTACCGGGAATGAAGAGATTAGGAAGGCTTCCTATTTGTAAAAATAAAGAGAGTGTGCCATTGTCACTGGGGCCAGACTGGGGCAAACAGGTACGGACAGTCTACTTTTTCCTGCATTCAGTCTTACTGACACCACCGAGCGCTTCCAGAGTTTATTTCATCTTCAAAGCTTCCCAAAGTCCGGGATGCCCAAAAGACAAAGGACGGAAGACAGAGGCAACAATACCAAGTGTTCAGGCAAGACTTGCCAGTCTCCATAGCCACAGGAGTGAATGGAAACTAGTGCTTGGCTTTTCACAGGGTGGGATGCATGGGGTTTCTTCATCACCTTGTTGTTTCAAGAACAGTCTTCACTTCTGTGACAGTCCCAGGATGTTCTCTCACTGGGATCAGCTAACAATCTCCCAAGCAAGGACTCCTCTTTTCCCCCACCAAATGTCTCCACAGTTATTCCTTCTTTTGAAGTTGGAAGAGAGAATAACATTAATTTCATCTGCCTGGGTAATAGAGTAGAGAGGAATCCTACTTGGAGCCAGAATAAGGAATTAGGCAGCTTAGATCTTCAGGAAGGTAAGCCCACCATCTGCCTTAATGTTCTTAGGAATGAGACCATGCATAAAGAAATGTCCATCTCTATCAGTCTGGCAGCAAATGATACTAAACCCTGATTCAAAATGGCCTTAGAGCCGCCTGGGTGGCTCAGTCGGTTAAGTGTCTGACTCGATCTCAGCTTAGGTCTTGACCTCAGGGTCCATGAGTTCAAGCCCCACATTAAACAAAACAAAAACAAAACCAACAAAATGGCTTGAACAAGGAGGAAATTAATCATCTCGCATGACAGGAACTGCAAGAGAGAGCCTGGTGCTTCTTGAGGACACTCTGGGATCTGCTCTCTCCTGGGTGTTGACTTCATCCTAAGGCTGGAGACAAGATGCCTACAGCAGTTCTAGACAGCAACATACCAAGGAAGCAAAGGGGTCATTTGCTCATGTCTTTTTCTCAATAATGAGCAAACCTACCCTAGACACTCCATGAGAGACATTTCTTCACACCTCATTGCCCAGACTTGGATCACATACTCCTTTCTCCATTTGCCTCTGGGGTGTGGAACGGAGGTACCACAACCGGAATGTGCTAATCATCTCAGAAAATGGATGCTCCCGAGTCCACATGGCCACTAAACCACCCAATGGGCTTCCGGTGAGGACCAAAAAAGGAAATAAACATGAATATACTTCAAAAAAGTTAACAGGCTATACAGTTATTCTCACAGAATTCTGGTAAGCTACATCAAACACATTAAAAAATGCCTTCTGCTGGATACTCCACACATACAAAGAAGCATGGTTACTAACCTGATGGAGAAGATACTAACATATCTAGTAGAAATGCCCAATAACCACTCTATTCAGGACTTGGGCATTTTTATTTATTTTTTAAAAATATTTTTATTTATTTATTTGACACACAGAGAGGGAACACAAGCAGGGGGAGCAGCAGAGGGAGAGGGAGAAGCAGGCTCTCTGCTGAGCAGGGAGCCCAATGTGGAGCTGAATCCCAGGACCCTGAGATTATGACCTGAGCTGAAGGCAGCTGCTTAACCGACTGAGCCACCAGGTGCCCCAGAACTTGGACATTTTTAAGGATTATCACTGAAATGACCATATAATGTGGCCTATTTGCATTTCTATTCCAAGTGGGCACCTGTGGTAGAGGGGGGGTAAATACAGAAAGATCTGAGAGGAGGGTTCCAGGGCAAAGCTGGGGCATGAGGCAGAGACTCACTCCCCAGTAAACATGGATTGAAATGAGAGTAAAGGAATTTTTTTTTAAGCATGGGGGGAGGCATTTGCCAAACTCTTAAAGAGAACTGAAGAAGCAATGATTGCAACAAATTTTTGGAAGCTGGGAAGTGGTCCGTCCAGTGGTAACTGACTTAGCAGATTAGAGAAAGCGGAGTCTGAGAGACAGAGTCCAGAGACAGAGAGTCTCTGGAATTGGGGCCACCGGACAGGGGTGCCAAAGGCAGGAGGGCGGCTAAGAGCCTGTGCCTGAAGCTGTCAGACGCCCATTATCTCCTTAGTCCTAGCTCCCGTGTGACTGCCTACATTCCACGACCGGTTTGCTCTGAGAAATCAGAGCAACTCTGGACTTGGACATCAAAGGTAGCTGAAGGAAGGGGTGCCACTTTAAAAACAGGGAAACAAGAGAAAGTCTCCATACCAAATGTTAGACTCCTGGTCTACACGAATCTGGCTCAGAGAATGCCACAGCCAACCAAGTCCCCTCGGTGACAGAGATGGGGATTTCTCTCACCTGGTCAGTTTCCTCTGCGAGGAATGACCTTCTGCCGAAGGTGGGGGCCCTCCGATAAAACTGCTTAGCACGATAATCCCGTTACAGGACAGGTGCTCAGGGCCAGCCGCACACCCGAATCACCTGGGGAGCTTCTAATGCTCGCTACTACCTGGGCCCTCTCAAGATCCTACATCATTCGATTGCTTGGCAAATAGGAATGGGAAGCTTACTGTGTGCCAGGCATTGTTCTAGATTCCGGAACACTGTTCTAGGTGTCTTTCTTGGAAAGAAGGAACTATTTATTCCTGGGTATAAGCCCCATCCACGCAGGCAGACCTTCCAGTTAACTTTTAAGTGATCAGTCCAGGATCATTAGGCATTAGAGGAAAGTTTTTTTTTTTTGTTTTTTTGTTTTTGTTTTTTAACAAGCATGAGATTTAAAAACAAAAACTAAGAGGAAATCTGAGGGGAAAGAACTGTGCGGGGAATAGAGGAACACTTCAAAGAAGCTGTCATTGAGATCTGTAGAGAGTTGGAAAGATTTTCATCTGTGAAACCAGAACAGGAGGTTATAAAAAGAATATTTCAGAGATTTTTAAAAAGCTCTTGGAAATTAGAAATTTGATGGCAGACATAAAAACTCAGTGTATGGGTTGGAGGATAAAAGGAGGAAATTTCCCAGGAAGTAGCAATTTTTTTTTTAAGGAGAGAAAAAATAATTAAAAATTCAATCCATGAAGATCCCCTTCCAAGTAAATAGATGTTCCAAAAGAGGAGAGAAATGATTTTTTTAATTCCAGAAAACTGTTCAGAACCAAAGGACATGAGTTTCCAGATTGAGAAGGTGTATTGAAAGCCAAGTAAAATGTATGAAAAAAAAAAAAAACCTCACAGCATGATATATGAAAATGAAATTTCATTACAGAGAGAAAGGACATTACAAAGAACAAGGAGAAAATCCTAAAAACTTTCAGAGAGGGAAATAATTACTTTCAAAGCATCAGGAATTAGAAGGACAGACATCTCAATGGCAATATTGAACCTAAAGAGCAATGTGTTCCAAATTCTGAGGGAAAAGCATTTCCAACCTTCATACCCCATCAAACATGCAAACTTGGAAGGTCTTAAAACACTGATTATCCACGTACTTCTTCTCAGAAACTTCTAGAAGTTGTGTTTTACCAGAAAGAGAACAGAAACAAAGAGGAAGATGTGAGTCTAGAACACAGGGGATGCCATTTGGGACAGAGGCAAATATCAGTACCCAGCAGGATGAAGAAAGGGGATTTCAGGATGATGGGTGTGTGGCAGGCCTCAAGAGCAGCAAATCCAGAGCGGAAAGGAGGCCAGAGGGCTGGTGAGGGAGAGAACCAAGTGGAGCAGTATGTAGCTGCAGGATTTAAGAATACATCCAAAATATTGAAAGCTGTTGTCTTTGCGGCACAGAAGTTGAGTTTGGTGGAAGGTGGGGCAAGTGACTGTTGTTTCTAGTTATAAGCCTTATAGAAATGTTTGACTTTGAAAATTATATACATGTATTGTTTTGATAAAGAAAAAAGGGAAACTCAGGTCTAAATCAGATTCCAGAATGAGAACCCAGGACTAGAAGGCAGCAAAAGTACTTGGTGAAACCATTGGGAAACAAGAGTTGATGAAGAAGGCAGGGCCAAGCTCTAGGCAGAGCAGATGAGAACTTATGTCCCAGGAAACGGGCCAGAATGGGGTCACCCTTTCCCTTCAAGGAAGCAATTCCTAAGTGTGACCTGCCTGGATTTACAGAGGAGATTAGTAGGAACAGAGGATTAAAGGGAGCTGTACATGCCAAGTGCAGTGTCGGGCAATTTATGGAAGCGAGAAGGTGAGCAGAAAGGTGGTTTCTGGAAACTTTGCTGCTCTTTTCTGCTAGATTAGGGTAGGCCCTCCCTCAGACAGTTATGCCCAGCCGTGCAGGCTCACAGAGCTCAAGGCTGGAAGAGCACAAGCAAGCCTGAAATCCTGAGTCCACCTGGGTTTCCCCACTTTCCCTGGTACGTCCTATTTCTGTTTCTTGTGTGTGTGGCTGACTCTGAGAACTCCTTTTTTTCTTTTAGAACCTGACACAGGCCTCCTTTCCCAAAGCCCACCCTACCTGTGAGTCCTATGGCTGCAACCTAGGGACAATGGATTTGACTAGAGATCTGAAAACAAGGAACTGTGGGTAGATCCTGTTAACTTTGTTAACTATCTCAGCTAAAAAAAGGGCCACAGTGAATCTGTAGGTTATTGAGTGTATAGCGGTCAGATTAACATTGGAGGTAGAAAGATCCCCCGTACCTTATTTTTCAATTCATCTGCAAGGGCAAAACAGTCTAGGTGTGCAAAGTTTGAAAGAACTGTATTTCATGTGTATTTGAAGATGTTTATGTCATGCCTTTTGTGATATCATTATTTATGGTTTATGTCATGCCCCTTATGATATTAAACTCAGCTTGACCTATTTTTATGAAAAGTGTTTACTATTTACATTCACAGCTTTTCTCCCAGAAATGGTTCCCAGGATGATAGCTGTAGTTATCTCCTCCTTACAGGCATCTCAGGACACAAGATTGACTTAATTTCACCCCTAGTATTTATAAACTATCTACTAGGGAGTAACAACATGATAGATAAGGTCATTCTCTTCCCAAACATCTTTCATCTTTAAATTCTTAGATTTGTGGACACTAAATCAAAATGTTCTGTGCATCAGTGGTGGGGGAGTTGTCCAAGCAGGCTGTTTAGTAGTTTGGGGCAAAGATCTGTCCCCAAAAGAGATCGTGACCTCCTGAAGGCTCAAAAAAAAAAAAAAAGTTCCCGCTGGTCCCAGACGCATCTTTGCTCTAGCCCAGATTCCTTTCCCTGCTAGCCAGAGAGAAGCATGGGACAAGGGCGGTGTAACAGATGCCTGGGTTGCTGGAGCACCCCCCCCCACACACACACGCACACACTTCGTGGGCTTCAACAGCACCCCTTGTCCGAGGCGTCTGAAAGAACCATGGCTCTGGAGCCCCTCCACACTTGTCCCTTGTGCCCCCCCTCCCCTCCCCGCCTGTCACACACTCCAGGCGCCTCCTTCCGTCAGTAACTGACAAACCAGTTCCAAGTCGGTTACTCCTCCTAAGGAACACAGACCATCTCTAAACACGCCAATCCCCCAAGTCAAAAACAAGACACCCTGGTGATCTGCGAGATGAGTTAGTTGGCTGCGGCGTTTTTCCGAGGCTGTGGCTAAATTTCCACATTTGTGGATTCTGCCTCCATCTGCACCCCAACCCGATGGGGAGGGCAAGCCTGAGGCTTCCGTTTGCCAGGCTTATTCCTACCTCCAGTTCTGAAGTCACCTCGACGGGATGTCCACTGCGATGCCTCCGCCGGCGGCCGGCGTGCGGGTCGCGAGCCCCTGGCGGCGCTAATCCCTCGCGCCGGGACCCCGCGCGCGCGAGCCGCTGCCTGATCACCTGCCGCCGCGGGCGGGGCGCGGGAGGTGGGGGGCGCTCAGCTCGGGCTCCCCGCCCGGGACGCCGCCCCCCGGCGCGCCTCCGCGCCGTCCTTCTGGAGCCGGGTCCTGGCGGTCCGCTCCATGTCGGTGCGAGGACCCCTCCTCCCGCCCGCAGCCCGGGCTGGGACGTTAGGAAAAGACTGTAATGGGATCCCAGCTCGGCCCGTCACTCCCCGGCTCACTTGTCAAAACTCCACAGCATTCCAGAACGCCTTCCCCGGTCACTCCCTGGCGGGGAGAAGGAAGCCGCCCGCGGGAGGGTTTCAGGGACTCGGCGGTTGCCGGCGCAGACACCTTTGTTGACATCAAGCGCTCGGGCGGGGGGGACGGGGGGCGCTTCCCGCCGTAACCGGGAGCAGGTTTGGAGCCGAAAACGCCCTTCCCAGATACCCTCGCCCGGTCAAAAGTTCTCCCCCGAGCCGCGGCGAGAAGCTCCACCTCCCCGGCACCAGTTCATTTCATAACCGCTCCGTTTCATAACCAGCAGCAGCGTGGGTTCTTACAGGGGGTGGGTGGGGGAGCCCCAAACCAGAATCACAACCATCACACCGGGCAGGAAGTCAAGAAACTTTTCAGAAACCTCCAGTCAGAGTCTTTCTGCTGCTTGGACCAAATTTACCACCGCTGAATTACAATCGCCCGGTGACTGCACAACTTAAGCATTTCCTTTATACCTTCTCCCGCTCCCGCGCCCCTCCCGTCATCTGCGGGGTTCAGTCAACAAGTCATCCCCCGGAGAGGCATGAATGGGCTTGGGCCGCTCAGCCATCTCTCCAGCTGCAAACTGATGAGGAAGCCCGACCCACGAGGCTGAATTGTTTACATCACACCCACCGAGGGCTTCCTGTCTTAAATTAATGGGAATACAAATAAGACAGGAAAAGAGTGTTTGCTTTTCTAAAAGCGGAGGGAGGGCTCTCAGAGAGAGGGGGAGTCACCCCACATTTCATTGCACGAAGAGATTATTTTTTTAAACTTCCAATTTTATTTTATTCCACTTTTCCACTTTTAACACTTGTTGAAAAGTAAAAGCATCGCTGTGCCAAACCTCAAACCATTAAGGAAGTTCAGCTCACAACACATTTTCACCTGGCTTCGAAAGGGATCCAGGTCGGAGCTCCCAGAGGGAGCTAGAGGTATGGAGACCACCTGTGGTTGAACGGCACAAATCTAGGCACAAAACGAAGCCCTCTGCCTCCTGGGACTTGAGATGGACACACACTCATCCTACTCCTTGGGTTCATACCAGAATCTTGCCCCAAACCTATGTCTCTAAGCTATGGTTCTCTTTTTGGGCATCCAGCAAACCCTTAAAGTAAATTAGCTTTGCAAGGGATAGATCTGGTGGAATTCGAAGTAATTCATTATAAAGGAAGAGGCAAAAGAAGGCTTCAGTTCTCAGTTACCATTACTGTTACTGGACAGTGTAATTAGAGTCCGGGAGGGGCCAACCCATGTCAAGGCCAGGCTGGAAATCTGTCTTCTCTCAGAAGCAGCCCACAGAGCGCACTGGTAACTAATCATCATAATCACGGCTCCTGGAATCGCCCTCAGTTGCTTCATTCAGGTTACACAACGGCAAACCCAGAGACAGGCAGGAATGCCACGTGGTGGTGGTCCTCCTTTGAAAGTACTAGAAGGAAACAAAACCCCAGGATAAAGTGTATCTCCAGGAGGTATGGGTATTGCAACCAGCAATGATACGTGGAGTTTAGGAGAACACTACGGGTGTCTGATGAGAACAAGCTTTGCAAGCCATGCCTCAAAATACGGCAATTCCTGGGTCAAAACCAGTTAGGCTTATGATTTTAGGAAAAGCCAAGTACATCAGAACTCTTAGAGTGTCTGGCTTACAAATATTATAAGGCTTCAGTGAATGTTGGCTCCTCACCGCCCCCCCCCCATTCCCTCTCCTCTGCTTTGGGGTGGTAGTCCTGGTAGATTCATTAGCATACTTTTATGAGGCATCTCAGTATCTGATAAGTTTTATGGGAATTAGGTTCAAATTGAATGATTTTCTAATAATTTCAGAAGTCATCCTTTCTTCCCTTCTGATTGCTTTCCCCACTGACAGTTTCTTAATGCTTTACTTCTAACTCTCTCTACTCTATCAATCTGGTTATGTAATTTATGATGTGCAAACCAATGTTGTTTAAAGTAAATCCAGGATTTTAAATTTAATACAAATAAATATTCCCCCTTCCCCCACCGACTTTGTTGTCAAGCTCAGTTTAGGGTGTGTATATGCCAGGAATTAAAATTTGAGCACATCTGTATAATAACTTAATTTCAGGAAAGCTTTGGAATGCAGATGACATTCTCATCAGCAGGCTAGAAAGATACGGTGTGCTTGGTCTTTTCCCTCACCAGTTTCACTGCTGACTGGAAAACAGATCAATGGTTCAGTAAACAAAGGGGTGCTTAAAAAGTGGTCTCTAATAATTTTACCCTAGGTCTGGTTTAAATAATACTTACAATTGCTATGTGTACAACCAGAGTCTATAAGTAATATTAATTTGAGCAGAAACTGCTGATATATTAAGAGAATTCAAACACATGAAGGAAATGGTTCATTAAAGAGAGTTTAGAGTTCAGCACGAAGGCTGATTACGAAGTAGTGTCCTGAGGGGGATGATCAAAATGACAGGCACAAATGGGGCTTAATATCTAGATTTGAGAAAAACAAAGATGTGAGGATCACAGCAGACCATGTATTCAATATGAGTCTGCGTACTGTAGCGATAAGAAATAGGCAACACAACACTGGGGCGAGTTCACATTGGCAGGAGGTTGACATGAAAGGGAAGTGCCTCTCCCCACTTCTTCCTCCCCCATAATAAAGAATTTGGCAGCAGACAGACTCTTATTAGGGTGGTATGTCCAGAGGCCCCTTATTTTAAGGGAGTTGGGGAGACACTGGAAAGGTTCCAAAGGAGAACCAAAATGATTAAAGAGACAGAAAATAGAACCTTTGAGGGAAGGTTAAAGGATTTGCAATTGTTTAGTCTAGAGTAAAAACTGCCTAAAGGCAAACTTAACAGTCGTCTCCCATTTGAAGGGTTATTATAAAGAGGATACCGACCAGCTGTTCTTCATCTCCACAGGAGACAAAAGAGGTAAGAGACACAAACGCAACATTAAAATTCGGGTCGGACATGAAGAAGGCTTGCTTGATGCTAATGGTAACTGACTGGACACTGACATCACTGGACAATCTTCACCTATCAGACTCCCTCTTAAGTGATAGTCTCGCGTGTTTAGGCAGGAGCTGGGCTAGAGAACGCCTTCCATTCCCTTCTAGGGCTAAAGTGGTCATCATGACTCCATTGAATGTGGGAGCAAAGATCTTGAGCATCCATGCTCTATGCTCACAAACAAGGCACCACAAGGATGTGATCCTCCCCACAATCATATGCCCACATCTCATTGGACCTTTGTTTATTGGAATGGGTATCTCTAAGAATATGTCCAACTCTTAGATACTGAATAGGTGATGTATATTTAAGAGACTCGCTCCTCTATATTGTTTCTCTGTACAGGCAACGTTGCTTTTTGTTTAGCGGGCACACAAATATTAGTTGATGATGATGTTAATGATAATTATAGCTATGGATTATTAAGTTCTTACTGTAATTAGGTTGGGCACTGTGCTAACAACTTTATGTAGATTATCTTTTTTTTTTTTCAGGAGCCCTGTGAAGTGGGACTAATTATTAGCCTTATTCTAACACAAGGAAACTGAGTCACAACAGGGTTAAGTAATAAAGCTAGTAAATGTTGGAGTTCCCACTTCAAACCCATCTAGTTTGACTCAAAAGGGTGTGCTTAACGATTACACCTCTGCCTCTCATCAAGTATTTTTACCTCTCAGGAGGGAGGAAACATTGCAAAAAGAAGCATTTATGCTTGTTGGCCCAAACTGAGTAAAAACCAAGACTTCTACAGGTTTATTTACATCACCTGGGGAGTACAATCATTTTTCCCCAGCATAGGAGAGGAAAGGACTGGCTTTGCCTTCTGATCGGAAGCATACATTGCTGTCTCTCACCAAGCTGAAGAATCCAATCAAGGTTTACCTCTATTTTGTTATTTAGAGACACTTCGCTATTCATCTATAATCTAACCTTGCATATAGTAGGTCTTCCATGACTGTTGAAAGAATGAATACAAATGCATTACAACAGTGATGCTTTGAGACAAACTGAGCTGAATTGAGTTTTTGCAGCATGCTGGTGGGCAGACTCTGGTGGATCATTTCTCTGGGCCTCTTATCAGAGGTCCCCTGAGTCTTAAAATCCAACTGTTTCCTTTTTTTTTTTTAAAGATTTTATTTATTTATTTGACAGAGAGAGACAGCGAGAGAGGGAACACAAGCAGGAGGAGCGGGAGAGGGGGAGAAGCAGGCCTCCCGCCGAGCAGGGAGCCCAATGCGGGGCTCGATCCCAGGACCCGGGGATCATGACCAGAGCTGAAGGCAGACGCCTAACGACTGAGCCACCCAGGCGCCCCCCAACTGTTTCCTTTAATTCAACATCTATGAGAAAACATATGGATGGGTCACATATTTTTCCACTGTCAACTACTTTTAGATGGAGAAAAGATTTTTAATGGGGTTTATTGAGTGCTGTTGTTTATCAACAATAGATGATTCATGAGTGAAACAAACATCAAAATGATTTTTAGAAAGGCAAATGAACCACACACAAAAAATTAAATGCCTTGATCCAAATTACTACAAAGGACAGATATTTTCCCATTAGGACAATTTATCCTGAGTTTATAAACAGAGAGGGGCATAATTATCCATGTGTTTGCTAACAGATCTAAACCTTATGTAGCTATAAAAAGCTGGAGAGAGGAAGAAAGAGGAAATTCCCAGGAGAAGATCCCCAACCACATCCAGGGCCATCAGATCTCCATAAATACAAAGCCCAGCAGTGGCACCAAGTGAAGCATGAGAAGAAACCTCAAGATTTTAACACAAGCCACAGAAATAACTTTGAATTGTCTTAAAACTAAACAATGACAATTCTACCCAATAAACTTGCAGCTGACACATGGACAGAATGGTGACTTATTGGAGTTCCAGATGTAGTTAATAGAAACATGATGCCCAGAATAAAAAAGGTATTCAGTAAATGTTGATTGGATGTACAGAAGAGTGAATGAATGTCTGAACAGATGCCCAGGCTGCCTCTTTCCTCCTTTAAATCTCTGTTGGAAAGATGTTTCTGAGGCTTCAAGCCCAAAGCCCCCACAGAGGGGTTGAACAATATGACACTGGTACTCTGGGAACAGTTGATGCAACCAGAGATGGTGTCCAACCCAAAGAGACCAATTTGTGACCTTGCCATAAATACAGGAAGGGGAACTGCAGCACCTGTGAACCTTGATTCAAAAGCTCCCATTATTTACAATATAGATTCTAAACTATTTGAAGTCCAACAGAATCAAGCACTAAGTGGCCAGCATCTATTGAACACTTACTGGATGCTGGGTTTTATTCTAAGCCCCTTGTATATTAACTCATTAAATCCTTATTACATTCTTAACAATATGTACTATCCTTATCAACCTGTTTTCCCGGCAATGAAACTGGGCTAAAAGATTCCTTCATGAGCTCACGGTCATGTAACAAGTGTGTGGAGGAGCCAGAATTCAAACAAATTCCACCTGGAACCAGTGTGGGCTCTTTGGCTACCCAATGTTACCTGTCCGAATCCTACCTCCCGCCACTCCTCAGCACAAACTCACTATTCCAATCAAACCGTTTATCCACAAATATTCAAAGAACATTCTCATCTCTGCAGGATGTGTTCCCTGACCTCCCTAGCCCACTGTTACCTCTCTATTCTGAGTGTTCACATCCCTTTTTCTCCAGTGAACGCAACTGGAACTTACCTGGCTCCTATCACATCTCTCCAACTAGATGTTAAGTTCCTTCGGGGGTAGGACAGTGTGTTGTATGGAAATCTGGGGATGTAGTCTGTAGAAAGACCTAGATTTAAAGTCCACATGCCATAATTACCACCCATGAGACCCTGAGTAAATCATTTAATTTTTATTACTCTTATTGGAACCATATTCCTTAAGGGCTTATTGGGGAGGAGAGCTTAAATGAAAAAATGTATATGAAGTGTTGGGGATGATGCCTAATATTGTAAGCTTGTGATTCTCAACCACCAGCTATTTTGCCCCCCAAGGGACATTTGGCAATGTCTGGAAATATTTCTGATAGTCATAACTGGGGAGGGGTGCTTCTGGCATCTGGTGGGTAGAGGTCAGTGATGCTGCTAAACATTCTACAAAGTATAGGACAGGCCCCTGCAATGAAGGATTATCCAGTCCAAAATGTCAATGGCAATAGTGCTAAAGATGAGAACCTTGCTATACACTATTAAAAATTTATTAAAAATGTTTCCATTCCCCTCCCTTTCCTTATTTTTTTACAGTACTGTGCTTATGGTAGGTATTCAGTAAATCTTTGTTGAGTAAACCTATTCATAAGTGGGTAAGTGAATGTATGAATCCTAGGACATTTTACTAGTAAACACCTGACTGGAGGTGTGGTCCAGCCATGGCAAGGGTTGAGTGGGAGTTAATTAACTTAGAACCAGAACTTTCCAATATCCACGCTCAGTGAAAGGAATTCTGAAATAAATCCAATCTAATACCAGGGGCCTGTGCCCAATGAAAGTGATGTCAAAGTTGGTCCTAGGAGAGCTGAAGAATTTAGACAAAGGCCAGCTCCTTCTGACTGGTGGCTTCCCAAATGACTTGCTATTACCCTGCAAATGCCCCCTCATCTGTTTCTAATCCCTACTCCAAAGAATAATAGAGCAAAAGAGCCAGAAGACCATGGAAGAATTTGTTCAACCGCTCATCCCTTGTCCACCACCCACCCCTGCAACAACCACACACAACTTGGAGCCCAATCAAATGAACTCGCATCAAGACCATGGACTGGAAAACATGGTAGAAGCAAAAAGGACATGCAGTCATTACTTGGAGCCTTCATTCAACAGGTTCAGTAATATCGGCTGCAAGAACTAGAAATCCAAGAATAAAAGCCTACATTCCTGGATAGAGCATAAATCACATTAACAGAAACCAGAAACGAGAGAGAGAGTGAGGGAGAAGGAGAGAGAGGAAGGGAAGGGAAGGGAGAGGAAGGGAAGAGAGAGGAAACCATTCCTTCCATCTCCCATTCTCCAGGCTTCGTGGCAACATTTGCTTGCATTCCATCTTCTGCAGTCAGAAAATATAAATGGTTTTTGTGTAGTTGTAGATGAGAAAATTTAAAATTTTAGTCTCCAGTCATCTTTAAGCATCTCTGGGATGTTTAATTACCTGAACTAAATTACCTGCTCAGAACTGTGAGAACAAGATAGGTTCTTTTTTGCCTCAGGCCCCTGAACACATCGAAACCGGGATTGTCCTCCCTGCTCTAATCACCTTCACCTGGCTAATCCCTACTCCCGTCTCTGGACTCAGCTTAGACATCACCTTCTCCAGGGATTCCCCCGACCCTCTCCTAGACCCGTGAAGCTTTGGTAGCATTCCCACTGTCCATTCACTTGACTGCTTACCCTTCTAGACTATAAACTCTTTTAGGATAAGGTTGTATGGCCTTGTTTAATATTTTATTTTCAGGGCCTAGCACCATGCCTGGCATGTATGTGTGCCCAACGGATATTTGTTGAATGGGCGACTATAAATCAGGAAACTTCCAAATGCATTCATCCCTATTAATCCCTAATTACTTATTGAGTGCTTTCTATGAACCAGGAATAGGGCTAGACAACGGGAAAACAACAATTATTACCTTAATATTAATAACAATAACAGTAAAAACAATCACAGCTACTGTTTATTGGACATTTACTATGCACTAGGCATCATGCCAAGCTCTTCCAGTATTCTTTTATAATTATCCACCCAAAACCCCATGTGGCAGACACTATTATTATTCCCATTGAACAGATGAAGAAAGATGCTGAGCCACTTCTATGGACCTTAACCACACAGATTCTATGTGAAAGAATCTCTGACGTTTAAGTCCCTCAAGGTGTATTTACATGGGCCTAACTCACATTGACTAAGAAAAAGTTACCTGTGAATTCACCCATGACCTTTGCTGATGTCTGTCCCCTTGCCTAGAAAGCCCCCATCCACTCTTCATATTGTCTGAAATTTATTTTTAAATATTTTGATACATCAAGTGATGATAACCCTAATCTACATTTTAGAGGCCCTGAGCTAATGTTTGAAGGACACTTATCAGAGTCCACGCTTGAAATATCACTATCTAAAGCTGCAGCAGAAAGTTCTGTTGTTCTCAAAATGGGGGCTAGAAATATTTTTTTTTTCATCTGTGGAATGAGAGATTTTTAAGATAAGTTGGTTAGAAAGGTTTGTGTAGCCACTTCTGTCTTCCCCTGCTGAGTTACAAGAATCCGGGGAGAATCAGCTCCCTGACACCTCTGACTGGTGCTTCAGCTGTGGAATACTATTGGTCTGGGGACCCCCAGTTAATGGAGGATTTTGTCACTGGGCCTGACATTAAAATCAGGCGATTCTTCTCACAGAGGGAACCTGCTGGGAAGGGGCTCACTGGAGCACCTACCAGAACTAGCAGTGGAGATGTCACCAAACATAAAAGCAGGTTGTGGGACTATTTCTGTGTGGGCTTGCTAATGCCTACTCCACGTATGGCAGGAGTCAAAGACTTGCTTTCATGGTAACATACCACCGGGAAGTGAGGTTATCAGACAGGAAGTATAGACCTTTCCTGATTGCTATTGATATTTAACAAAAGAGCCTGACAATCAGCTCAGGTCAGGCTACAACACCTTCTTTCCTACCTGGGTCTCTAGGCAAACACCCATTCATGTTTCAGCACTAAGCTCAAAAATCCTCGCTGCTGTGAAGGCTTTCTTGATGAGTCATCTCCCCTCAGGAGTTCTGAGGAATCATCTAGTTGTTGAAATGGCTGCCTGCATGTGACTGAGATCCTTCTGAGAAACCCCAATTGCTTAAGATAACCTGGGCAGGTCTCTTTCTACATCTTGAAAAAGCCCCAATTTAGCCAGTGGATTTATTTTAGAATATGATTTATTGAGCCAAGGGCCACACTAGGTTCTGAGGAAACACTGATAAGCAGCACTGACCGTGGGCCCAGTGAGCTCAGAGACCACAGTGGGACAAGGAAGGGGCACCAGGCAGTTTGTTACAATGCAGTGTGGGATAACTGCTAAGTCCAGGGAATTGTGACAAGCCCACCAGGGGAACCTAATTAGTCCTGGAAGGCCATGGAAGGCTTCTAGAAGTGACTGTAAGCTGAGCCCTGAGGATAAGCAGACATTAGCAAGGTGAAGAAAATATTCCAGGAAGTGAAAATGGCAAGAACAAAGGTCCAAGGCTGAGAGAGAGATGCCATGTTCTGAGGTCTACAAAGGGTCAGCCTGGCAGCAAGTTTGGTCAGCCTGGGGCCAGTGTGAGGAGAGCAGCAAACTGGGCAGTGGCTAGAGAAGTATGGTTTTGTGAGACAGTGGTTTGGGCTTCATTCTTGAAGGGCTGTTAGCAGGAGTGCCTTGAATGGATTTCCATGTTAGAATGATCATGTTGGCTCCAGGGAGAATATCCCAGAAGACCAGCTGGGTAGAGGCAGAGAGGGGTGAGGAAGCTGTCCTATGAATCCAGCCAAGAAAAGATGGCGCCTACCCTGGGGGTGTCTCTATGGACTTGTCCTTCCCCTTTATCTGGGATAAAACTCGGGCATTGCTCAGTTTACAGGCTCTCTCCCTCTGCTAGACTGTGAATCCCTTGAGGGCAAAAATTGGACTTTATTTATCTCTGGAGCTTCGGTACCTGCAAGTGATAAAGCCCCCAGTAAAGGGTTGGTTGGTGCATGTCTAATGACAGAATTCCTTATGGACAAAAATGATTTCCTTTTGCTGAATGCCTCATCATCAGACCTCCACCCCACCCCTACATCCCTTCCACATCTTCTCTGCTATTGCTGTCTGCAGATATCTCTTGCAGCAACTACTATTCCCTTTTACATTTGGTTGGTCCAAGGGATAAGTGGACTTGCTTCCCTTCATCAGATGCAGATTTTGATTCTAGTCTTCATAGCCCCCTAAATATCTTGCACTGCCCTTTTCTCCCACCGTGGCCCAGCTCATTCCACCACTCTGTGCAGGCAAGACTTTACACAGGTCCCTCCCCCACCATCTTGAAAGTTTCCCAGGGGTGACCTCACCTATGTGGAGCACCTACTCCCTCCCATCTGATATCCTAAATCCATCTCATTATTTAAGTGAAAAAATAAAAGTTTCACCATCTGCAAGAAGCATGCATGAATTCCAACTAACCTGGTACAGAATCTTACCCAAACTTAGTCCCATTAATATGTATTCCTGTCAACTGCATATAATTTGATGGTTCTCCATGTTTTCTCTTCAAGGACATAATACCAGAGATTTGCAGATTCACCTCCTTGTTTCTACCTCCCTTGCTTGTACTTGTACTCAAAGTCCTTCTTCATCCACCCCTTGCCCTGTTCCCTGGACCAAAGAAACTTCTTCTAGCCCACAGAGGTCTTCACTTTGACCTACTCCTGAGAATTAGGACTTAGAAGGATGGATTTAGAAGCATTTAATCCAATCTGCCTCTAGGCCTGGTCCACACTTCAGCCCTGTCAGCTGACTTTATAATAGTGAGCACTATGTTACCCAGAAGGGCCTTCATAGACTCTTAAAGAGAGTTAAAACTGGATAGTACCCCAGAGATTTTTCCTTTTCCCAGAGGCCTTCACCTACCAGGGGCTGGTGCCTTTCCTTCCAAACAGGTTTGTACCGCTGTTGCCAAATAAAATATAAGAGACCCAGTTAAATCAGAACTTTAAGTGAAAAATGAATACTTTTTAAGTATAAGTATGTCTCAAATATTGTATGGGATTTTTTATTTGCTAAATCTGACCACCATAGTTTGTACTTGTTACTCAGAGGTTTATTTTTTTTTAAGATTTTATTTCTTTATTTGAGAGAGAGAGAGCATGAGCAGGGGGAGGGGCGGGGGAGAAGGAGAAGCAGACCCCCCCCTGAGTGGGGAGCCCAACGCTGGGCTCGATCCCAGGACCCTGATATCATGAGCTGAGCTGAAGGCAGAGGCTTAACCAACTGAGCCACCCAGGTGGCCCATGTTACTTAGTTTTTATAAAAATCATATCTACACTCATCAATAGGTAAATAATTATCCAGAAAACAAAGCATATATACATTGTTAGAACATGGAACCCTTGAAAAATATTCTTTGTGCTCTCTGTTTCTCACTCTGATGAAGGTCTTCTTATAAGGGTAGGTTTTTAATCATCTTTATAGTTCACATGGAGTCCCTCACCTCTCTGCCCTACCTTTCTCACTTGGTTTATAATTCTCTTCCCTTGATTACTCTTTGCATCATTAGGTTCAACCATTTGACCTTTCTTTCCTTCCCAAGCAATTACTATTCAATTGAGTACTTCACCTTGACTTGCTCGGTCTTATGATGATGTATCAAAACATCTCCTCTTTACAAGTCAGTGAACCACATTAAGGAAATACTGAATGGCTAGTAAGTAGTTCCCCAATCAATTCTTCCAAATTGACCTCAAGGATCAGATTCCTTTTCCCAATTGCCCCACGCTCTCCAATTCTGGGAAATCCAGAAAAGCAACACCAGGACTCCAGACCTGGCTCTGATCTGGTCTATCATTGCTTCCCATCAGCTGGAGAAAGTTGGGAAAAGCAAAGGACCAGATAAAGCTCCAAACAATATTCTCACAAAGGAAAAGACTGGATCCTTCTCTGGGTCCCAGGGGCCACCTCAACCATGTTGTTTACAAAAGCCACACTATTTACAAATAGTGCCATACAAAGGGCATGCCTAACATCACCCCAAGGAGTGGAGAGTTTAACCCATTTATAAATGCATGTTTGGGGGGAAAAGGGCATGAAAGGGAACTATGACTTTCCAGTTTTCACAGAGAGTAACTGAGATTCCACGTAAGAGACTGTAGGTGAGACTCAGAGGGAACCAGCGTAGCTGGCAAGATCTGATAAGTCATGGATGCTCCCGGGTGGGCTGGTTAGGAAGGAAAGACATTAGTGAGATCCAGAAGGAGTTGTTAGTGTATCAACGGGGGAAAACCCACTTTGTATGACCAGGGTCACAATTTAAAAACAGCCATTGTGGTTGAGAGGCATGTCATTGCTATTTAAAACTTCCATCATATTATTAGTATTATCATCACTCTCATCTGACTATCACTTCATTCCCCATGAGGAAGATAAGACAGATCATTGTCACATACACTTTATAGGGAAAGAAACCACCCTGAGAAGGATGGAACTTCTAGAGACCAGGTTTCCTGACTTCTGGTCCAGGATGCCTCCTTTGCCTAGCAGATAGTTTTTGGTCTATTAGGTACCAGCTGGACACTGGCCAGAAAGCCACTTTCAGACTCATCCCAGTACCTCTGGAAGAATGTGCTAGGATTAGGGTTTGGGCTGTACTGGAGTGAGCAACCCAGTGGGAAGAGGAAGGCCTGGGTTTGGATCCTGGCTCTTCTTTGCCAGTGTGGATTCTCTCATCTATAGCTGGGGATAATGACAATTACCTCGCAAAGGTGCTGTGAGCTATAAAATGAGCTGACGTGTGTGGAGTCCTGGCACGGAACTGCAATATGCATAAACATCATTATTAACAATGGCTCTAATTGTAGGTTCAGGAATCTCACTTGCATAGAGGAGTTCAAATATATGCAAATCCCCACTAAGATAGGGAAGAAAGGGATGGAAACTGGTAGTTTTTCAAAGCTACCAAAAGATTTGTTGAGTTATATGTTTTTCTGAAGTGACAAGAGAAAGCTGCAAATTAATAATGGCTCATATTTGTCGAGCACTTGCTGTGTGTCAGACACTGTGATGAAACTTTACATGGATATCCTCATCTTCTCTCCCATCACCTTATGTCTTAGGTATTGTTCTTCTTTGCTCCAATTTATAGGTAGGGAAATCCTTGGTTTAGTGGGGTTAAGAAATTGCCTGATGTTACATGTTTTATAAGTGATGGGATCAGGACTCATTAAATTCATGTTCTTAAGCACACATGTGTAGTCCAACCAAACCATTCATGTGTGCATGTTTGCATGCAAGTTCGTAAGGAAATATACCAAGTATCAGCAGTGGTTACCTCTAGGTGGTGGGATTACAGGTGATGTTGACTTTCTTCTTTATGCCTTATTGAATTGAATACTTACTGCTTTTATCATTTAAGATGTTTTTCATTTTGATAACAAACACAAACTTTAAAAATAAACCAAAATGAGGACACATGTGGGGGGAGGAAAGATATAAATAGGCATGACATTTTCAAAGACCATCATATTAAACTTTCAATTTTTTCTTTCAATCCAAGAAACCTTCATAGAATAAAATGAACTTCTTGAAAATAAGAATTATATTCCTCCCTGCCACCTGAAAGCTCAGGTTCCATCAGCCCTGTCTTTCAGGCAGATTTGAGTTCTAAATCTTAAATCTGCTCATGGTTTGAGCATCAACATTAAACCAAAGAATTTTACAATTACCTACAACATCACCAATGAGTTAGTAAAATCCTTTTTGTTTTACTACATTTTCCCTTTGCACAACTACTTATAACTTATGAGCAAACTCCTTTCTCTTCTCTGGTCATTACCAAGGGATACAATGATGATAGATCAGCAAAGCGAATATTCATCTTACTATTTGCTCTGAACTCCGAAGTCTTCCTCAAGGAGAACTGTGATGATAAATAAGATTCAGTACCCCCTGTAAACAGAGCTAGTCCTCAACGATGACCTCCGTGGGAGAGTATGGAAAGCAAATCAAAGGAACTCAAAAAATGATGACTTTTTCCTGTTTTTCTGCTGTTGGCAATAGTGCGTGAGGAGCATGAGAAATTCACCTGTCCTCCAGAGCTGGGGCTCAGTTTCTTCCTGGTGAGAGCTGCTGGGGTCCCCTAGGCCATATGATCTGGGAGGATGAGAGGGAGGTGTTCTGAGAAGCCAAGAGGAAGGCTGAGGGAGACAGAGGCTGTGCCCTCCCTTCATCCCATTGGAGCTTGCTTATAAGATGAGGCTAAGAGGCTCTCACAAGAGCAAATGGTTTGGAGTTCAACTAAGCAAGGTGTCCAGATTGCCTTCATAGATCTGACTTCCTGGGAATGCCCAGACTTGGAATTATCTGGAATTACAGTTGCTGCGCTAGATGCATGAAGGTGGCAGGGAGGTAGGATAGCCAAAATTGCATCAACACCAGACTACTAAATCAATGAAAAACCACCACTAAAAACCACAGACCTGTGAAGAAAACAGAGACAACTTGTCTGCCTACCCTTTGTTCTCTTTAATTTCATAAAGCAATGCCTCCACGTAAGTTTTAGAGAACTCACCTGTACATTTGCATGTCTGTGTACCTGTTTGAATTTTGGTGATTTTCAAAGTGGAAAAGTGGGATTAATGATCAAAGTCTTCTAGACTCTGAGACTGTGCTGGCCACATGCTCATGCAAATCACTCTGGATAGCATTTCCAGCTCCACAGGTTTCCAGAGTCTAAAATATACCCACAGTCCATAAAGTCTGGAAATACAAAATATTATTTTTAGTATTTTCTTTTTTACAGATTGAAGATGTCCTTGACAGAATTTTGTACATTTTATCCATGTTTCCAGAATTAACAGACACCATATGTATATATATTTTTTTCCCTCACCCTCTCTTTTTTTAAGCCTTTCTTCCTCTCTTCTTTAGTCTTGACTCATGATTTGCTTTATTTTGAGCTACTGTATCAGTCAGGGTTTGATCAGAGAAGCAGGACCATCAGGACCAATACATAACATGGGATTTGTGATAGGGATTTGACTTCACACAATTGTGGGAGCCAGTTCCAGAGTTTATGTACTCGTAAGGCTGTTTCTTCTGTCTGAGGCGGGGCCTGAAATCAGCAGGGCAGGCAACCCAGAAGGAAATACTCAGGTAAAGTGGGGAGAGCCAGGGCCCACAGAAACGTTTAAGGAAGAACGGGATCCTGCCTCACCCTCCAACTCGGATGATTTTGCTGACCTGTATTAGAGCTGAACATGCTTCTGGACCAGGCATCAGGGGAGCTGGAGGAGGAGATCAGGGGCTGGAGGAACCACATCGCCTGCCCTGGCCCGGGGGTCAGGGAACTGAGGGAGGAAACCCGGAGGAGCTGTGAGGCAGAGCTCCAGCTGCTGTACCATTCCAAAAAGGTGAATTACAAGAGATGGTGCCCAGCACTCTACACCAACCTTCTGAGTGCTCACATGCACACATACATTCCAAATCTCATACCCAAGTCCTCTCATGGCCCACACTAACACAGAAGTGTGCAAGGAAGACATCTGGGAAATGTAGCACTAGCTTAGTTAAGTCAACCCCAAAACAAATCCAGCATCTCCTCCACTTCGAACTCAGATTCTCCAGGCATCGGCCCCACAGTGAGGCCGTGAACATTTTATCTCCAAAATGGTATGGAGTAGGAATTGGCAAACGTTTTCTGCAAAGGGCCAGAGAGTAAGTATTTTAGGCTTTGTGAGCCACATATGGTGTCTGTCTCATTCTCTTTATGACCTTTTAAAAATGTAAAATTCATCCTCAGCTGACAGGCAAGAGTTTGCTATTCCCCGGGAAGAGAGCCACAGCCTGAGAATTTGGAGGCCAGGCTGCTCCTCTCGGCTCCAACATGAATTCCCTGGAACCTAGAGGAAGTCACTTCGCCTAGTGGGCTTGGACCTGCTCGTCTGCAAAGTGAGTGCTTTGGGCTAGGGCAGCATCAGGAGTGCACCCCAAAGACACAACAGTCCGAATTCTGAGGGGAGTACATTTGGTTTGAAAATTCAATATAGATTCTTATTGTAATATAGATTATTATTATTATTAAATATAGATTCTTATTGGGAATTAATTCAAGTATGTATTTCTTCTTTCAAAACCAAATTAATATATATGATATTAATAATGCTGGATAGACTAGATACCTTTTTCTAAACAGAATTTCTAGAGGTGATCATAAAAGCCTTCGCCTACTCCTCCATTTTTGTCATTAGAGCACCATCTTGGTAGAAGAGGTTTTAAGAAAAAGGAGGATTTAGACTGAGTTGTGGAAATGCGCAAAAATCATGTTTGTTTGTTTTTGCAAAAATAATAAAATTACTACTCCTTTATGGAGAAAAGACTGAAACAAGCTTACACAAATGCCATCAGCATACTAATTTTTTAAGGGTACATTTCAATCTATTTCAAAACATATTAAGTCAGACTGGTAAATTGGGAACACTAATAGAGAACGCCTTTTGCAAACACAGCAAATTAAAAAGCACACAACATATAATACTTCTATTTATTTTTAGGTGGACAATTATGGAAATTGCAAATCTGGATCCCCTGGAGTTTAAGACTACATTCTCAATGACTGACGCTTCTGCCAGAAATAATGGGACTGACTCACGACCAGCGACAGAAGATGCACAAACCCAAGACTTCCATTTTAAGAAGGAATAATTTATTTTATTCAACAAACAATTACTGAGCTTTCATGATGTGTTAGATGCTGTGCTAGTTAGAGATGCCCACTCAACCCAAGACCTTGAAGCTCTGGTTTTTGCCATTGATAGAACATTAAACATCAGCTTTAGAAATCAGTGAAGGAGAAGATGAGCTTGTTTCTGTAACTGTCCCTAGATGAACTCTTACCACTTGGTCAGTGAGGCAGGGTCCTCGGGCTAAAAGATAAACTTTAAAAAAGATTAAATAGAGCAGTACAGAGAAGAAAGGTATAGAAGATATTTGAGGGATAATAACTTGCAATGGTCTCTCGTGGTAACAACTGGATCAATGACCCACATCAGTGACCACCATCCTGCTGTTTTATCTTTGGATTGTGTACACTGGAAGGAGGCAAGCATAAAAATGATATAAATTGTCTTGCTCTAAATCATAACACACAGAGTATTCTTTCTTTGTCTCAAAAGCAACTGAGCGTTGAGTCCATTTGACTGGGCTATCAAAGGTATGAAATACCAGCAGACATTTCTGAAAAGCAAATATTCCTGAAGACTTCAGTTTTTTTTTTTTTCCTTTTTGATTACTCCTTACTTAGGACAACTAATAACAGAATGAAATAAATCTCTTAAAAGATATATTTCCCAGTCAAGGAACTTTTTCTTTTCTCCACAAGCTGTGGTCACCCACCACCTTTTAGGCTTGAAATACCAAAAAGAAAAAATCACCAGGATTAAGTACTGCAAAATATTCCAGGGAGCAGAAAGATGTGCATGAAGATGTCACTATTGAGTCATAGCTTAGAGCCATTCTCTACCTTCTTTTTCTGTTGCACAGTCCAAAACATTTTTGGAGGGTGTCCACAAATTCAAGAAACTTTGCCACTTCATCTTTAAGCTGATGTCTTGTCATGAAAGCAGCTGTGTTAAATTCCAGGGACCCTTTTTAAGCAGAAGCTCTTTATTATTTTCTTTGACTGAAAAGGTATATTAGTTAAAAATGGTGGGTATAAGTATATCCTATTCTATATCTTCAAACCTGGTAATCAGTGGTTAGCTAGCAATTGGTGGTGGGCGTGGGCAGTCACTCCAACTGGGCACATTCATCTCCAGACCTAGGGATCACTAGAGAAGGAGGCAAGGGGTAGAGGGAGATTTTTTCAGGTGTTTTCTCCTCTTGGCAACAAAACATAGCTTAGTTTCTTTTTTTTTTTTTTTTTTCAGTTTTATACCTTTATTTGACAATCAGCGATTAGTTCTCATCCACATTAACTGTCTGCAGATTTTTGAAAGTGGTGACAGGTACATAGGTAACCAGTGTGTAGAGCTTGTTTGGTGAATCTTCATCCTCGTTACGTTTTCTGGACAACCGCACACGGATACGGTATGGAACATTCCTTATTCCTTTGGCCCAGACAGCTTTGTTGAGCCTGGTGTCAATGTGCACATCTGGAGTTCCCATCTCCTTCATGGCAAATTTCCGGATCTCTTTGAGTGCCCGAGGGGCACGCTTCTTGAAACCCACTCCATGGATGCGCTTGTGAATGTTGATGGTGTATTCTCTGGTCACTACCTCGTTGATGGCAGAACGGCCCTTCTTCTTCTCGCCACCCTTCTTCGTGGGAGCCATTCCGCCGGGCTCTGGTTGGAAAGCCATAGCTTAGTTTCTAATGCTTCTTGCCTCCAGAATTGTGAGAAAATTAATTTCTCTTCTTTAAGCCATTTAGTCCATGGTTCTTAGAAGTCCTAGCAAACAGGTACACTTTTTAAGGCCAAATAATATTCCATCATATGTATATACCATATTTTATTTATCTATCCATTCATTGATTGACATCTGGTTTGTTTCCATTTTCTGGCTATTGTAAATAATGCTGCTATAAACATTGGTGTACAAATAGCTGTTTGAGTCCCTGCTTTCAGGGACTTTTGGGTAGGCACCTTAAAAGTAGAATTTCTGGGTCATATGGTAATTCTAGTTTTAAAATTAAATTTATTTAGTTTAATTTTTTTGAGGAAGCACCATATTGTTTTGCATTTTTTATTTTATTCATCACTCATGGCAAAAGGTTATAGAGGAAATATAAAACAATATGTATGTATATATATATTAGTTTGGATTCTGTAAAATTTGACCTCCATTCTCTTTTAAAGCACTTTTGTCTTCTACTATGATGAAAATTTCCTTATAAAGACAAAATTGGTTTTTAATCATTTTTATTAGTTATTTCAAGTCTTTTATTTTTGCCCAACATTTTCAGTTAATAGATTTTCACAACCTTTGGTTACTCCTTGTAACATTCAGTTCAACTACTTTGACCCCTTTTCACTTCCCAAGCAATTACTCTTAAATGTCCATATCACTTTGACAGACAACATCTTGTTTCAGTCTCCATCAGTACATCGCCTCTTCTACTGAGTAATGATCCATGATAATGAAAAACAATGAAATGGACTGGGTGCCCACACCTCAGAAACTGCCCCAAGGAAGGCCTTCATGCCCCTTGCTTTCCCGCCGAGGGAATTGCTCAAGATAAACCCTGAGGCTGAGCTATGCCACAGTAGCTCTGCATTAGCTGGAGAAACCTTGGTCAGGAAAAGCAAAGAAATCTGTATGGAAGGATAATACTTCTTCCAAAAGCCTCTGAGAAACTGTCCCTCTGTCTGTAAAATCAGAACATTTGGACAATGTGCAAAAGTCCTATGTAAACACATCTAACTTTATCCTGAAGAGATCCTAGCTTCTGTGTTTATGATGATTAAGTGCATCTACAAGTCTTGGAAAAAGGGATAGAGAAGAATTACAGCCAACACTCCAGGGCCTGGTTTAGTGATGGGAGAATCATTGTAATGATAGAAGAATTTTGGAAGACAGGAGGGATTTGACAGAGATAAGTGGGTGCCCAAGTATGCTAATTATTACAAAAAGTAAAATTTAAAAATTTAAAAATAAACTTAACAAGTAAAATAAAGAACAATGCCTTAGATTAAATGTATTAAGGGGGTGGCTTGAGGAGAAATTTGAACAATTAGAGTAAAACAGATTGTTGGAAAAAACCTCGATGGTACCAGACAGGAAAGTTGTCTTGTGATGATTAATACCATTTTACTTTGGTTAAGCAAGAGGTGGTTAATAACTAGTAGGGGTGTGAGGGAGGGCTCTGAGGTGCTAGTAAAGTTCTTTTGCCTCATTTAGGTGATGATTAATATAAAAATTCACTAGCTGAACACTTATGATTTTTTCCTTTTTCTTTATGTATGTTATACTTCCAAAAAAAGAAAAGTTTATTGGAAGAAACACTTCTGGAATGATAGAATAAAAACATCCACAAATCTACTCCTTCATAAAAGCAACAAGAACACTGGAAAAAATTTATCAAAAGCAACTTTTTCAGAACTTGAAAATCAACCTGACGCAGCCTAAGAAGCACTTAGAAAAACTGCTGAATCTCAGTAATCGCAGTGAGATTTGTGGCATTTTAACTTACACTATTACCATCCCTTTCTTCCCAGCTCCACACAGCCTTGAAAATCAACAGCCTTACAACTATGGTAGCTGTGGAAATAAGCAGCTTAGCTGCCACTGGGTTAGAAAAAGTTTGAAGACCTGTAAAATCTCTATCCCCAGAGAACTGTCAGTATTTGACCTGTCTGATGACTCTATGAAAATCTCCATTTTTCAGAACAGCCTTATTCCTAGGTCATTTGTTGAAAACAATCAGTGACAATTGTTTAACATCTGTAGCTGCCTAAAAAAATATTTGCAAATCATATGCTTGTATATCAAGAGTCTATATAGAACTCTTACAACACAGTAACAACAAATAAAGGCAACTGATACAATTACTACATGGGCAAAGGATTTAAATAGACATCTTCCCAAAGATACAAATGGCCAAAAGTGCATAAAAGAGTGCTCAATGTCATTAGTTACCAGGGAATGCAAATCAAAACCACAATGAAATACCATTTCACACCTACTAGGATGGCTGTAATAATAACGACAGATAATAACAAGTGTTGGTGAGAATATAGAGAAATTAGAACCTTCATACACTGCTGGTGGGAAAGTAATATGTTGCAGTCCTTTTGGAAAGTTTGGCAGTTCCTCAAAAAGTTACACATCGAGTTACCATATGACCATCAATTCTATTCCTAAACATATATCCAAGAGAACTGAAAACATAAGTCTATACAAAACTTGCACATCAATGTTTGCAGCAGCATTATTTTTAACAGTGAAAAAGTGGAAATGACCCAAATGCCCATCAACTGATGGATGGATAGTTAAACAAATGTGGTATAGCCATACTAGGGAATACTATTTGACAATATAAAGGAGTGAAGTTCTGAAATATACTACAACATGGATGAACACTGAAAGCATTATGCCAAGTGAAAGAAGCCAGTCACAAAAGACCACATACCAAAATACCCAGAATAGGCAAATCTAGAGATAGAAAGTAGATTAGTGATTTTTGGAATGATGAAATTTTCTAAAAGTAGATATTAGTGATACTCAACTCTAAATGACTTTTACAGTATATGAATTATATCTCAATAAAGCTGTTAAACAATAAAGTTTACTTTAAAAACTTCTTCATATTATTATTAATCATATTACCCTACTCTAAGGGCAAGGCAGTTTTCCAAGGCATGGATGCATGCTCTATATATTGTATGTATTGTACATCAGTATTCCCCTAACAGGTAGAACCAGGGCTAAAACATAGTACATGGTCAACAGATATCCTCATATGAATAAAAAAGTAGAGAGATTAACAAACTGTCTAGAACCAGATTTCCTGATTTCTGATTCTGCCCATTTACAGTAGTGAGGGGTGGGAGATAGTGATGAGCAAGGAGCTTGAGGTGCCCTGGCCAGAATGCTGCTTATAAAATTACTACTATATACTCCTTACTGGGGAGTGGACATACTGTCTATTGGGGATGAAGGTGCTCTCTATTGGAATAGACATGCTCTTTGGGGGATGGGTGGTAACTGACAGAGCATCATAGCAAAATGAATTCGGGCAGGTAAACCTAGGTTCAATTCCAGGCTCTGTTTCTTGCAGGTGTGTTTACTTAGTCTTCCTCAGTCTAAATTTCCTCATCTACAAATGGAGATAATACTTAACCTCTTGCCTCATAGAGTTGTTATAAGAATTAAATGAGAAGAGTGTAATGCATATGGCTCATACAGATAATAGTTGATAAATACTTTTATTGACACTGATAACATCTAACGAACAAATAGGTTTTTTAAATATGTTGTAAAAAAAAAAAAGAAGAAGAAAAGAAATAGAGATGGGTCAATAGTCATTTTCAGACCTGTCAGAAGGCTCTGAAAAGGTCTGGAACCTCATTTCTACCCTCCCAACATGGTGGCATTGAGCAAGGTAGAGAAAAGCAATAACCCATCTCCTACCACAGCTCCCCCTTGCTAGCAGCCATCCACCTGGCTTGAAGCCAATACAATTACCTAGGGGATGTGGTGGCCAAAGGTAAGAGACAAGAAATACCTCACCCTTGGAAGAGAAGAAGGACACAGGTAATTTATACCCATCTCAACCAAATATTTTCCCCTGTTTTATAATGCTGCCATGTTGCTTTCTTTTTCTAATTAAAAAAGAGTACATGCCCATAAAAATGCAAATTTTGTACAAGTACATAAAGTAGAGGAGGGCTGACTAAACTTGAACCGGTTCCCATCAGAAGCTGTAACTTCATTGAAAGAGAACAAGAAGCTTTCATTGTGCTTGACACCTGTGAATAAGATACCTTTGGAAACAAGTTACAATGAGAATAATCCACAATTGCAGGGAAGAACTGTGATTCTTTAAGATACAATTTATGTAAAGCAACCAGCACAGTGGCTAGGAAGGTGTAGGTACCCAGTAAATGGTAACTATTATTTCAAACACCCTTTTCTTAACAGCTCTCTCTGCACAGTGTGCACTACCATGGAATAAACTTAATTGAATAGTGCCCTCCAGAGGCCACTGGGAATTCAACTGTAGGGACAGTTGAAAGTCTGGAAAAAGACCAAAGAGAAACTCAATTTAGTTTTCTTGTGTATTTACGCAGAGTCAGCACTCAAGCTTGGTGTCCTAGGATGTACTAGAACCTGACTGATTTGTCACCCACCATCAGCCCTTTGGGCAGAGCTTATTTGTTTGCAAGGGATACAAACAAGGACACAGAAATCTGGAAACGAGTCTAGTTAGGCACCGTGGGAACCGGTGCTGGGAACTGCAAGCCCCCAAGCCCCCGGAAACTCCTGTCCCATCCCTCTCTCTCTGGGGACACTGTCTCTCAGCCCTGTTTCCTTATGCATGTCCACTCTGTGTTCCTCTAAAGGGACCAGCTTCTTCCTGATGTCTGCCCTTCTGTCCCTTCAGGCATGTGGCTCTGGCTCTCTCAGGACATGATTCCCCTGACCTGACTTGGATTGACCTTTCAGCTCATCTCAAATAGCTAAGCAGCTTGGTCTCTCACTGGCTTGATTCCAAATTCCCAGGAGACAAAATGATTACCAGTCAAGTCTAGTGGATGGACTTAGTTTATCCATCCCTGCGGGATAGCCAGTGGGGTGTGTGTATATGTGTAGGGGGAGGAGGGCTAGGGCCAGGGTCACATGGTACAAAACATATCTAGCACATACAGAACTGTGGAAAACATTTCAAAGAGTCCATTTTTCTAATAATGATGAGCTAATATTCATAGAGTTCACCAGGCACGATGCCCTCCACTAAGAGCTTTGTAAGCACCATCTCATTTAATTCTTACAACCTTCCTTTGTAATTCGATCCTGTTTTCATCTCCCACCTTCAAAAGTAGCTGCTGATAACAATGGTTGTGTATCTTTCAGTAATTTGTCCCATGCATTTTATTCCCACTTTAAAGATGAGGGAACTGATGCTTGGAGAGTCTGCACCAAGATTTAAGCCAGGGCAGTGTGATTCTAAAGCCTGGCTGTGATCTCCCAACCCCACCCCGCCTCCCAGTGCAGTCCTGAAGGCAAGGTAGATAATAACATGGCTGATGCAGAGGAAACACCAGAGTGGGTCTCAGTCTTAGGTAGTTGATAATCTGATTGGGGGAGACAAGATTTACATGTGAAATGATTAGTAAATGACATGAGAGTAATTAAGTACTAAATTGTGTGTTGCCACTGTATTCGTTTTCTAGTGCTGTGTAACAAGTACCACAAATGTAGAGAGGCTTTGGAGCAATACCCATTTGTTAGCTCCCAGGTGGGCAGGGCAGATGTACAGCCAAGCATGGCAGTGTTTCTCTCTGCTCAGTGTTTCGTGAGATTGACATCAAGGCATTCATTGGCTGGGCTGTCAACAATCTCATCTGAGACCAGGAGACCTCTCCCAACCAGCTCACTGGTTGTTGGCAGAGTTCAGTTTGTTGCACTTGTAGGGCTGAGGTCTCTCTATTGTCCTGCTAATGTCAACTAGAGACTGGTTTCAGCTTTGTAGATGTTGTACCATCCCATTGCCTGTTCACAACATGGATATTTGCTTTTCTCCAGGTCAGCTGGAACATGTCGCACTCACTGCCCCTTCCAACAGCCAAAGAAAACTTTCTACCTTGAAAAGGGCTCATGTGATTAGGTCAGACCCACCTGGATCATCTCCCTTTCTTAAAGTCAGCTGTGTCTTATGACATAACCTGATCATGGAAGTACAATTCATCAGATTTACAGTCCTGGTTATGAGGTGCATACAAGGTAGGAGTGTGTGGGATCCTGGGTGCCATCTTAGAATCCTGCCTACTACGCCCATGAAGGTAGATTGTGTGTGTGTGGGTCAGAGCTATTCCCAGGAGGGGAAGAAGGAAAGATTTCATGGAGGGGAATGTGAACTGAGCAATGAGGAGGTAACTAACACCACCAGATGTTATAACATGATCAAAACACTGTGTGATAAGCATAAAAATAGACATATAGATCAGAACAAAAAGGGAACACCCTAAAATAGAAATATGGGTGTGTGTGTGTATTTATGTGTGTGTGTGTGTCTATGTATATATCATAATAAATCAAGCTTCACAAATTAATTGAGCAAAATTATTAATAAGTGGTGTTTGGATAATTACACAATTTTGAAAAAATAGATAAATTTTTTCACTATACATCAAAATACATGCCACCTAAATTAAATTTTAAATTATAAAGATAAATTTAAAATATGATCAGGAAACTTGGTAGAAGAAAAGTTCTGGTCTTTGGGAAGATGGCAATGTCCTAAGATTTGAAAAAATGTTGTGAAAAGAAATTACAAAAGAAAAAAAACTCAGATTCATCCACAGCAATAGTTAAAACTTCTACATAGTCATAGCAATAATCTGTTATAAGACTCAGGGGAATTTTAACCACATAGGGAGAAAGGATTAAGATCTATAACATCTAAATGCATATTCCAGATAGTAGACAAAAGACACAAATAGATGATTTAGACAACAGGTAAAAATAAAATAGAAACAAACAAACAAACAAAAAACTAGGGGAAAATGCCCAAGCTCCCTGACCAAATAAATGGAAATTAAAACCATAAAAGTGAGCCATATTTCTATTAATTAAACATATTTTTAAATTACAATACCCAATCATGAAATAGTCCTGGTACACTGGCACTCATACATCTTTGGTCAGAGTGTGATTTGGCGAAACACCCTTTGATATAGTACCTTCAATCCAGGAAATCTGCCTTAAGAGCATGATTCAAAAGAAAAAAAAGTCATGGTCAAAAGCATTTTCCATACAGTGTTATGCATAGTATTGAAAAACTGAGAATAACAGAAAGAGCATGCCTAAATTATCACTGATGATTATGCCTATTGAGACTATTTAATAAGGTGGAACCTGTTTAAATGTGCTAAATGAAAAAGGATAATACAGATTCCTGCATGTAGTATGACTCAATATTTGAAAAGCATTCCTGTGGTGTTAAAGGTGTGGGAAAAACAGCACTTTTATATACCGTCAGAGGGGATACAAGTTAGTATAACCTCTTGGGTGAAGCAATTTACAATATGACTAAAAAATTTAAAATGTGATTTGTGTGAGGATTCCACTTCTGGGAATTTATTTTTCACATAAATGTACATGTACTTTAATGTACAATACATAAAGACACATCAACATAAAATTTCTTGCAGAATTGATGACATAAATAAAAGATCATACAATGAAAATGCCCATCAGTTGATGACCAATTAAATAAATCATAATAGAACCATTTGGTAGAATATTATACTGCTTTTAAAAAGAATGGATGTGATATGCTCTGACCTGAAACAATCTCTAAGATTTTAGTAACAACAAAAAAGATGCAGAATAGTACAGATAGTGCATCCCTATTTATATAAAAGTGAAATAGAGAACTTACATATGCTTACAGAATTCTTAGAAAGATACCCCCAAACTGGTAACAGACTGAGGCCCTGGGGTGCAGCTGGCGGTAGTAACTAGAGAATGGGGTCTGAACTGGGGATACTTATCACCCACTGTCCTTCTGTTCCATTCGAATGCTTCCCCGTGTGCACACAGTCCTCTAAAATGGAAATAAATACTAAGAAAGGTAGTCTAAAAAATATATTGCAGATGAACAGAGATGAAATGGAAACAGACAAATCTGTTGAGTTAGTGTGGTGGGACTATATTCGCATGGTCACAGATTAGATGTTAACATAGAAAAATCAAATTAACTGAGAATTAGTGTAGTAGAATTGCAAGTCATTCTTTTAAAATGTTATTTCAATGTTTTAATGTTGCCACTGAAATAAAGATTAGTATGGGGGAAGGACTGGGTGCCTGAGGAATTAAGTAATAGCTTTACAAATATGTTGCTCTGAAATGAATAAACAGAAGAATAATGAGCCAAAGAGAGCTCACCCAATGGTCCAGGGAGAAGGCAGTTAGCAGGAGGAATGAGAGGAGAGGAGCCAGGGTGTCTGTGTTTGGGGGGGTGGCTGGCCAGATCATCCCATGGCGTGACTTTGGGTTCAGACCTGGGAAGCAAGGAGGAGGAACTGGGAGAGCTTAGGAAGGGGATCCAGCCTGCAGAGCCCGAGGAGACCAGCCTTCTGGAGAGCCAAGTGAGGAGGAATGGTGGGCAAGGGGTTGATGAGAAGCATCTAGATCCCACAAATCTCAAAGAAGACATTTCCTTAAGAGGACAGGGATAAACTCTATCTTTGAGATGACTGCTCTAGCAGTGTTGACTTCTCAAGCCTCATATCTATCTATCTATCTGTCATCTATCTATAGGATATATATATCCAATAGATGTGTTTATTTAATGCATGCATTAAATTTTTGTACTAGTATATTATGTACATTATAAAATACATATAAAGAAGTATTTTAAAAGAGACATCTCATGTGAAGTACTTAATATTTAAAACTTTTTTCATCTTTAGTAAAATAAATGATATAAAGCAAATATTACTCTTAGGAAAAGCTATACAGTTAAATATACTTCAAGACTGTGAAATACTTTACACTCTGGGATGTGATCATTCACAAGTATGGTTGAAGTTCAGATAAATGGATGTTGGTTTTAAGGGCTGCCATAGTTGAAGATATCTCACAAGGATATGTAGACCCCAATGGAAGAAGGGCAGCATTTCATCAATGATAATATCTATTTTCCAACCCTATCCACCATTTGTACTAAGGTTTTGGTTTGAAAGTTTGTGTTAATTTTCAACTTAGTTGAGCTTTCTTGCAAAGTCGTTGAAAGGTACAGTCTTTTAAAATAGTTTTTAAGCACATAAATTCTTGAAAATTCTTTGGTAGATTTAAAAAAATAGAAAATTTTGCTTTCAAGATTTCAAATATACATATGAAATATTTGGTTGACAAATAGCATTTTTTTGTAAAAAAAAAAAAAGTCACATAAATAGGAAACATTTCCAAAAATCCATTTTGAAAATGCTCTTTCCATAGCATGAGTTTCTTTGAAATAGCAGTTATTCTCTTAATGATGCCACATTATCTTGACATTGGAGAAAGGGGTTATGAGTGTTTGGTCTACAAAAACAGCCTCCAGGAAGCAGGTCACCGAAAACCACTTGTTTTCATAGATGAGGTAGGCCAATTTCAAACACTTGTCTTTTTCGTAGAAGAGAAAGCACACAGTTTTCTTTAAGTGCGAGGACTCTTAAGTGCTGTGTCTCAAGATAAACATCAGACCTCTCTCTGGCAAAACATTTTGATGATTATCCCACATCTTATTACAGAGAAGAGTAAAAATCCAACTGATTTTAAAGGTTGTTATTTTTATAAAATTAACCATACTGATGACATTCACTGGCATTCCTGTCTTCTGTCTTCACTTCTAGCCTCTTTGATGCGTTAACTCTTCCAGGACCAATAACTTAATCAATTTCTTGTTCTGGCCTATTTTTGTAACCTTACTCTGAATTCTTTTTTATTCTAGTTAAAGCAGCTGTTACCTTACATAATTTTCCCATAAAGCATTATTTTAACTAACAAAGTCATTGACTTTTGAAAATATATCTTTTTTGGTATCTCTTTCCTTTAGTGACTCACAAATAAGTAGGTGTTCCATTTCATTACTGAAACAGAATCGAGCAAATACCCTTATTTGGAACATGTGAGAAACAGCAGTACTTTCTTCCAACTGCCTAGCAAACCTCCCACACTGCACACTGTTTCTTTAAAATTTGAGCAATGTTTCTGTGCATCTTCCAACAGAATTTGCTGACAAAATCAGACATTTTATTTTGCAGTTATATTGTTTTCCATGGGTTATTTTAGCTATTTTGACTGCATTAGGAAGAATGAGGGTTTTCTTAACGATGTGACTTTTTGCCTTAAACAAGTAAGAGAAATTCCAGATAGGCTTTTAAATATTCAGTTTAGTAGAATTCTGGACTAGATTTAGTATGGCATGATTTTAAATATTGCTAAAACATTTAAAACTATTTGTATTCATGTGGTGGATCTTTAGATTTTAAATATCTTCCTAATTATGATGGCCTCATACCATCGTTAAGTATTATCTCAAGACACAATCTACGCTTACGGTGAGGATTTTCTTTAATGATAGGGGCTAGAAATTTATATTTCACATCGTTTCTTGTAGCCTCAAATTTTAATTTTTTGTCTGACTTCTTGTCAGTCTGAAGAGATTGTCATAGTTTTACCATATACTGTGGCTGAGCCTATACCAGTGGTAAGAAGGGTCAACCCAGCCATTTTCTTATGGCTGGCCTATACCTGCATTAATTATGTTATTTTTAATCCTCTTTTTCTTTCCCCTGAAGAATTTTAGTTTATCTGTCCATTTGGTAAAGTTTAACTTAATTAAAATGAAATAATTTAATCCATAAACCTATTTCACTGAGACTACATAAACTGTAGTTCTTTGAAATAAGTCAAAAAGTGAATTAATCAGTGAGGGGGGGGTCTTTGTGGATCATCCTTTCTTCCCTCAGGACAAATCACATACCACACAGGACACAGGATCCTTTGATATATGGACTGAGTAAGGATGCTAATGTCAACCATATCTAAAATATTAGTCAAGTTCAATTTCTTATTTTTTTTTTAAGATAAAAAATGTATCTTGGGATGCTAATAATTTTTTCACCTATCTCATGCATCTTTTTGGGCATCCCACTGGGCAACAGATCTTCCAAAGCATGAACCGTTTCTAGTGACTGCCATTCAAGTCCTCTCTACTCATTCTGCTGGGTCAGACAAGGACTTCACAGGAATGGACATCTGGACTAAATAAAGCCCTTGAATCAGAAAAAAACCTCAAGACTTGCCATGCAATTTGACAGAGACCTGTACTTAACAGAGCCTGAATTTTTAAGAAGGACACCCACTCCTTCTTCTCCCCATAATAGTTCAGCTTCCCTCGGGGACATTTGTGAAAGTATATTTGTGATCACAAAAGTCAAAAAAGTTTCTTAGTTAATCCTGGCCCCATTTAAATGGACTAACCTTCAAGTCAGGCCCAAGGGCTGAGAAAACATGCACTTCAGCTATTAAAACAGCCTGGCCCTCTGTCTCCCTTCCCCTCTGCAAAAGGAAATGGGCTAAATTTAAGTCCAGGAAACATTGTGAATGATAGAATCATCCTTTCTCTGGTGAAGAAAGAGCTCTGAACGAAGTAACTGTGGGGTGAGTCAGCTATTAGATCATTGCTGATGTCCCTGCATCCAGGTTTCTGTGACTCTGAGATGCAAAGAACCTGGACACTCACACCTTTGAATGTTGCTTTGTGCATTTCAACAAAGATAAGCCTGGTCATCCAAAAAGCCACAAGGAGTCACATCTTCGTAACCATTTTAAATATAGTATAACAAACTCACCCCTCAAAATCTTTGGAGGAAGATCAGATTTCAAAGAAGAATCAATGAAGAAATCTATATAACTGTTAAAACCCATGTTTTATTATAAATTGTACCAAAGAGAGAGCTATATATACTTGGGTCCTGAAAATAATCAGATTTTATTCCCTTCCAGGAGGAGGCAGCAACCCACAGGCGAACACCAAAAGACAGGAATTTCAAGCCTTTAACCCCTGTGCTTGGCAAACAGGTTGATTATGAACAGCTGAGCCAGGCCATGCATTACCTGCATCTGCATCACAAGAATGAGAGGGATCAGGGCCAAAACAGGTGCCAAAGCTTGGAATTCAATGACCTTTTGGAAAAGAAAGACTCAAGAGTCATTTAAGGGCAACTGGTGCTCAAAATGAGAGAATAAAAACGCTTATGACTTATTTAATACCTGGACATAAAAAATGAGCAGAAGTCAAGAAATGGCTGCAAATGGCGCAGGAGTGTCCATGGAGAGGAGAAGGGCATGAAGTCAGGCCAGTAACACTGTAATCCCAACTAAGATGCTTTTGTCTTTTTTCTCTTTATGGTTTACAATTACAATTACAACAATTTCCAAAAGTAATGCTAGAAGTTTCAAAGCCAGTGTCTTAAGTGGGAGATTGGGGTTTTCCATCTCCCATGGCTGAAGTCGGTCACCCAGTGGAGGCTCTGATGGGTACCAGAGGGAAGAGGACACTGGGATGAAATGAAAGAGCATCTCTGGATGGTGCTCTGGAACCTCGACCCCTTTTAAATCATGGGAAGTGCCTCCTTTAGTGTAATCTCTTCCCTCCTGAGGACAAGCAGACGGTGAAATGCTGCTCTCTAAGTGGCTCTGGACATTACCTGTGGGCTGTGATTGAGGGTATGCCAAAGTTGTCAGTTTTCCCCAAAAATCCACCCCATTGGCCAGTGCAGTGTTTGACGTGGCCCTGCTATTCACTTTCCTTGAGGCTTTCTGATTTCAGGAAGATTGAGTCAGACTGGGGAAGGCCAACTTCCTCTACTGTCCATCACAAAGAGCCTAGCACAGTGGATTAATCAGATCATGACTCACTGACTTGTGGGAGACCTGAGGGCCAGGGCTGGGAGTGTTAGGAGGGGACGCCACGGGGTGGGGGGTACAGCATGAGGACACCAGGCACTGAGTGGAGAAAGATGGCACCTGAGTCACTTGCTGCTCAGGGATGGCTTAGATGCTGCCATTCTAGAAAGAGCGCTGAAACCTGAAAACACCATCCTAACAGCACAGATGAGAAACCCACACATCCTAATGAATAATAAACTTGACTAAAATTCCCAGCACTGTGCTCAACTACAGCCACAAGATGGCAGGCAACAGTGGAAGATTCTCCACAGCCTTGCCCAGGAACCGTTCTGCAGACCTGAGGGAAATCAAGCTCCCACTGTCCAGTCCAACGGCTGGCCATCAACGATACATTCATGAAGCTGCTATAAGTTAAACTCTTGTTGAGAGAAGGAAGGTTCTAGATGTAATTTTACCATCCATTTAGAGAATGGGGTAGAAAAATGTAGAAAAACTTGATTTCCTATTTGTTTTTACTGTCAACAGTGAACTGTAAAAAAACAAATCTAATTTCATTGGTTACTGTTTGTAGTGTTGAAGAAAAAGTTCTAGAATTTGAGTCAGAGGGCCTGAATTCTAGTCCTTGCTCTTTTCTTAAGAAGGTCCTTGACTCCAGGAAGCCATGCCCTAGAACCTCAGTTTCCTTCTTGGTTGGACTTGGATGAACTCTGGGATTCCTTCCAGAACCAGTCATGGAATGAAATAGCATGTGGGGAAAGCAGACTAAGAACGAAGTGGGCACAAACGTAAGGTCCTGCAATGCTTCATTTCCATGGCATCCTTGGGGAATGGGCTGTTCCACATGACGAGTTTTCCAGATAATTGAATTTTAAATGCTGAAACTTGTTTTCCTTTTAACCTTCTGTAACGGAAATCTTTCTAAAGTGTATTACACGCTTCTTAGGCTTCTTCAACAGCAAGCTGAATATAGTTTAACCTTGCCTGAATGTCTCTAGGTCATGGTGATGCCACCTCTTACTATATATACAATCCTGAATAGAGTACCGGTGCCTTTGGGCATATTCAGGTAGGCAGGACGCTCATGCTAAATGGCCCCAGAGACTATATTATAAAGGTATAATTGGCAATTCTTCCTTTCTGTATCTCCTACATCACTACCTGCAGTCATTTCTCCAAGTTACACCTTCTAGCAGCATTTGACACTCTGTTTAAAATCTGCTATAACCTAGAGAGAACTCAAGGTTGCTATGGGTAACCAGAGTCTGAGCTTGTAACAACCCTAAATTTAATTTTACACACAATTTAAAGGCAACGGGTACTATGCTGAAGGTTACTCGTGGTCAGGGCTGATATTCAGTAAGTCTGCCCAGTCTGTAATGTAATGTTCCTATGCTAGTTGGCCAATTGCCCAGAGCCCCTTGGGCCCTCCAGCCAGCTTAGCACCCTGACCTGTCTCCTAGGATCACACGCTTCTCACGTGCCGGTAACTCAAAGGTGCGCTCTGGCTCCCGAACCCTGTTCCTGCAGGGAACCAGCATCCTTTCCAATTGGCGGATACCCATGCCATCCCAGTTGCTCAGTACTTGATATCACCCTGGTTTCTAGGCTGCAGATTATTCTCTTTCCTGATGAGTGCATGGCTAAAGTTTGAGGCTCTCCTCTGTCCCTCCAACTCAAAGGCCTCTTCTCGGTTGCATGCTGTGCTCTGGGTTCAGATGGCCCGAGGCTGACCAGGACGGGTGTTAAAAGTTAGCTTTGACTGAACATCTACCATATGCCAGATGCCTCTTCAGTACATTAACTAAATCATCTTATCTAATCCACTAAATGACCCTATTGGTGAAATAGCATCAACCTCCTGTGGCTGAGGTAACTCGCCAAAGTCACACAGCCGACACGTAGGCCTGGAAGCCAGTTCCATCTTTCCGAGTTCCATGTTGTTTGGACTATGCTCCTCTCCTGTTTACTAATATACAAAAAAGTGTATATTAACGTACAAAAAAGTCCAGTCATGGTTCACATCCTGGAAAATACATTTTAAGTGAAACATGGGCCCTTTTACTTTTCAGAAAAGGCTACTTGTTTTGTTGTGTGGGTTATGTTTTAATTAATTCCATATTTTGTTACCAATTTGGAACAATCTGTCCTCAGGGAACAGATCTGGTTTACTTATAGAAAGCTGGCTGAGGGAGGAAGGGACTGGGGTTACAAAGTATTCTTGTAGGAAATCATCTAAAAAACCTTCTCAGTTCTCCCTCCACCAAACAAAAGTAAATAGAACATTCCAGAAAATCCCATCTTCCCCAGAGTAGGTATGATTAGAGCTTGCAAATAAACACTTTCCTCTGTGTGTTACCAGCTGTGCCTGCAAGATGGGGCTGTTACCACTGAAAAGAATAAGAGGCTCCCAGAGCTTGCAGGGGCCGGCAGGGGGTGGGGGTGGGGTAGCTAGAAGCAAACTGCAGACCTGAGGAGTACCACCCAGTGAAAAAGCAGAATTGGGTCTGTGATGTTGGGACCAGTCACAGCTTTCCTTTTGGAACTGGTTCTGGGGTGCAGAAGGATGTCAAACCCATAGCTCTGAATTCTCTTCTCTTTCCCCTGCGGATGAAGTTTACAGATTGACTCTAAGCTAATTTTTAAAATAAGCAAACCATGACCTCATCTTCCATGTTTTGCACCTGCTCCTCCCACACGTAACACACCCACAATTTTCAGATTGTCCTCTTCCAAAAACATCCACCACACTCCCTAGTTCCCAGAGTAACTCTTGTCAGGGAGGAAATGGCCCGAGTAATTGACTAGCCATAGGTGACAGGGTCAAAATGCCAAATGTATTAGTTTGCGAGGGCTGCCATAATAAAGTACCATGAGCCAAATGCCTCAAGTGACAGAAATTTGTCTCACGGTTCTGGGGCCTAAAAGTCTGAGATCAAGGTGTTGGCAGAGCTGTGTTCCCTCTGAGGTACTAAGGCGGGATCTCTTCCAGGCCTCTCTCCAAACTCCTGATCGTTCCTTGGCTTGTGGCAACGTAACTACAATCTTCACTTGGTGCTCTCTATGTGTGCATGTCTGTGTCTAAATTTGCTGGAGGACACTAGTCCTATTGGATTAGGGGCCCACCCTACTCCAGGATGACCTCATCTTAACTAGTTACATCTGTAATCACACTATTTCCAAAGAAGGCCACATTCTGAGGTACTGGGGGGTTTAACACTTCAAAATATGAACTTGGTAATGGGGATTAGGTGGGTGGCTAGAAGACACAGTTCGAACCACAACATCAGCTAAGGTAGTTTTGAATTCAAAATCAAACTCAAGAGAAGGAGCAGAATGGATTGCCCAAAAGAGTGCCTCATATTATAATTCCAAGTGATGGCGTGGACAACTGATGTATCATATGGGTGGGGTGGGGTGGGGTGTGATGTTAGTACTCAGACACCCGAAATCTTATGCCTACAAGTAAGGGGGTACACATTAATTGAGGTTGCTGTTTGCAGAGATGCACTGCGGTCTCTACAAAACCCTGATTTGTATTCACCAGTTTTTAGGACAAAACCTACATAGGTATGTGGAAAAATGTAGTGTTGAAGGAAACCGTTAGCCAGTTACAGAGTGAAAAGGAGCATCTTGAGGACATTCAAAACACTTTAAATTCCCTGATACTTAATCTCAAAGTGCTTCTAGTCCTAAAGTTCTGCCTAGATATGTTTGCCAAGCAGATTCTATATTAAAATTGGGTTTCCTTTTACAAGATGGAGTGGGGGGCTTCTGTTTTCCTTGTCAGTTTGGGTAGGGGGAAGCCTTACAGTGTTCTGGTCATTTTCTTCGCTGGTGTCCGCCATTAGACTGAGGAGGTATTTTGTGAAGCTGAAAACCATCGGTGAAATTAAGCACCAGCCCACGTGGCAGGGACCAGCGTATAGCTCTGGGGCTGAGCTGAAATAGTATAGCACAGGGGGCAGGAGCACAGACTATGGTGGCAGGTCTCTGGTTCTGCCATGTAACTTGGGCAAGTTACATGGCCTCTGTGGCCAAGGTTTCTCATCTAAAGCTGTCCTTTATAGAGTTGTGGTAGGTATAAAATGAGATAGTAGATGGCAGAATGTCCACTATGGTAGCAACTGCTCAGTCAATGGTACTTCTTATAATTGCACCAGAGAACTAGGGAGGGAAGCTTGGAAAATTGAGCTAGTCTCCTTTTGTCTTGTTAACTTCTTGGCTGTATGAGCACTGGGAGCCCAGGACTCTAGGAGTCCTTCCTCATTACTTGATTCGCTTTCATACTTCTCTTGAAGACCAACCAGTGGGTCCTGGTCTTTTCCTTCTATCGCCCCTGCATCTCTGAGGCTTCTGGGGAGATGTCACCATCCAGCATATACACATGACTGTACCACCAGAGAAAGGAATTCCAGAGTCATGACTGTTCACTAGTGAAAAAGTTAGTTTGGGAGATTTACTTCCTCAGCTGTGGAAAATTTCCTTATTTTCTGTATTCTTGATGTTCTGGCATTTGGGGCCTTGATTCCAGAGAGACTGACCTTCCCAGGGTTTAGCCAATTCCTAGAAATAGCAAACAACTCCCCTGAGAGTGTGCCTTTGATATACAAATCAACCAATCCAGAGCCCACACCCCAACTCTCTCCTTTGTCAGACTCTCATACATCAAGACAATATTGCCCCTAAGTCATCCCAGGCCAAGTACTAGACAACCAGAGACCATCCTATAGCTCAGAATCTGCTGAAATTATTCCAACTACCAAATCCTAAGATTGCTCAGAGTAGCTACCATGCTTCACCCAAACCTTCCCTTGAAAACCCCAATAAAGACTTTTTTGGGCCATGTTCTCCCTTCTTCTTCCCCTGCCTCCTGACTAACACTGCTGCTTCTCCATGAAGCCCTGAAGGGTGTGCTTTTCCTCCTGTTTCGAGGGATCTGTGAGTGTAAACTTCTTCCTTTATGACAGTCATTTTCCTGTCTGCATGTCCTACCATACTTGATTAAAACAAATCCCAGGTACATTTGAGAACACCCAGGCATAACAATTAGCAATCTCACAGACCTGTTTCCCGACCTTTTGTCCTATTTCCATTCTCCAAGCTCCTCGACTTCAGCTATTTCAGTCCAGATGCCCACTGACCACATCCATCCAAATATCTCTTCCTGACCACACAGAAATGGAATGGTGTGCTGGATCAGGTACCACCCCTAGCTGGGAGTCAGAAGAGAGAGACTGAGTCTCTCAGCTCTGCCAGTTATCACTGTGACATCACGGGAACACTGCTTCACCTCTGTGAGCTTCTAGAATGATAAAAGCAGCTCAGGTGGGTCATATGAAATGTTTCAGAGATTCACTCCTAATACATTAGCATAGGCAGCTGCAGTTAACCTCCCTCCCACCCTCACTCCAACATCCCAACACACTTACTCAAAGTCTCAAAGCTAAAATTGCTAGAAGACCTATGGAGAGAACCCAGAATTCCAGACGCAGTTTACTGCTTCCCCTATCGCACCATATTTGCCTCCTCCTTGGAGCCTCCATTAAGGAGCCTAACAGATATGAGAAAACTTATCCAGTATGGAAACACTCTTCCAAATCCTAAAGACTCTAGCAACCTCTTGGATAAGAAACTCCCAGTCTTTGCAAACACTCTCCATATAGAATAGTCATTGTGAGGCTAATATTTTATTGAACACTGTGTATTAAACATAGGGCTAAGCCCTTTATATGCATTATTGTATTGCATTGGTTCAGTAGTGTTATTCCCATGTCACAAACAGGGAATCCAAGGCTAAGAGGGATGATTTTTCCAAGGTCAACCAGCTTGTAAGTGTGGGAGCCTGAAGAGGCAGCACTAGTTGTATGGTTCCAGAGCTGGAGCTCTTGACCATTATGCTCTCCTACTGGATGTCCCATCCCTGCTCCTCCTTCTGCCTCTGCATCCAAAGCAGCTCCCCTCAAAGCTGACAGCTGCAAATGGTGGGGGCTCTCAGCAGCAGCTCTGGGAGGGCTGCCTCGAGCTCCATGTTGATCCCTGCTTCTAACCCTGAGGACTCAGCCACCAGGGACTGGAGGTCACCTTCTAAACACCAACGAATACTACAGTGGCCAGTCCTGTTTCTTTTCTAAGAACAATTTCTAATTTTAAATAGAATAATTTCTCTTCAACACCCCTCCTTGAAAATGAAGCTTCTCCCGATAACTGCCAGCTCAGGACCCAGCCATGAGCCAAGAACATCTCTTCAGTCACATAGGCAACCCAAAGATAATACTGGTGAGAGTCTACTGAGTAAGTACTCACACATGCCAGCCCGCCCTGTGCTATGACTATTCCATGCATTGGTTCATTTAAACTTAGACCACAGTATATGTGCCTGATGACTTCTTGTTGCCCCTCCGTGCCCACTCTCCCCCATTCTCTGCCCTGCCCTCTGCCCCAGATTGACACATGTGGACAGTCTCCATGGGCTCCCTTGTCACGGCTTCTGGCTGGTTTCTGCCAATGGAAAGCTCTGGTAGAAGACTGAAGGGAAGGAAAAGATTAAACTTAAGATACTTCTGCTCTGGCTTCTTCCCTTCAGGATCTCCTTGGGTTAGATGTCTTCCTCACTGAAAGGTCACCATGATTCTCAAGGTGACCCTCTCTCCATGATTCTCTTCTCTTGGGACAGAGAAGCCCTCCTCACAGGAGCCCCTGAAGGCTTGACAAAAGTTATGCGTCTCAGAATATCTTCAAACTTCTCTTTTCTTGTCTCTTCCACATATAACCATTACAAAAATCCTGGTGTGTAAAGGGTTAACACAGCAAATTTGGGGTATTCGACCCATGTCCATTCTAAAGAAAGAACTGGTTCTTGACTAACTCCTGGGAGGTAACCTCTATACCCTTGGGATAGTCTGCCTGATACCAGATAGTTTATGCTAATAATGTGATTTATGGCAGGGGCATTGGGCCATGTGGCATTAGTTTGAACTCTGGAAGGACTGGACACTGAGTAACTAAGGTCAGCTACACAGGCACTCCATGACTGGGTAACTGCCCCCCAAGAAAAACCCTGGTGCCAAGCCTCATGAGCTTTCCTGGTTGACAATACTCCACAGATGTTGTCACATGTCACTGCTGTGAGAATTGAGCCCTTCCCAGTACAACTCTACTGGGAGGGACAACTGGGAGCTCACACCTATTCTTTCTCCTGGACCCCATGCTGTGTACCTTTTACCTTTGCTGATTTTAATCTGTATCTTTTCACTGTAATAAACTGTAACCCTGAGTTTTTCTGAGTCCTTTGAATCCTTTTAGTAAATCACTGAGGCTGAGGGTAGTCTTGGGGACTCTGATTCACCTGGGAAACTACAGTTCAATCATAACTTACTGCCATGATGGGTGGCCACACAGATGAAAAACAGAAATATGCTCATCATAAAGTGGATTTTCCAGGACGGGAAAACTGGGGCCAAGGGCAGGGGTGGCTGGTGGTCTAAAGATAGTTCTAAGTATCTCAAAGGGCTTTTGGACTATGAGTCTGTGAGTAAGGTGACATGGGACAGGAAGATAGAAATACATCCAGGACCAAACCTTTGGTGCTCCAACTAGCGGGGAGATGCTGGGTTGAGAGGAAGGGAATCTAACTCAGTGTGACATTTCTTTTTTTTTTTTTTTTACCATTATATTTCCAAATATTTACTTTTTAAATTTTAAAAAAAATTATTTTAATTCAATCAATTAACATATAATGTATTATTGTTTTCAGAGGTACGGGTTCAATATGACATTTCTCATACTCTTGCGTCATGTACCACTTCTTTTATTTCTAACCCAGATGTCCGGAAAAAAGAAAATACTCTGAGTCTGAGTCCTCTAAGAGAGAATGAAACAAAAAAAGAAAAATACAAATACCACAATCCTTGAACTTAGTGTATTTTCCCTTTATAGGATAAATTGCCACCGGCTTCTTACCAGAGTAGGTCTCATAACCCTCTGTAGCTACAGACTGGAGCAGCAGACATTAAGTGAGCCACAGGGGTCCTCCATCCAGCCCCTGTGCCAACTCCCCCACTCACCTGGCCCCACTGACATCAACTCCGACCATCAGCTGCCCGTTCAGTGAGAGGATCTCATCTCGCAGTCGGACCTTCCCACTCTTCCCTGCTGGGCTGTTCTTCCTCAGCTCTGTCACCCAGATGCAGCCAACGTCCAGTACAGGGCCCTGGTGGGTCTTCCTCTTTTTGCCCCCTCTGCGCTTTTCTCCATAGTCCCCGAAAACAGGGATGTTCCCAAAACTGAGGCCCACAGTCTCTGCATCCCCCAGCTCCCTGGTGAGGTACACAGTGCAGATTTCCATGCCTGGGGGGCTGTGGTCAGGTGGGACCGCACTCTCATCCACAGCAAAGTTCAGCTGGATGTATTCCTGCAGCTTCTGGATGGCCGCCTGGCAGAGCCGCTGCTCCGGGCCATCCCCACCCTCCCGCAGGCTGTTCTGCAGCCACTGATAGAGGAGGGGCAAGTGTAACATGGCATTGTCCTGGGTGATGGGCATGGTGCTCACTCCCAGACACCAACATCACGAGAGGACCTGCTCCTGGGGGCTGGACCCGGGAAGGCCCCATGTCCCTTGGGAACCCTGGCTGTCATCAGCTTTGCCTGTGTTCATGTTCAGGCTGGCAGATGAGCCTAAAGGATGCCTACTTGAGACTGGGCTGTTTGCTTTGGCAAGAGGAGGACAGGACACAATTAGAACCACAGTGGGATAATTGCTGTGCCTGGAGTGCTCACCAAGAGAAGGACGGAAGTGTCTGACAAGTTCTTGCTTGGTTCCTTTCACAGCGGGGCCCATGCAAATGACCCAGAAATGGGGTATGCCTCCAGCAGCCAAAGCATGACCTCACCTGGTCCCATTTATGCCTGGAAGAGGAAAAAACAAAAAATTTGGGTCACAACTGTGAGCCCTCTGATACAGAACACATGGCCTCCTGTAATACAGAAGGACTATGCTTTTTTGAGCCAGGAAACTCATGCCTCTCCTCGTTCCCCAGCAAAGATCCCTCCACCCTGTATACACAGACATACTGACAGACACAGACACACAGATATACAGATGCACACATACATACACACTCTTCCCCCAGACAGAAACCTCCGGAACAATGACTTTCCCCAGGAAGTTTTCCTGATCATCAGGGAAATAAGAGGACTTTTTTCTAAAACACCTCCCATCAAACCCACATCCAACCAGGAGGCTATGAAAGACTCCTTAGCAGACTGTTAGAGGGGTTCCAGACATATGTAAGAGCTTACATTCTTAGGGAGTTAAACTCTACGTCCATTTGTCTTGATCAGCTCAACTGCATACACAGGAAGGCTCTCCATTCCAGGACTGACAATGATGCCAAAAAGAGGAAGAGCCAATCAACAGCACGGAGAGATTCGGGCTCTGGCTTAGGACAATACCCATCCTAAGCTCAGCCATCATTCCATCTTCATCAGGTAGCCTCAGAGGGGATCATGTCCCTATGCACCCTGCTGCTATTAGTCGTTTCTCCTCTTTTCTTTTGGTAAACTGTTGCAACTGATCTACTCTTAGTCCAACCCCAAAGCTATCTCCTCCAGAGAAATGTTTCTCCATGCTTCTGGGTGCGGAGACTTGGCCTCTCCTTGGTTTGCCCTTGACCACACTGCTTAGAGCAGTGATGCATCCCCTCTGCATTGCCAGCTGCAGCAGGCGGGTCTCCCCCATGAGAGCTGGCAGCAATCTGGCCCCCCTGAATCTTGCACAGTGCCTGGCACACAATACGTCCCCACAATGAAAGGCTGACTGAATTCCATTGTCAATCCACCAAAGAAAACGTTTACCTCCATCCTTCGTAAACACAGAAAAATGACTCTTTTCATTCTCTTCTCTGAATTTCACTTTCGCCCAGAGAAAGTCAACATAAACTATGCCATCTAAGATGGAAAACATTCTCCAGCTTTCTCAGGAAGTAGATTTAACAAGGAATAATAATAAATGGGAGAGGTGTCAGAAGCCATGTCAGTAATACACGGGCTTATTACTCAGTAACCATAAAGAAATTTCCAACATAGCAAGTTTTGAGCTTCCAAAGAACTTGAGTGCCAGCTATTAATTGGTTCCAAATAAATCAAAAGCTTAGCAAATATCATCTACATAATCACATGCCTATTAAAAAAGAAACGCAAGATCAAAGAAAAGATAATCCATAAATGTACAAAAACTGAATGTTCCCTTTGGCCAAAACAAGTAACACCTCTCACTGCAAAGTGACTCCACACAGACATATTAAAATCTTATGAATAAATCAAAACATTTTCCATCAGGCCTAGCAATCTTTATGAGTCTCCATTTTCTCATCTGTAAAATGAGAAAGTTAAGCTAAGTGATCTCCAAGGTCTGGAGAGGTCCTCAAATACAGTGACAGTGTCTCATTCACTGGTGTACTCCCTATCCCAGCACAGTGCCATCAACTTGTAGACTCTCAATCATTTAAAACAATTTTTTAAATACCCTGTAAATTACAATTTTAATGGTCAATGATTCAGGATATTAGTCATAGTTCAGATGGTCGCATACATATGAAAACAGGGTAAATATCTTGGGCAAGTTGCTCTTTAAATAAATCTGATCGAAGAAAACCCTAGAGAATTTTTCTTCTTGCTGTCAACTTGTATTCATTCAATACATATTTCCTGAACATCAATTAAGAACCAGGCTTTGAACTTGGCACTGAAAATATACCATCAATAAGGCAAATTCCTCGCCCTAAAGGAATTCATAGTCTAGTGGGGAGATGCCTAAATAAGGGGAAACCAGTGTGTAATAAGTCTATGACAACTCTCTTAACAGAATTGACAAAGGTACATTCCTGGAAGCCATGGTTGTGTAATATAAGCCCCCCAGCCCCTGGTGATGGGTCCAGAGCTGGGGATCTCATACAAGCTGGAACACAGTTCTTCCCTGAGAACTAAGCACTAGGACCGAGAGAGAGGGAGGGTCTAGTCTTGAAGAGAACTATAACTTTTGAACTGGGGGCTCTAGATGGCAATGTTCTACCTGCTATAAACTGAGTAGCAAAGTAGCAAGGAAAGCCATCCTGCCAAGAAATAAAATAAAATTAATTAGGAGAAGGCAGAGGTGCAAGACTGGGGAGAGAACACTCTGGTTTCCCCACAGTATTCCTGGAAGAGGAAAAAACAAAAAATTTGTCTTAGTTTCAGACACCCTAGATAGGGCTGCATTGTTACCCTCCTCTTCAACCCGAAGGACTGTATCAATCCTTACATTAAATCACATTTAAAAAATTTAACTACTTAGGAAAAAAGAAGAAAGGTAAAGCAAAACTAAGGTAAGAAAACCCTTTAAATGAAAATAAACTTTACCTTGAGTTGTTTCCTGCACTTTGCAACTCAAAAGTTGTTAATACGCTAGAGGTGAGCAAAGCTGGTTGGCTCAACATGGAGCAGGGCCAGGAGATATCATCCTGGGAGCCCACCCTCTGACTGTGAATGCTGTGGGGGCATGGAAGGAGTTTTCAGAAAAGGAAAAATTATTTCCAGATATTTAGTCTTATTTTGGTGTTCATGGACTATATAACTTTTTGAACTCCATGCCTATCATTGGGAATTTTCCAGTAATCCTTCCAGCCCCCTGTTCTATCAAGTCTTTTTCCTGTTTCTATAAACAAGGGGAGTAGAAGCATTCCAATCTACTACAATGATTTGAAATGACTCAGGGCATTAGAAAAGATACACAATTTTGCAATACCATGAGTGGTTCTTTCACAACATCCAATGAAACATTCCAGTGAACAAAACATTGACCCAAAGAAGTTTCAGAAGAACAGAAACCTGCAACTAATTACAAATACAACGTCCCTCAGTGGCTGACCTGTGCAGAGGTCTAAATGCTTCTCATCTTGAAGATCAATTTCAACAGGGAGCAGAATTTGTAGACATGAAGGTCCACTGAATGTTCCAGTTCACTTTTGTCTATCATACATAATTCTCCAATTAGAGTCCCATCTCAAAGCAAACAGCCATGATAATTTAAATTAATTTTGACTTGCCTGAAGCTGACAGCCTTAGCCATTCAAAATTTAAAATGAATCCTTCTTAAAAGATTTTGATACTGTGTTTAGAATCTATGAACTTTCTCAGATCCTCTTTCAGCTACACTATGCATGCGCAGCAGGGCAATATCACCCAAAAGGGGGTGAAAAGTAGTTCTGGATTGAGGAGGCCAACAAATCTTAGATATTGTAATGGCTAATGCCTGCCTGCAAAGTTCAATCCTATATGACAGAATCTTACCCCTTAATATCTAATATTTTATGTTAGAATTTAAATTAAATTAAGTTTTTTCTCCAGGGTGAGGAGAGCAGGACATTAATGCAAAAGATGGAGAAACACTGAATGAAGTGAAACCAATCATCTGGCCGAAGTCACAGCCCCAGAGTCACCTGAAGTCCATGGGCTAACTCCTGAAACTGGCAGGGGGGTGCACAAAAAGTCCTTGGGTTTATCCAGACCTTATTCAAAGACAGATTCACACTGGGCTGTCTTGTACTAACTCCTCGCGATTGTCCTGAATTCTTGATGTCCTCCTATTCTGTACTCTGCTAAGTTCCAAGTTCCTTAGTCTTCTTTTCTGCTGGACTGGATTCCTATTTTGACTTTTAGAAAATCTCACATTTTAAAAATAAACTAATGTTGATTAAATATTTACTATTCATTCAACAGATGTTCAATTGAGTGCCTGTCACATGCAGGGTCCTAAACAAAACAGACAATGTTCCTACAAAGCCTCATGAAGCCTGTATTGTGATGGTGGCAAATTAGTAAACACAAAATACTATAATGTCAGATGGGGATTGATAGTATGAAGAGAATTATGGTAGTGTGGTATGCTTAGTGAATGACGGAAATATGAGGGGATTAAGAAAGGCCGTCTGAGAAGAGACCTAAATAAAGTGAGGGGCTGAGGTGAGAGAATCTCTGTAGGTGGGCTGTTGCCTGCTGAGGAGACAGCACTTGCAAAGACCCTGAGGTGAGAGCCTGCTTGGCTGCCTAGGGATAGGTATGGGGAATAGGTGTGGCGACAAAAGAGAGAGGGAGGGGGAAATGCCCCCACTGAGCCAGATGCTTCCCCATTGTCTCATTCTCTATAAAACAAGAGCATCTGACCCTATTTTTACCAACACTGGCTAATGGCTAATGTTTTCTGAGCATAACCACACTCAGACACTGTTCTAAATGAGCACTTTCCAAGGACTGATGACCTTATTTAATTGCCACAACAATACTCTAGGGAGATATTATTAGTATCTCCTTTTTAGAAACTCAGATAAATGACAAAATCAGAGAGGCTAAATAAGGACTAGAGAGGCTAATTTTAAGTCTAATCAGGACTAGAACCCAGAGCCACTGGATTTGGCCATGTAGGCTAGCACTCTGCCCTGTAATCGCTGCTCCACGGCCACCAATGGACCTCACGTAATAAATAGGTACCTTGTGTCAGAAGCCAGTGCCTTTCTACCTAATACCCAGTCTCTCTTTCTTCCTTTATTTTGTTGGGTGTGATATAGTCAACGAAAACTCAGCCTTTCTTGGAGGTATGGATAGTATACACCATAGTTCTAGCCAATGAGATGAAAGTAGAAATTGTTGCATGGGGCTTACACCAGCATTACTTAGGAGAAGAACAGAACAGAAAAGAAAAAACAAATCCCCATATTGTTTAATCATTGTTATTTTGGATTTTTCCAAATCCAACTAACTAGCTGAATTAACCCCCAAACAAATAACACAATGTGATACCCAGAAGTCAGGGAACTAAAAATAATAGAATCTAAAACATGGAATTGGGTGAGAAAAGAAGGGAGGGAAGGAGATGCCAAGAACTTGGATATTTGCAGACTGGAAAGGTGACCCTAGCTATTTCATGTAAAATATTTGGTGAAAGTGCCACCTGCTATACCTTGGAAAGTCACTGATGTGCTGATTGAGGCTGCGGTATTAGAGAAGATGGTAGGAAACTTTTAGAATAGATGATTTGTCATTCTCAGTAAAGTCTAGAGCTCCTCAACTCAGCCAGCAAGTGAGATGGGAAGAAATATCACTTTGCTAAAGAAGGTACTCCATTTATTTATTTATTTATTTAGGCACAGAGAGAGAGAGAGAGAGAGAGAGAGAGAGAGAGAGTGGGGGAGGGGTAGAAGCAGACTCCTCACTGAGCATGGAGCCTGATGCAGGGCTCTATCTCATGACCTTGAGATCATGACCTAAGCCAAAATCAAGAGTTGGATGCTTAACTGACTGAGCCACCCAGGTGCCCCTAAGGAAGGTACTTTGGACATTCAGCCTACAATCTAAATTGCCAGAGAGGCCCATATTCTGGATCCTGCAAGACTGAGAAACCTATTTTATCAGAAGGGGGTGGATGGTATCCTACCTGGACCGAGGTTGTGTACGCCCGTTGCCAAAGGTGGGATTACCCACTGGAAGCCATTGTTTCAACTGTTCCTGCAGCACACATTAAACAGTATATGTTAAGTTAAAATTTAGGGATATGGGCAGAACTCATAAGCTAGAAATAAAGAAAACAAATCATTAGGAATTGACCAGGAGCCTACGAAGTTGTTGGGGAATTGTATTGCCAAAACCCAAACCTGGTTTGTAACAGCCTGGGATGGTTCAATCCCCACAGCAATCTCTTAACTCTTGCTCTCCCTCCCTCCCCTGGGCAATTGACATCTATAAGAAACAGGCAATGTGTAGAGCACCCAGAAAGGGTGTCTCTCCAAAGCTACCACAGATGTGGCCATGGAAGACAATGAATGAAGAATAACCTCCCAGAGAGAGGCGAGGGCCTTGGAGGGCAATGAACAGGAGTTCTTGCCACAAGAGGGAGGGGTTGAACTCTTGCTATTCTTGCTCACGAGAATTTGGTCATTGCTATGGAGAGTGACTGCTGTGTTTTCCAACCCTCCTTTTATAAGTGGAAGTGTTTTTTTGTTTTTTGTTTTTGTTTTTTTTATTTTTTTTATTTTTATTTTTTAAAGATTTTATTTATTTATTTGACAGAGAGAGACACAGTGAGAGAGGGAACACAAGCAGGGGGAGTGGGAGAGGGAGAAGCAGGCTTCCCGCTGAGCAGGGAGCCCGATGCGGGGCTCGATCCCAGGACACTGGGATCATGACCTGAGCCGAAGGCAGATGCTTAACGACTGAGCCACCCAGGCGCCCCTTGTTTTTGTTTTTTTTAAAGATTTTATTTATTTGACAGAGAGAGACACAGCGAGAGAGGGAACGCAAACAGAGGGAGTGGGAGAGGGAGAAACGGGCTTCCTGCCGAGCAGGAAGCCTGATGCGGGGCTCAAACCCAGGGATCATGACCTGAGCCAAAGGCAGACGCTTAACCGCCTGACCCATCCAGGCGCCCTCTAAATGGAGGTTTTTATTATAGTTATTCTATATCTTTTCTAGTATTGCACATTAGATGTGTCAGGGCTTGGTTACAAGGAGTTATATCCGGAACTGATGGAAGGGACCACACATCACCCAGAGATCCAGGGCTCTAATCTTGATAGATTAACTGGATGAGGTTTGGGTGCCACCTCCCTTGGGAATGGGGAATCTACCCCACGAATGGAAAGAAGGGTATGTCTGAGTAATCAAAAGAGGGAACTGTGGCTAGCTGCCTACATAATATTTCTTTTCTCCTTTTCCTAACAAAAGTCCATCTGTATTTAAGGAGAAAATACCCAGTCAAAAAACTGTGTTTCTTAGTGCCCCTTCAGAGAGGGGTGGCCATAACATACAGTCTTGGCCTATGAAGTTGTTTGGTAGGGTTACCAGAAAGGTTCTTTTTTTATGGGCACTCTTTTTCTTTTTTCTTGCTTAAAATGCATATGTGATGGCTGGAGCTTTGGCAGCCATCTTGTGACCAACCATAAAGCAAAGGTCTGACATCCTTGAGAATCTGTACCAACCCTAGACATTCTCCCTCCAGACTTATTAAATGAGAGAAAAACAGGCCCCTACCTTGTTTAGCCTTGTTAATTAGACATTCTGTTATAGGTGAACAAAATCCCTAATGAATACATTGCTTTGATTTACTCTTTACCCTCACATTCAAGATCCAGAATATAACCCTGAGTGTTTCAACTTAAGCCCTACTACTTTGTCAACTAGCAGCTATTGATTTGGGTCACCAAAACAACAACAACAACAACAACAGCAACAACAGTGCACAGTTTTGCCCCTGAAAGAGCTAAAAGCACACATGAATTCATCCAATGATTTACTAGCACCATTGTGCAGCCTCAGGTGTTGTAGACAAACCCACAACTGATTGAGAAACATTGCAAATACAAATGATTGTGATTCCTTTAGGTTGGCTTATGTTTTCTAAGAGCAAGTTACTGGCTAATTTTTAACTATCTACATGGCTGACTCTAGACTAGTGGCTGTGCATGTGAGACAGAAGTTGATCTAACGTTTATTTCATGCAACAAGAGTTAATTGTACCAGGCATTATGCTAGGCTAGGGAAGAAATGATGAACAGCCCTGTGGAGGCTGTGGTCCACTGGACAAAGAGATCGTTAAATAAAGTGTGTGAAGGGCCATGAAATAGTACATTTGTGGGCATATGATGGATTCTGGAAAGTGAGGTTTTACAAGGTCTATGCTGGGGTTTTAGGGGATGAAAGAGGTGTTCCCATATAAATTATAGAAGATGAGGACCTAGAGGGGACCTCAGGGATTACCACATCCAGTCTTCAATTTTAAAGAGGAGAGAAATATACATCAAGACAAGACAAAGATCCTTTGGTTTCTGGGTCTGATAACACTTGAAAAGTAGGAAGAAAGGAAAAATAAATGAAAGGAAAAAGAATGACCTGGCAGCTATTTTGAGAAGTTAATACTTGAAGATATTGCATGTCCTCAAACATGGACTATTTGTCCAAATAACAAAAAAATAGGAATGAATAGAGATTACAGAAATTCATGAAACATCATGCATGTTTTCTATCATGATGAGTGCAAGAAAACATCTGGGGACCAGAAAACCAAAATGAATATTGTAAATTATTTCTGTTACTTCTAAAATATATTTGCCATGGCTTCAAATACTGAAACAAGTTTGTACATCTGAAGTTCAGGACTCTTTACTCAGAATGTCAAAATGTGGCCAGTTCTGGATTAACAATATTTCTGGAGTTTAGGTATCTCAATTTTTTTTTTTTTAAAGATTTTATTTATTTATTTGAGAGAGAGAGCATGAATGGGAGAGACAGAGGGAGAGGGAGAAAGAGTCTTAAGTAGACTCTGCACAGAGCATGGAGCCTGATGCAGGGCTTGATCTTACGACCCTGAGATCAGGACCTGAGCCAAAACAAAGAGTCAGACATTTAACCAACCCAAGGGCCCTGGTATCTCAATTCTAAAATAACATGATGGTTGGGGGACAGAGGGCATCTATGGAGTCACATATTTGTGAAATGGCAATCCAATATTTTGAAACAGTTCCTCTCTAACATGGATAACTGAGAAAGTCACAACTTCTGTGTTAGCAGCACCATAACCATGAGTCACTGTGCTTGCCCATTTTAATGTGACCATCTTAATGTGACAATCGTGTCCACTTTGTATGGACTAGGCAGCCATGATGCCACCAATCTGTCATCCACAACCCTACTGACCACACCATCAATATACAGCATGTATCAGAAGTCCTTTTTCAATTATACTTGAGGTTTTTAAGAATTTTTTTGAGTATAGTTGGCACACAATGTTACATCCATTTCATTGTACATAGAATGTAGTGATTCAACTTCTCTATACCTTATACTATGCTCATCACAAGTGTAGCTACCATCTGTCACCACAAAACCCTATTACAATATCATTGACTAGATTCCCTATGCTATACCTTTTATCCCCGTGACTTATTCATTCCAAACTGGAAGCCTGTATCTCCCACTCCCATTTTGCCCCACTTGAGTTATTTTTTTAAAATGCAGACTTATTTTCCAGTATTTTCCAGTCGTTTCTTTCAGAACAATTGTACTGTTTAGCTGCTTCTGGTGTTTAGACTTTTGGGTAAATAATCTACTCACTATATTTAAATTCTTAGCATGTAAGTGCACAGGATCTGACTTCATCATTAATTAGCAATGACTCAAATATTTATAATAGCCAGTAATATACTCTGCCATTAGCTAGCTGTAGGTCCCCAGGTAGGTCATGTAGCATCTTTGAGCCTCAGTTTCTTTATCTGCCAAATGAAGTGGTTCTATTAAGTTTCTTTCCGGTTCTAGCATTTTCCTGGACTTTGGAGCTGAGTTAGCAAGACAAAGAGGGAGTCGCTAGCCTCATTTAGATGCATATACACAACACATGGAAGTTTTTTTTTTTTTATGTTATGTTAATCACCATACATTACATCATTAGTTTTTGATGTAGTGTTCCATGATTCATTGTTTGCGTATAACACCCAGTGCTCCATTCAATACCTGCCCTCTTTAATACCCATCACCAGGCTAACCCATCCTCCCATCCCCCTCCCCTCTAGAACCCTCAGTTTGTTTTTCAGAGTCCATAGTCTCTCATGGTTCATCTCCCCTTCCGATTCCAACCCCCCATTCTTCCCCTCCAGCTATCTTCTTCTTCTTCTTTGTGCAAGACTGTTGAATCACAGATCTGTACCTCTGAAACACATGGAAGTTTTAAACTGCAGAAGAGATGGGCCAAATTGCTTTATCAGATTTTGAATATCTGCCAAGACAAAGGGAGGAAGGGGGGGCCCTGGGGTGGTTTTAGGTTCATGTGCTTATAACCACAGTTCAGCTCTTCCAGAAGACAAGAAGAAATATATCCTACTGAATAAAAGCTCTTTGGAACGGCAGAAAAAAACACAAGGTTTCAAGAAGGGGGAAGCAACTTGCCTGGGTGGGGGGGTTACAATAGGAAATCCGGTGTTTCCTTTGAGGACCCACAGACTCTCCAGTTTGGCAAGGGCCTAAACTGTGTAGAGACCAGCCTCCACTCCCTCCCTTCCAGCCTGCTTCCAGGAGTCAGGGCTGGAACGCCTGGTGCAGAGACAGTATCCTCAGAGGAAACCAAAAGATCACAGAGTACAGCCCGTGTGCCTCTCTGAGCATCCCCTTTTCCCAGGCCTCGCTGTGGGAAAGGACTCAGATGATGGTCATGAGAAGCAAGTCAAAGTCATGGGAGTGAGAGACAAGATAATCCTCACTTGTCCTCTTCCAGGCAGGAGATGAGAATTAAGGAGAAGGAAAGATCAAAGGAGTGTGATAGACCAGTGCCCACCCTCTTGATGGACCCCACATGTGCCATCTTGGCTGCTAAAAGGGGTGGGAGAGAAATGAAGTAGAATGAAAAGAAGACAAGAGGTGGCTGAAATTTAAAGGAACTAGCCCGGAAATGATCAGATGGAGGTTCTACTTGGGCACTGCTGTGATGACCTTGAGAGATGAGGAGAAAGGAGGATGGACGCACGGTCTCCTAAGATCATGCTGTTTTGCTTGTCAGTGTCACTGTGTGGGAGCATGTGCAAAGGTAAAAGATGTGGCTGGGGAAGGCTACTGGTAGGCCAGGGAGGTGCCACAAGGTCACCCTGATCTTGGTCAACTTCCCTCATTCATGTCTTCCGGCTCCCAGGCTCAGAAACATGAGTTCTGTCTGCACGTTGAAAGAGTATCTGCCTCTTGAGTGTAAATAGATGGCTACCAGCAAGAAAGCTCATTCATTAATTTTCAGTTGGAAATACAATTATGAAGCGGGCAGGATGCTGGTGTCGACCTGCTCAATGCCCGCTTTCCCTGCAGACAGGATGCAGCGGAAGGCAAGCTTCAGAACAAGGAGAACCAGGTGAGCACAGGAGGGTCTCCCAGCTGAGGTACTCTCTACTTGCTCTCCCACTCCAACCTGGGCTTTGCAAAGGAAAACTGTTCGCTTAGCTATTAAGACTCTCCTACACTAGACAACACTCATAAAGGTATCCCTAGTTTCTAGCTCCTGGAGGTTTTCTTTTCTGTTCTCTGCATTAACTACCCCCTTCTATTCATACCCCTTTCTCCAAACCGCATACCCTAACATCAGTTAAGTGTTGATTTTTATTCTCTGAATTATGGGCATAATCACATTTTGGTCCATTCTCTCCAAGATTACTAAGATTCAAGTTTTGGATTCTGTTTTTGCAGAAAAATTTTTTAATTTGGGTATTCCCGAGGCTGGGTATTCGACCGTGTATGATCTATGTACTAGTTTCATTCTCCACATATAAACTTGTCTTCTTTGTTTCTAAGTTCAGGGTTGTGGGGATGGTCTCACTATTGCCCCGGAGTACCAATGACACCTTCCAGATTTAACAAAACCACAGGAGACCAAAGAGTGGTCACGAAGCAGGCACTCTGTGGCATGGCTTTGATGCATGGCTCTGCAGCATGCTCAGAATGGTGTGTGTGAGCTTGTGGGAGGTGAGGACAGGAGGGACAGAACTAAAGTCACAAAGGAAAAGCCAAGGGAGTCGATGTTCTCCTTACCGCTCTTGACCTGGAGCCCTGCTGAGGAGCCTTATGCTGCTGGAATTCCAGAGAGCTCTAGCATTTCCCAGAGCCCTGCGGCCCTGTGGCAGCATCCCTGCTACACAGATGGGGGAACAGATTGAGAGGGGACCTGCGATTCAGTTGAGAGTCAGAGCACGAGGCGTCCATGACGTCACTCGGCAAAAACTCACTTCGGCTTGGAAGCAGGTTCTCGTCCATTAAGTCAAAGCCTCTTGCCAGGAAAATAAGAAATTGGAATTTTTTTAAAAAGACCCTTTATAGTTCTCTTTATTGGAGAAAATGTAGGCACTGGGGCATGTCTAAATGGGGGAAAATTAGACAGTTGGATTCATTATGGGTTTACAGTTTTAGGACAGAAATCTAGTCTTTACACAGCTAGGCCTGCAGAGTAGATGATGTGGGCAATAGATGCTCCCAGGCACCCTGTTGATCTGGGAAATTACCAAGATTAGCAAAATGGCCATTACCTGCCACCCACCAAGTTCCGTTGAAGCATTTCCAACAGGCTTTAAGCACCCTGGTCAGATGACTCCAGGTTTGGGATCATTCCCCTGTGAAGGATTATGTGCCAAGTTGGACTCTAAAGGAATCCTGTGAAAATAACTAAAGACCTGTTCTCAACTTGAGATCGCAAGTCTCTTTGCCCGAGGAGGTGATTAAAAACTTGGCCTACTTCCCTAGGCAGATGCTCTTGCCCCCTGCCTGGTGGGTCCCAGTCGTAGCTCTACTCTCTCCTGCCCTGTCTTGTCATTAGCCTCCCTTCCCACTGTTCTCCAAGACTTGCCATTACGCCTTCCACCCAAGTCTTTCCCACGGGTCTCATGACCAGAAGAGAAACAGAAAGAAAGACGCTTATGTTTCTGGGGTTCCTGGGTTGCACTAGATAAACACTGGATTCCTCAGGGAGGAGTCATTCATTCATTCACTCCTTCATTCAACAAATATTTATTGAATGCAATAAATAAAGTGACATCCTCACCCTCAGGAACTTAAAAGCTGAAGCAGTCTTCCCAAGCTGGGCTGAGCCTCAGGATCCCTGGAGGCCATGGGGGCATTCAGATATTTGCATTTATAACAAGTGTTTCAGGTACCTCTGATGTAACAGAGCTTTTCTGATGAAACTATTGGTTGGGTAGAACGAGAGGTGTTGGCTACTCCGTGACTCAGAATGAAGACCACGGGAACAAAATCAGCTCTAGCCTCCTAACGTTTTAGGAGGACCCTCATTTCCCAGCCATGTAGGGGTGTTTGATTTAGCAAATAAGAATATATAGTGCCCAGTTAAATATGAGTTTCAGACAAACAATGAGTAATGTTTTAGTATATCTTGGATTTTGTAAGATGTTTTAGTATATGTATGTCCCATGTAATATTTGGGACTATTATGTTGAAATTGTATTCATTGTTTATCTGATATTCAAATTTAACTAGATGTCATGTATTTTATGTGGTAACCTTACATCTCCCCCATCCCAAAATGAAGCTCTTAAAGCCTTTGACCTTCATGCCTTGTCTGCCATTTGTGAAGTAATCCTACCCAGCACCTGTGTTCCTGCCTCAACAAGCCTCTCACTTCCTCCTGGATGCAAATATCACCCATGGGCCACGGCCACCCACACCATGCAGGCAGACAGTGAATGAGTCAGCCCTGGGATCATAGCTCACCACCCCACTCAGAGGAGCTTCTCTTCCTGGCTCCCTGTCATCTCAGCCTCTGGTCTCATGTGCCCAAATCGGCTACTCCCAGCCCAGTTCCCTTCCTTGAATGTCCCTGATTGCCCAGACTCTGTGAATACTGGTCCTCTCTCACCAGCTGACCTCTTGTCCCACACAATACAACTAAGGATGTCATAAGGATGTCATAAGGATGAAAGGAGACAAGAAATAGAAAACTGATGTAAACACCAGTAGTACTCTACCAGTGACTGTCAAAGTATGATCCTAGAACCATAACCTCCTGGGGTTTACAATCACAGCTGCTCTGATTTTATCAGTTGTGTTTGCTTATTTTTCTGGGTAAAATTTTATTTGAACAGCATAGCTCAAAACTGTTTGAAAATCATTGGAGTGTATATATATATATATAACCAATTCTATGGCTTATTTTGAGTTGTAGAGGAAACTGTTGACTGTCTGCCTAGCATCTATTCCCTCTTTTTTACCCCCTAGCAGAATACTGACTTTTGTTCAGAGATTAATCCATCCAATTCTGGGCAGTAGGTGTCTCAGCTCTTAAGATGAGCCGATCAGTGGTAACATCCTTCCCTTGCCAGCAGTGGTTTCAAGAATGGACAGGTGACCCACACTGCTCAAAGAATCATGAGGTAAAGCCATCTAAGGGTCTTCTGGAAAACCTTGCCTTACTCCTAAGAGAAAGTGCCAAGAAGCAATGGTCCCTCTTCTTCCTCTAGATGTCTTCAGGGCTGAGTCCAAAGTCCAGAATTTCTGCTGCCATCTTGATACCAGCCTAAGATGAAGTTTTAATGCTAAACATGGCACACCGAGAAGGAAAATGAAGTTGACACCTTGATGACATTATGGACCCTGTAGAACCACTGAATATCCTTTCTGTGGATGCCTGTTTGGGTTGGGTTTCTGTTACTTGCATCCAGAAAACAACCTGTTATAGATGTGGTACTGTGCTTGGGACTTCTTTTAAAAGGGAATGTCAAAGACAGACATACAAAAGTAAACTTCTGAGATTTGCAGCAGTGAAGGTGGATCCAGCTGCTTCTATTTTTATCCCAGAAGGCAGAAATGTGCGCATTCTTATTTCTCAGTGTAGGAGCAGAATTGAACTAGCTTTTCCTTTCCTATGAGTTTAAGTAAAAATAAGTCTAGTTTAATGTTTATTGATGAAGTGTTGAAAATAAATTGACTCCTCCCTCTGACAAAACCTCCATGTTTAAGCAGCCTCAGAACCCCAAGAAGGAGCACATGGTGTTTGAACTGCCTTATGTATTTTTAGGGGGAGCACAGGCAGAGGTGGAAGCAGAGGCCAGAGTCCCTCAGGCACCTTGAAGGTGCAGAATCCCCCAGCCCTGGGCAGAGCCTGGGCCAGCTCCATCCCTCTCCACCTTCCTGTGCTTGCATTTTCTGCCACCTTCCCCCTCCAGGGAGTGTTGAGCTAACCCCCTGGCTTTGAGGGTGGAGTTCCCACTCTGGAAACTTTCTACCCATGCTGCCTTCTCCTGTTTCAAACATTTCCATATACCTATAAACCAACCTTTCAGAAGAGGGTTGGAGGCCGGACTCTGGGCTGTTGACTCTGAAAAAGTGAGCTTGCTTCTCAGGGATTCTAAATGGTACAGTAGAGACACTAGAAACTCACACCATCTTCACTCCACCAGCAAAGACATAACTAAAGTAGTGGATGGCTCCAAGCCAGGGGCTCTAATTTCAGCACGGCAGGACTAAAACATAGTGAAGGGCGAAAAGAAAATATAATATGGATTAATCATGGACACTAATAAAAAAACAAACACGTGAAACAGGCAAGAGGATGAAAACAGACATACCAAATCAAGGCCAGTTCATTCCCTAAATATTTACTGAGTGCCTACCACACTGTGCCAGGCATTACCATGAGCTGCTAAAAATACAAAGTGAATAAGTTCTCTTTTTGCCCTCAAGAGATTCCCAACTTTCCTAAGGACAGACACTTAAATAAGATAAATCTCAAGGAATGAAAGAATTCACTTGCATAAGGTGGGAGTCATTTACACAAGCCAATTCATATGGAATTCTCAGAGCAAACATGCAGGTCATGTATTTGTGCAACAGACAAAGGGGGTGGTGTAAAGGGCATGCCAGGGTGTTGGGCGGTGTGTGGGGAGGGAGATTAATGTGAAGGTTGGGGCAGGTGACGTTTGCCCTTCCCTCCTGATCCCTTCCTTCCCAATCCACTGACCTTCCTCATGGAGGCAACAGGTTTTGGTTGGTGGTGGTTTTATTTATTTAATTGTTTAAGCAAGGGAATGTTATAACCAGATACGTGATTTCATTTTATTAAAGTATCAACATGGGAAAATGCTCACCATAACAGGCGAGGAAATACATCACAAAGTAGTTTTGATTGCATGTAAATTGTGTTAAGGAATGAAAATCTCTCTGAAGGATAGTCACTAAAATGATCATTGTTTTCATCTCATGGAAGCAAATCTGTGTGGTCTTTTGCCTCTAAATTTCTGGATTTCTAAATGCTTATGAACATACTTTGCTGATTTAGAAAATAGTGTGCGTGTGTAGGTGTGTGTGCATGTGCGCATGTGCATGTGCAAGGATACAGATGGGATTTCTACAGATTGAGTGGGACTGGACAGCAAGTAGACCTGCTGGGAGACCGTCCTCATTGCTCAGGTATGATATCATGACCACCTGGATCAGAGCAGTGGGAATGGGGCAGCTTCTTGGGCCATTTCAGAGGCTGATTGACTAGTCTAGACCACATGCAAGTAGGTTGGTGGGGAAGGGGGTAGAGAAGAGGAGGAGTCAGAGGTGATCCCAAGGTTTGGTGAGACTTGGGGACTTACCTAACAGAGGGGCCCCTTTTTCACGCTGCCTCTGTCCTTTGCCTCACACTCCAGGCATCTGAATTTGGCCTTCTTGTCAGAGACCCAAACTAGACTTCTTGCCTTCATTTGGTCACCCTGGCTACACAAGTAGAGGGAAAAGCCAAGTCCTTCCTTCTTACTGTGACAATGGACTGGCCCTCCCCCCACGTTCACCTACAGCACCCTGCTACCCACCCCTATGAAGTCTTAGTCCAAAACTCCCTGTCTACACTTCCTGGGCCTGGGACAGCCAGGTGTGTTACCAGAAGCTCACACAGCTCAGCCTCTCTCAAGGCAATTCAAACTCCAGTGTGGGAGACCTTTGGCAACAATTACTTTTTCCATCTAGCGACTCTTACCACAGATGTGATAGTCCACCAGCTTAGGAAGGCCAACGCATTACCCAGGAGCCAAGCGAGATATCACACACACACACACACACACACACTGCCTTGTGAGTACAGCCCTCCACTCCCTCTTCCCCTTGCAATTCCCCAAAGCTCCCGTTCAACAAGGAAAATATGGATCTGATTAGGAGGTCTTACGCTGGCCAAACACTTGCAGCCCCATTCTCATCCGACAGACAGGAGGGGGGCCAATTTCCATCAGAAAAGCCAGGGGAAATGAGTGACAACTACACAACTGAGTTGGCTGGGCCAAGGAGAAGGAGCTGCAAAGGGGAAAATTGCCTCTATTAAGTCAAATCCGTCCGGGGATAATGGACTGTAGAATCAGTTCCAGGCCACCACACTCTCTTTTGCTTGATCACATTAATTTTTTTTTTTCTTCCCCCCCACTACATTTCTATTCCTGCCACCTAATCAAGCATAGGTCCACTCGCCATAGCATACGGATCTACGGGCCATGAGGAACAGACAAATTCTAACTAGAGGGCAGCACTTAGAATCAGTGGACTAGGCCATGATCCAGCTCCACGTTTCAAAAGGAAAACGATTTTGATTCAAAAAGTAATTTGATAAAGACAACTTTCAAAAGTTTAGGCATAAAGACTTTTGCACTCTATTGTGATCGAGAAAGGCTAATTAGAAGAGAACACTTGCTCAGTGGTGGGCTGGATTTGGCTCTTGCTGGTTCCCAAAAGCTGACAGTCCATTTTCCAGAATCTCATGAGCTGGCTGACATCAGGTTGGTAGTTTGAAATCAGCCGCTGTGGGAGTATTTACACCATGGAAATTGGCAAATGCTACAAATCAGGTCAGCCTCTCCCCTAGCCATTTGTTAAACATTTACAGCACACCAGTGAGTGTGATCCTCTTTTCATGTAAATGTCTACCTATATACACACTGATGTGTGTGTGTGTGTGTGTGTGTGTATGTCAGGAGGTAAAGTAGTTAAAACATTAACTGTTTTAATTCTAGCTAGTGAGACTAACAGTTTTTTATATCTTCTTTTACTTTATAGATATTTTTCTACAGTGAACACATATTCTTTATATAATAACCAACATTCTGGCAAAGGGAGCAGTTCCTTTCTCTTCCGAGCTCTCTGACTCACCCTTTTCCTCCCCTTCCTCTTCTTTTATCTCCTCTCATCCTGGCCTCCCAGGTTTTTATTCTCTTCCTAGGGTGGTGCTGAAATCCTAAACTACTCACCGACTGGAGGCAGGCAGAAGGCCAGGTGATGAGAACAGGTGAGCCGAGTCTGGGCTCCAGGTGCACAGAGCCCATACTCTGCCCACGCCAGGCTCACCTGCGGGGGTGACTTGCCTTCTGGACCTTTGTCCTGGGTGCAAAGCTGTTATTGGTAAATTAACAAAGGAGCGATGGCCAGCTGAGGACAGCAAGGCTCTGGGGATGGGGCAACACCATTTCTCTGGGGATTCATCTCAGCTTTCACCAGCTACATACTGGCCACTCCTATTACCTGTAAGGCAGGTGACCATTCAACACTTTCACATCTAGCACCTCATTGTATCCTTGCCAGAGTTGGGTGTTCTCTGGATTTAGCAGACAGAAACCCAGACAGGAAAAGCCCACGTGATTCACCCAAAGTCACACAGCCAAGAGCAGAGATGGGACAACAATCTGGGACTGATAATGAAACTCAGGTTTTTTCCTCAACTACACCGAGTACTTCACAAGACCCTGGATTTTGGACTGTATAGTTTGAATGAAATGAGCTCCCATTTTCTCATGATTAAAGAAGTCTAAGACAACCTTTCAAGTAAAGGAAACTGGGGATACTAACCCCAGTTTGACTTGGTTTTGGAACCAGTTTATTGTCACTGCAGGAAGATAAGAGTCTGCCATGTTCTTTCCTACTCCCTGTACTAGAAGAGATTTTGAGTGTGGGCTGAATGAGGGCATTATTGCTGGTGACACTTTTCGACCTCTTTCACCTCTTAATCCCACAGCCTGTGAATCTCAAAGACCCACATGTTGCCTCCAAATTCCCCTGCCTCATAGGAAGATGAGGGCTGGGACAGGAAGGGCTGTCTTGCACTCCACAAGGTCTCCTCCAGCAGCCAGTGCACAGTGTGTGCCCCTAGCACAGTCCAGCTCTGGGCTCCACAGAGCCTCTTGGCTCTGGTTACTCAGCTGGCCTGCAGAAACTTCTGGTTGGCCTGCAATTGACACAGAGGCCTGACTCTGTGCAGGTGGGACCCTTGCAAAAACAGGAGGGACAACCCTCCAGGCAAAAGTGACCAGGAAACCATGAACAGCTTTAGAAAAAAGGCAGCACTGATTCCAAAGTTCTGTTGACCAACTTTCTGAGCTAGACAGGATTTTAAAATCTTATCCAGTCCAGTATCTTTTAATGCTGTTCCTGGCAGGTCAAGGAACCACCTTGATACACAAGACAGGAGCCAAGTAGTTGGGGCTCAGGTGCCCAATCCTGTTCCTCCTCTCAGTGTCAACTGGAGCACACCCACGTTGATTTGATTTACACATTGGGCTTTCTTACTAAAATCTTGTTTTAAGAAAGGGTTCCAGGGGCACCTGGGTGGCTCGGTTGGTTAAGCGACTGCCTTTGGCTCAGGTCACGATCCCAGAATCCTGGGATTGAGTCCCACATCAGGCTCTCCGCTCAGAGGCGAGTCTGCTTCTCCCTCTCCCTCTGTGATCTCTCTCGCTTTCACTCTCCCTCAGATAAATAAATAAAATCTTTAAAAAAAAAATAATAAAGAAAGGGTTCCAGTGCCTCAAAATAGTAAATTTGAAAGTTACTCGCTGAATCGAACCATGTTAAAAGGTTGAAACTGAGGCCCAGGGAGGCGAAGTTCAGGCAGAAGTGAGTGGAGGAGCCAGGACTTTCTATTGTACTCATATCCGCTCTTGCTTCAACCATCCTTTGACTTGGCAGGCCGTTGACCTTGGCCTCATGAAACACTCCTATCTTTTTGGTCTACCATAGCCCAACCCTTGTCGGTGAGGAAATGATCTCATAGTTTTCAATTTTGGATCTGGCTCTACTACCTGCACTTGCCTCCTTGTTGACTTAGACTTCCGGTCCATGGACCCTGGCCAATCCAACAGCAGACCTGCCAGACCCTGTCCTACCTCTCTATCCTCTGCCTCTCCATACATTGCAAATCTACATCAACTTTGGTGGTCCTAGGAACTGCCAGAACACCCCCATCAACCTGGGATGTAATAGGCTATAATAAACTCAGTGCCCCGTGCAGAGTCTGCTCTGACTCAGTTACTAAAGATGCCGATGACAAACTCAGGGATGACAAGACAGCTACACACAAGATAAGCACCAAAATGCACTGTGGCATCCACACATAGACTGAGATCCCCTCCCCCCAGAGTGCCAGATAGTTACACCACTATTAAGATAGTCACAGACAATCTCTATATCACTCTCTAGTTCCTCTTTTGTCAAATACAGAGTGGCAGAACTTCATCTATTGTCACAGCTTCCCAATTTATGAACAGCAAACACATTAGATTCAAAGCTCACCCCCAAGCAGTACCATTCAGTCGTGCTTGTTTGCACAGCTCAAGAATTCTTCCCTTTACAAACTACATCACTGCGGTGCTTCCTTCAACAGCAAGCTTTCCTAATGATTCAACCACACGCTCTTCTTGACAAAACAAAACAAAAAAACACACGCAAATTTTCAAGACTGCAACTCCTGCAAAATAGGAGGTACACTTAAAAAAATGAAAATTATAGGTAAAAGAATGGAAAAGACAGAAGACAGGAACCAGAGCTGAGGCCATTCACAGCATACTTGACTCCTTTTCTAACATTGAGAATCTATGAAAACTGGAGCTGCGGCCGAGACACTGCCCTGTTTTAGTACTTAGCACATAAAGCATCCCTCCAAATGCAAGTGTGTAGAGCTCTCCAAGCCGCTAGGCTCAGTTTTTATCAGGCTGTTCTGGGGTGACCACTGCTATTAGCACCTCTTTCAAGGAATCTGACCTGGTCCAAAAAAAAAAAAAAAAAAACAACCCTCCCATAGCCCTAAAGGCCAAGGAAGTTAGTGTCTCCTCTGGGCCTGCGGAATATCCTAGTCCTGTTTACAATTCCTAAGCCCCGCTGACAGCCGGCAGCAGCCAGTGAACTGGGAAGTGGGAGTGCCCTAGGGTTACCTGAGACTGCAGCTACTCAGGCTGGATTTCCCCCACCCCAGAGAAACCGCCCCCCCAAATACTTTCTTCTCATCCGAATGCCTGTGGCTCAGCTGCAGAGGACCCCCCCGAAGCACCCCCCTTGTGTCTTCCCACCCAGCCCTGTGCTCCCCACTGATCCCCCGTCGCTCACTGAGCAGGGGTGGGGGATCTGCAAGCCAGTGGGAGACCCAAGAATGTGGGGATGGTGTCCGACCCAGAGCCTCTGACACTGTCGGCTCAGCTTAAGAAGCTGTGATAAAACTAAATTATCTGACAATTTCTTCTTCATCCTCTTTCCTTTTTCTTCCACAAACACAACAGGCTCCAAATGTGACCTACTTTCTCTTTCTTTGTGATTATGCAGAACTCACAAAGCTTTTCTTGAGCCTGACTAATATTTTCAGTGACATGCTTTTCATCTTTTGGAAAAGAAGAGTCCACGTCGGCCTGCCAGAACACATAAGTCTTGGTGAAATGACCAATGAGGACAGATGAGTTACAAAGACTTCACGGGGGCAGTGGGCCTCATAAGAGACATTCACTGAGCACAAGAAAAGAAACAACAAAATCCAGATCTGGCCCCTTGAAAGCCATTAGCATGTAGTCTGAAATTTTTCATCAACAAAAGTCAAGATGTTATTGATGAGCTAAGTGACTCCAGAGTTCCTCACCACCGCTCTCACCCTGTGACAGTGGACTCTGGCCTGGGCCTGGAACACTACCACACTCCAAAACCCACTCAGGCCCGTACAAACTCTGCATTTTGCATTAAAAATTAATTGACTTCTTCCAATTTTTCTGTGAATCAGAATGCAACAGGGTTTTAAAATATCACGGGGAACAATTTAAAAGTAAAACCCAAGCACCCAGCTTGAGTTGAAACCTGGCTCTATTACTCAAAATAAAGCTGACATTGATTTCCCCCTGCTATTATTACCTGGGAGGCCATGCACTTTTTAATGTCTGACCCACCATCCTTTTTTGATATCAAAACTCCAAATTACAATTGGTAGTTGGAGACATTTGCTTGGTGACTTTAGAAATATCGATGCTGGCCCAAACTCTGGCCCTGGGATTTGGATCCAAAGCTTCCCTTTTATCCTCAGTGAAGTGAAACAGAGCCTGCTAAATGTTTACTGAATAAATTGTTCAAAATAGAAACAGACCTGCAGCCCTGGGATCCAACTGTGTTTGCTTCTATCCAGGTTAGTTCAGCTTCATGCTGCATTCAGCCTGTCTGGTCAGCACTGACTCAAACACCAGTCGCACCAGCCTGAGGGGTCTGGAAAATCATTGTGTCAGAGGGGGCCCCACCAGTCGCATCTGCCCTCAGCAATCTGAGCGTCACCTCTGGTGCAGACGTCATTCCATCTCCACTACCATTCAACAGCTCCAATTCATTCATTCATTCATTCATTCATTCAAAGTATTTACTGTGCACCTGTGGGGCAGCACTGTGCTCAGGTAATACGAAGGTGAACAAAACGAGCATTGTCCCCACCTGTAGAGATTTCGTGAGAGTGACGACCAGGCTCAGGATTACAAGTGTTAGCATGGGGAAAGCAGAGAACGCTACTGGTTCTCAGCCTCTGCCTCCCCACTCTCCCTCTGTGCCAGTCCACGTGATCCCCCCAGCCCTCCACCTTGTCTCTTCTTAGCACCACCAGCAATCTCCAGCGCAATTGCTACATTTGGCAAGACAGACTGGAGAGCTGCTCAGTAGCGTACCCTTAGACTCGGCATCAATTTATCCTCATCCCTGCTTCAGTCCTGGTCATGCCCTCAAGTCTAACTGCCAAAGCCCCACATATCTCTTGCTAGTTCCCACCTTAGCATCTGGAGTACCACCTCGTCTCTTGCATTGGAGGCTGCGTGTTGCAAGCAGCCCACCAGCCTACCCTTCACTGAATTCCACCAGCCTTTGGAGACTCTGGTGCCAACTGTTTGTCTGGACCACAGTGGGCTGCTACTGAACCCCTTTGATGTGAAACCCTGCCTACCTCACCTGGTGGACCGAGACCTAACTCCAGGCCCTGCATCCATGAAGTTGGTACTACCTGTCCTCTTGCCATTGGCTGGGCCAAGCCTCTAGATATGGTGACAACTCTCGAAGGAAATCCCACAGGTGAAAAGGTAGGCTCGTAGGAAAGAAGCTATTCCAGAGGAGTAGATCTGGTTATTCCCAATTTATTACTCTGCCTTCAAATATGTTATCAAAAAACATCTGGTAAGGAATCTCTCTATTCAAAATTGGACAAAGTGAAAATGGCTCGCCAACAGTTGGCAGAAGGGACCTGGATAAATGCCCTCAAGAACTGTGGATTCAGAACAAGCCAGGGAACAAGCCAGAAGCCATGTCCTAGGGCTCAGGGGAGATTGTGCCTAGAAAGGTAAGGGGCCAGGGACACGGAGCAAGCAATCAGGCCCTCCATCGACTGGCCGGTGGTGCACCATGCATGGCTTCTTCATCTCTGGGCCTCCGTTTGCTCATCATTAAAACTGCAGATGAGGTCTGAGACCTTTAAATAGTCCTCTTTTACTTCAAGTTGGCAGACAGATCTCTCATGAAACCTGGTCACGACGGGTCTATTTCTTAGAAACACCATCAGGTGGAAGTGGAATGAAGACAGGGTACTGGGTCATCCTGCAGGAAAGATCACTGGAGACAGTGAAGGCCGCTGACCTGAGGAACAGGTAAAGCAGCCGGCCTCCTACCGGATAACATGGCCAAGAGCCACCCTCCCGAGAAGGGTTTCCATCAGCAGACACATGTGACAACGGCTGTCTAGGACATACTCTTCTCAAAGTCATCATTCTTACTGAAGTCTCCAAGAAGTCCTGTTCTGTTGAAACCTGCTTCAGGCTTAAAACAGAGCTTTTAAAACTTATTTGACCATGGAACTCTTTACATTTACTTCTGAGCCCTCTTCAGATGTGGACTTCTGAGTTTCATAGTATGGGTGACGGTACTATAAAGGAAGTTTGGATTTAAAAAAAAAACAGAACATAAAGAAGTCTCCAATCTTAATTTACCATTTTGAAACCTGAGCAACAGCTCATGGCTGGACACATATTCAAAGCTACAGCTTGCCTGGGCCTTCTCTTTCTTACTCACTGACCCTCGGGTCACTACAAAGAAATAGTCCAGCTGGGCAGAGTGGTGGCCTCAGTTTTTGCCAGCCATTCCTTGCGGGGCCTCAGGACACAGAGCACACTGTCAGCACCCCAGCAAACACACGACTAAATCATGGTGATGTCTTCCTGCCTGGGGACGAGCGTCTGCTTGCTCCAAGACCGCTTCGGGGCAGCTAATTGCTTTTCAGCTCAGGCTACACAGCTTTCTCACATCCACTATTCCCCAGGGTCGTATTTTCTCCAACTGCATTTTTCAGAGAATAGGGCAGGAGGAAGAGGACAAAGAGAGAACTGTGGTGGGCAGGAAATGGCTTTAACTTAAATCAAGTCTTCGAAATCCTTCACTTAAAACAGTAAATAGTCCTTCCCCAGTTTTCGCTTTCAGGCGGAAGTAAGGTGGAAGGCTGAAGCTCCAAACTGCAAAGTGTGGCTCCTGCTCTTTTGGGAGAGGGGAAGAACATCTCCCGTCGGGGAGCAGGAGTCCTTTCCTGCGCCGGGCTCTGCTCTCTGGCCACCGCGAGCAGCAGCGTAGACGCGGTGGACCGCAGGTGAGGCGCCCAGCCCTGGAGTTGGGGCGCTCGCCCCCTCACGCTTCCCTCCTTGCCACCCCCGGCCGCCATCTTCCTTTCCCGGGAGGCCTCTGCCGCTAAGACGGCTGAGGCAGCTAGCCACTGTGACTTCGGCCGAGGACCGGCTTCCATGTGGCCGCTCTCAGCTCGCCTGGCTAGCAGGAGCCTCTGCCCCGGTTTCTGGATTTCTCACAAAGGGACTTAGCCCACACACACCGTTGTTGAGCTGACGCCTCTTGGGGGGAAGGAGGGCCTGGGACTTCCTGTCCCTCCATCTTGCTGACGTCACTGCCTCCCAGGCCCCTCAAAGCGTCCACGTTCTGAATCTCAAATGACATTTAAGAATACACGTCACTAACGTTCAAATGAAGAACCTGCCAAAGTGGTTCCTTCCCTCTCAGGTCCTTCCCTCGGGCTCGTAAACATTAGTCTCTCTCTGTCGTAGGTGGTGGTGGTTGTTCAGGCGGCTGAGTTTCTTGATTTCTTCTTGGTCGGCCCCACCAAGACACCGCACGGCGGGCCGGGCCGGGGCTCTGCGGCTGAAGTGCGCGGCGCGGCTCGCTGGGCACCGGCCGGGAAGACCGGGGGCCGCCCTCCTCAGGAAGCGCCTGACAGCCCGATGGCAGCGGGCCCGCTGGGCACGGAGGTGCTCTGCAGGCAGGAGCCGGGGTCTTGCTGGCGCTGGTGACTTTCACCCTCACACCAACAGCGATGGAGGGCTATTCTCTGGGCCCCTCAGTTTCCAAGAACACAGATGATGATGGCTCAGTCACTGCCCTCCCAAACCAGGAACTCTTACTCAAACGAAAAAGACATTTCTGATTTCTCATAACTCCCTAAAAAAATCACATTCTTAATTATCCGCTCTACTGAGCTCCACCTTGATTTTAAGTCCAATTATTCCCAGTTTGCTCATTGCTGAGGGGAAGTGTGTGGTGGAGGGGTGGGGGGAGGGTGGGGCAGAAGAGGTGGCTGAAAAAAATGCCTGTAAATGTCAGGTCAAGTTTAAACAGCTGAAGGGACACTCCAAGTGGGAAAGACACTACAGAGAACAGACCGGATTATCTCTCGACTTCAGCACTCCATTTAAGATCTCCTCCATCCCCAGTCCTTATATTATTTACTGCATCCATCTAATGAGCTTTGACTTGTGGCCAGAGATTGCACTCAGCCAGCTGCGCTCAACAACCACCAGGACACACGGCTTCCATCGAAGCTGATGCACAACTGTGGACTGGCTCAAGTGTTGAACAGTCACACAAAGCGGGGGGAAAGGCCTATTCTGTGGTGGGCAGGAAATGGCTTTTTATCTTTATTATAACTTAAATGACCGTCTTCGAAATCCTTTCGAAATCCTTCGAAAATTAAAACAGTAAATAGTCCTTCCCCAGTTTTCGCTTTCAGGCGTAAGTAAGGTGGAAGGCTGATTGCTTTTGGTCCTGAAGACCACTGGAGGTCAGCCCACTGGGGTCAGCCCCTGGCCCTCGAAGAAGCACATGGCTGTGAAACTCTTACAACAAGAATGAGTTGTGGTCCAACAAGTGTTGGTGAGGATGTGGAGAAATGAACTTGTACCTAAACTTGCAAGTAAAATGGTACAGCTGCTGTGGGAAAGTTTGGCAATTCCTCAAGAAGTTAAACACAGAACTACCATATGATTCAACAATTCCAACCCCAGGTATATAACCCCCAAAGAACTGAAAACATGTGTGTAAACAGAACTTGTACACACATGTTCACGGCAGCACTGTTCACAATAGCCAACAGGGAGAAACGATCCGAACGTCCATCAACTAATGAATGAATAAACAAAATCGGTATTATCCATACAGTGGAATATTACCCAAACATAAAAAGGAATAATGTACTGATACCTACTACAATGTGGATGAATTCCAAAAACATAATGCGAAGTGAAAGAAGTCAGTTACACAAGGCCATATATTGTGTGATTCCACTGATAGGAAATATCCAGAATAGGCAAATCCATAGAGACAGAGAGCAAATTAGTGGTTGCCAGGAGTTAGAAGGAGGGAGAACAGGGAAGGACAGCTCAATGGGTATGGAGTTTCTTTTTGGAATGATGAAAAAGCTCTGTAATTAGAGGGGTGTCTGGGTGGCTCAGTCGGTTAAGCGTCTGCCTTCGGCTCAGATCATGATCTTAAGCTCTGGTCAGCGGGGAGTCTGCTTCTCTCTCTCCCTCTGCCTTTCCACCCCTCTCGTGCTCACTCTCTTGCTCACTCTCAAATAAATAAATAAAATCTTAAAAGAAAAAAAGCTCTGGAATTAGAGTGGCGATGGTTGCACAACATCATGAATGTACTTAATGCTGCCGAATTGTACACTTTAAAATGATTCAAATGGTAATTTTATGTTTGTGTATTTTGCTACATGCACACACTAAAGAATTAGTCTTGGTCAATTATGTGCCTGCTCTACCCCAGCACCCTGCCTTTGTCTCTGTCAGGCTGTTCACGTCTGACTGTTACCCATGGCCTGTGCTTTTTAGACTCTATAGACCTAGACTCTACATAGACTGGATGTTGTGCCAGTGATTTCCAAGTGCTGGGTTCCCAGTCTGGCCCTGGCCTCAGCACACTCAGGTTAGGGTCTTCCATGCACATCTCATCCCAACATACAACCAAGAGAATGTGGTCATCACTTTAGCCTAACATTACTGCTGCTAAGTCAATCTGGTTTTTAAAATTTATATATAAGTATAGTCTATTTTATTATTCTGCTCATGACTTTAAAAATTAAAAATCATCAAGTTGCATGACAGCTATCCAGAAGTTCTGTCTGAATATTAATGGGCCATGGTGTCTCAATACAACTGCTCAGAACTTCTGAGTTTATCTGTTGGTGCCATTAAAAATTTTGAATGAGTTAACTAATTTTGACCACCTCTAGGAAGTAAGAAACTGCATGTTAAGCCAGTATGCATAAATTAGTAAACTATTAATATTGAAGTAGAATTTTTCCTATAACATTTAATTGATTGGCATGAGATTTGGTCAGCAAAGGAAAATGGTCTTCAAGGCATTTTTGTACATAGAATCCCATCAGATGCCTGTTTTCAATCTAGATGTCCAGACTCCCAGAAATTCTGATCCAGAAAGTTTCTATAGGGTCTCTTTGGCTTTTACACCTGATTCTTTAGTGTCTGCTTCAAACTATCCCATTATAAATTCCAACTTGTCCACAAACTTAGCCCTCCAGCCTTCTCAGAGCTATGACCTCCGGATCCCTCTCCTGCCCCAAACTGTCCCTAGATAGTGATCAGATAGGAGAATGCACCAGGGACGGTCTTGAGCCCTTCGCTCTCTTGTTTTCCTCTCTGAGACTTCTAACACAAACTTCAAAATAATATTTCCAACTATCTTTATGACATCTCTAGTGGGATGCTCTGCCATATCTTCCAACCTAACATGTCTAAGACTACGCCGATATCTGAAATCTTCGAAATGTCTCCCCCTTTTTTCCAAGGATACCAACATTCTCCTAATTATTCAAATTCTTGGTGTTGTCTTTACTTTCCTCAACTTTATCCCCCAAGCTCTATTCTTTGCTTTGGATCATCTCTCAGATATTTTTTTTTCTTTCTCGTCCCCTTTCGGAAGAGTCTGACTTCTTCCCCAATCCAGTAGGCAGTTGCCAAGCTCATATCCCAGACTAAAACACTGCTGCTATTGTCATTTTTCCATCTTGATCGCCTTTCCTCGTGGTTGCTACCCCATCTTATCTCCCTAAATTAAGAACCTACATCACATATCAATTTTCCATCCTTGTAGTCAGAACTTTCCATAAATTGGCCCCACCTTACCACCCTATAGCTCCTAAACAGCACCACCCTACCATATCACATCCTCCCCACTACTTCTTGCCTTACTAATGGAGTAGATACATTCCTACCCCAGAGTTTCTGCTCTACTGTTGGTTTCTGAAGTACCCTCCCTCCCTGCTCTACTCTATCATTCATTCAACCAATGTTATTGCTGCTACAGTGTGCTGGGACTAAGTGCTTAGGATACAGGAGTGGACAAAATAAAAATTCCTTGGGATCCCTTGGGACAATTATATTCTGTTGTTTTACAATCCATACCCATCCAATTCATTGACATCCACCTCTAGTCCCACTTTCTCCCAAATGTCTTCATGATAACTCTAGGTATGTCCATTTCCCCCCTTATTAAACTGCTCACAGCATTTACTGTTGTCATCGTACGCCTTACCTCACAATTATATACTGCCTTGTATTGTTCTTTGAGTATTCCTTTAGGCTTGTTTCAAGGAAACTCCTGAAGTTGTTTCATACCAGGAACTGAGTTTGGTTTACTGTTGTTCAAGCACCTAGCATCCTGCCTGCACATTTCCTAAGAATCATGCTGAGTACACTCCAGATGCTCAGTAAATATGTTTTAATGCAATTGTACCTGAGTTCAATATAAGAGCCACCAACCCAATGGCCCCTTATCCATTAAGGGCAACTCTCTTCTACTCTTGGTTGGGTTACTTAAGAAGATGCCAAGAAACACTCTCTCTACCCCTCCTCTGGCCTGCATCCCCTGCCTGGGAGATGCTTTGCAAATGCAAGTGTCCTAAGATTAAAAGATGCCATAAGCTATATCCCCTCTTGGAAATTTATAATGCATTTACTCATTTTTTATCATCTTTTATGTTTAGGTATTGGAATGAACAATAAAGACACAATCCCTGTCTTCATCAAACTTAACCTATTGATACTTCTGAGAAGTCCCTGGTACAGAGATTTTAGGTTTGTTTAACTATGTTTTCCCCAAACCATACTCATAACCCCCTCCCCCTTTAAGAAGCTCCTAACAACATTCCATGGACCACATGTTGGCCTTCAACAAGAGGGCCAGCAAATCAGGCTAAACCAAAGTTTTGGGTGAAAGATAAAGAACTGATCTTTTTGTTTCATACTAGAAAGCTTCACTCCCCTGAAGCCTCCTCAAAGAGCCTGATGTGTGTGCACTAACAGCTGTTCAAACTCATCCTTTTAAAAACACACTGTGGTTATGAGTAGGGTGGTCTCAATACAGATTGATTCTACAGCAGTTAGCTTACACTCTTCCCTCCCAGGCACCCAGAAATAACAACAATGGAAATGATAGAGTAAGAAGGTGGGGGAGTGAGTGGGCACAGACAAAGAGAGGTGGGGGCTGATGATTAAAAGTGCTGGTATGGAGGCTCACTGCTTGTGGGTTGAAAAAGTCTTGCTAATGGGGTTAGAATTAGAATTGGAGCAAAGCTAATGGTTCAGAGAGGGAGAGAACCTGTGGAGGAGGAGGAGGAGGAAGGAGTGGGGAACACAGTCAAGCAGGACCAGGAACATACTGTAACGAGGGAACACACAGGGAGGGAGAGGTGGGAGGCTGCTGGGAAGAGCAGAATTCTTTCTCTGACATTTTATTATTCTACCATTTTGCTTTAAAGACAGAGACCATACACTTTCCATACTCCAGGAGGAGATGGGTAGATTCTAAAATGGACACATTTACCCATCTGGCGTAAGAAGATGGGGGCTATGTTAAGATGAGGGATGGAGGGAGTGGGGGAAGGGAAAGATGGAGGGAGGGAGGAAGGAAGGTAGGTGTGAGAAAAAAGAGAAAAGAGGGAAGGAGGGAGAGAGGAAGACTTATCCAAGACACACATTTTGGAAAACTCAAAATTAGAGAATTTAAGTTCCCTAAGGTCCCTTGCTACTTGAAGATGACAACTTATGGGATGGTATCAGGCAGACATTTTCAGGGTCCACACCCGAGGAAAGTAAATCCTCCGGTGCCCATCACACTCCCATCATGTCCCTCTTCCCTTTTAGACTTCTCCAGCCCAGGAGCTGTATAACCATACCGATGGCCCCCCCCACCCCGCCGGCATGCTGCATCTCCAGCTCAGAGCCTGGGCCCACTCCTTCACAGTAAGTTTTGTGCATCTGCTGAGTTCTGGGGCGTCCCCTTACTCAGCACCTCCCCAGCCTGAAAGGGCAACCTGACCCCAACTCCATCTCTACTGGGAAGACTTTCAGGTGCTGCTCTTCCTGCAGTGGCTGAGCATGGCTTAAGGCAGATAGCCTTCCAAGGTGTTTGAATTGTTCATTGAACAAAATTTGTTGAGCCCTTGCTAAGTGTCAGGCTCAGGGAAGATATAAAATACAAACGAGTTGAATGTTCTGGTTCAAGATGGAGACGTAGGAAGACCCTGAACTCATCTCCTCCCACAGACACACCAAATCTACAGTTATATATGGAACAATTTCCTGGGAAAAAAAAAAAAAAAAACCTAAAAATTGGCAGCGCAACAACCCCTTCATATCAGGCAAACCACCCAGAAACAGGTAGGAAAGGCTGAAACACAATCTTGCTATAAATCCCACCCCCAGTGCAGTGACCCACAACTGGGAGGGAACTCAAAAGAGCCTCTCCTTGAGGAGCCAAGGGTTTGGAACCCACATCAGTCACCCAAACTTTTAAGACCGATGCCTGAGAGACAAGCCCCACCCCCCTTTGAAGACCAATGGGGCTCATGCCCGCAAGACCCAAGGGGCTGTGGTGATCTGAGGAATGGCTCCTTACAGGCTAGTGCACAGACCCACCCACGCCAGGACTCTGTAAAAGCAGCCCTTTGAAAAGCATCCAGACTTTACATGAAAAAGACTCATTTCATAATTTTGAAGCGTTGGTCTGAGGGGCAGGGGCCTGCTGGGATCCTCTCTAGGAACAGAGGCTGGTGGGCACTGTCTTCCATACTCTCGCTCTGTCTTGCCAAAGCCAGCAGGTGCTCTCTTCTCCACACCCCCCTGCCCTTTTCTTCTTTTTCTTCTTTTTTTCTCCTTTTCTTTCCCTTTTTTTGGGCAAGTGTCATCTTTGCACTGGCCCTCAGCTCTACTTCAGAGCGCCGGTATCTCCCAGAGGGGAGGTTTTACCTATGTCTGATAGCCCAGGTTTTATATCTGGGGACCCAGCTTTTGTGGCTGCCACCCAGGAGCTCCCCGATTGCCTGGCTTCAGTGGCCAGAGGGGTTTGCGTTCCTGGGTCCCAGGGGCCTGACAATTGGTGAGACCATTCTGGGTAGGCTACCACCCCAGGGCACTGTGCAGACTGAAGACCACACCTGGTCTTTCTGAGAAAGAGGCCAGTTTACTTGTCCAGGTGCTTGGCCTCAGGGGCAGCCTCTGGTTTTTTGCTCTGTTTTGTTTTGTTTTGTTTTTTTCAGGTGTCTAGTTTGACACATTTATAGGGGCCTATAGTAGAGCTCTCAGAGAGCTAAGGCTGGTAAATGCAATCTCTGCACTCTCCCTCTACTTTACTCCAGCTTGCTGCTATCTCACAGAAAGGAGTTCATTCCCTTCTTCAGGCCCTCATTTTTGTGGCTGTTGCCAGGGGACACCTCTCTATCACCTGGCTCTGGTGGCCAGCAGGGCTTATGCTCATGGGTCCCATAGTACCCATAGTACCAATGGAGAAGGAATTCTTTTTTTTTTTTTTTAAGATTTTATTTATTTATTTGACAGAGACACAGCGAGAGAGGGAACATAAGCAGGGAGAGCGGGAGAGGGAGAAGCAGGCTTCCCGCTGAGCAGAGAGCCCGATGTGGGGCTCGATCCCAGGACCCTGGGATTATGACCTGAGACGAAGGCAGATGCTTAATGACTGAGCCACCCAGGTGCCCCTGGAGAAGGAATTCTTAAAGAGATATAACCCCCAGGGCACAGCAAGAGGCTACAGACTTAGAAGCTCAATCTTTCTGGAAAGAAGCCTATTAGCTTATCATCATAGCTGCAGCCTGAGGGGCAGGCTTCTAATTAAGCACACATCTAAGGGCTGACTGTAAAACTTTCCTAAAACCTTGGAGGGTGGGTACTATCTGTGCACTCCCCTTGTCATGGTCTACAACACCAGTATCTCTCAGAGGGGAGCTTTTATACATGTCTGGTACCCAGTTTTTGCATCTAGTGCCCTGTTTTTTGTGGCTGCTACTCAGAAGATATCCCTTGGTTGCCTGGCCTTGATAGCTGGGCGGGGGGGGGGGGGGGGGGGGCTTGTGTTTCTAGATCCCACAGGACTGTAACCATCAGAGAGACTATTCTTGGCAGGCAACCACCCCGGAGCACTGCACAGACAGCAGACTGAAACACACCCCCAGCCCTTCTGTGAAAGAGGTCTACTTGCTAGTCCTGGAGCTTTGGTCTTAGTGACAGGCTTCAGGTTTCACGCACATCTAGAGACTATAGAGGTGCTTGTAAACCAGGAATACCATCTTTGCGCTCTCCCTCTGCTTCACTATAGCTCACCAGTATTTCACAGAAAAAAAACTTGTATACTCATCTGGAGCCCCAATTTTGTGACTGCTGCCCAGGAACACCTCCAGGTCAGTTGGCTCTGAGCCTTAACATTTTCAGTCTTATCAGACTGTATATATTTGCATTCTTTAAAATCTGTTGTCTGACGATCTAGCTTTTAATCAGCCTGAATTTAGGTACTGACTGAGCTCTTCCTCTTTGGGACTCGGACTGGTCTTGGCACAACCTCCAATACTGGGGACTATTAAAAACAAAATGATACTTGGATGTTCACAAAATTGTGATAGACAACCAAGACCTAGGGCAGGGTTGAACAATAAGGTTCATTTTTTACAACAGGTCAATGCTTTAAGACTCGGAGAGGTAGCTCTTCAATGAACAGAAAATATTAAAAGGATTGAAAAAGAAGTCATAGAACTGAAGAATACAATAACTGAACTGAAAAATACACTACAAGGGTTCAATAACAGACTAGATGAAGCAAAGGAAAAGATTGGTAAACTTGAAGACAGGGCAGAGGAACTTACACAGAGCAGCAAAAAGAAAAAAGAATGAAAAAATGTGAAGATAGCTTAAGGGACTTACTGGACAATATCAAGTGAACTGACATTCACATTATAGGAGTCCCAGAAAAAGAAGAGAGAGAGAAAGAGGCAGAAAACTTATTTGAAGAAATTATGGCTGAAAACTTCCCTAATCTTGGGGGAAAAAAACAGACAAACAGATCCAGGAATCCCAGAGAGTTTCAAATAAGATGAACCCAAAGGAACTCAGTACACATTATAGTTGTAATGTCAAAAGTTAAAGATAAGGAGAGATTCTTAAAAGCAGCAAGAGAAAAACAACTTGTTATATACATGGGAACCCCCATAAGACAAACAGCAGATTTTTCAGCAGAAACTGTACAGGCCAGAAGAGAGTGGCTTAATATATTCAAAGTACTGAAAGAAAATTTGCAGCCAAGAATACTGTACCTGGAAAAGTTATCATTCAGAATTGAAGGAGAGATAAAGAGTCTTCCAGACAAGCTAAAACTAAAGGAGTTTATAACCACTAAACCAGCCTTACAAGAAATGTTAAAGGGACTTCTTTAAGCTGAAAAGAAAAGGTGCCAATTAGTAACAAAAACACACATGAAGATATAAATCTCACTGGTAAAGGTAAATATATAAAAAAGGTAATGGGTTAATCACTTATAAAGCTAGTATGAAGGTTAAAAAACAAAAGTAGTAAAAATAACTGTAACGACAATAATTATAAAAAGATGTAAAATGTGACATCAAAAACATAAAACATGTCAGGGGGGAGTAAAGATGTAGAACTTTAGAATATATTCAAACTTAAGTTGTTATCAACTTAAAATAGACTATATGAAAGCCTCATGGTAACCAATAAGCAAAAACCTATGGTAGTTAAACAAAAAATGAGAAAGGAATCTAAGTTTATCACTAAAGAAAGTCATCAAACCACAAAGGAAGAGAGCAAGAGAAGAAGAAACAGAGGAACTAAAAAACATTCAAAAAACAATTAACAAAATGGTAATTAGTACATACCTATCAGTAATGGCTTTAAGTGTAAATGTACTAAATTCTCCAGAAGATACAGACTGGCTGAATGGAGGAAGAAAACAAGACCCATTTATATGCTGCCCATAGTAAACTCACTTCAGATGTAAGGACATACACAGATTGAAAGTGAAGGACAGAAAAAGATATTCCATGCAAATGGAAACCAAAAGAAAACTGAAGTAACCATACTCATATCAGACAAAACAGACTTTAAAACAAAAACTGTAATAAGAGATAAAGAAGAGCATTGCATATTGATAAAGGGGTCAAACACGAGATACAACATTTGTAAATATTTATGCACCCAACATAGGAGCACCGTAATATTTAAAGCAAATATTAATAGACTTAAAGGGAGAAATAGACAATGATACAATAATAGTAGGCGACTTAAACTCCCCACTTACATCAATGGATAAATTATCCAGACAGAAAATCAATAAGAAAATATCAGTTTTAAAAGACACATTAGACCAGATGGACTTAACAGATATACACAGAACATTCCATCCCAAAACAACAGAATACACATTCTTCTTAAGTGCAAATGAAACATTCTCCAGGATAGATAACATGTTAGGCCAGAAAACAAGTCTTAACATTTTAAAAGACTGAAATCATAGCAAGCATCTTTTCTGACCACAATGGTATGAAACTAGAAATGAATTACAAAAAGAAAATGGAAAATTCGCTGGAAAGTAAGGAGAGACTAACTTGTCACTGAACAACCAATGGGTCAACTCATGGGTCAACCAATGGGTCAATCAAAAACACACACACAAAAAACAACAACAAAAAAAGCCCTTGAGACAAATGAAAATGGAAATACAACATACTAAAACTTATGGGATGAAGATAAAGCAGTTGTAAGAGGGAAGTTCATAATATTAGGTGCCTACTTCAAGAAACAAGAAAAATCTCAAATAAACGACCTAACTTTACACCTTAAGGAACTAGAAAAAGAAGAACAAAGTTAGTAGAAGGAAGGAAATAACAAAGATCAGAGCAGAAATAAAGACAAGGATGCCCACTCTTGCCACTTTATTCAACACAGCACTAGAAGCCCTAGCCAGAGCAGTCAGGCAAGAAAAAGAAATAAAAGGCATCCAAATTGGGAAGGAAAAAGTAAAACTGTTACTATTTGCAGTAACAAAGAGATGACGTGATACTATACACAGAAAACCCTAAAGCCTGTTAGAATTAGTAAACGAAGCTTCAGGATACAAAATCAAGATGCAGAAATCTGCTGTGTTTCTATCCACTAATAAACTATCAGAAAAAGAAATTTAAAAAACAATCCCATTTACAATTGCATCAAAAAGAATAAAATATCTAAGAATAAATTTAATCAAGGAGGTGAAAGACCTGTACACTGAAAACTGTAGGACATTGATGAAATAAACTGAAGACACAAATAAATGAAGATATTCTATGCTCATGGATTGGAAGAATCAATATTGTTAAAATGTCTGTACTATCCAAAGCGATCTGCAGATCCAATAAATCTCTATCAAAATTACGATGGCATTTTTCACAGAAATAGAACAAACAATTCTGAAATTTGTTTGGAAACACAAAAGGTCCTGAATAGCCAAAGCAATCTTGAGAAAGAAGAACAAAGCTAGAGGCATCACACTCCCTGATTTCAAACTACAGTACAAAGCTTCAGCAATCAAAATGGTGTGGTACTGGATAAAAACAGACAAAGAGATCAATGGAACGGAAGAGAGAGCCCCAAAATAAACACACACATATATGGTCAATTAACTGATGATAAAGGAACCAAAAATATACAATGGGGTAAAGACAGTCTCTTTAATAAATGGTGTTGAAAAATTTGGACAGTAACATTCAAAAGAATGAAACTGGACTAGTATTCACACCATACACAAAAAATAAATCAAAATAGATTAAAGGCCTGAATATAAGACCTGAAACCATCCTAGAGGGAAACATAGGCACTAAGCATCTTCACACTGGCATTGTGATGGGTTTTTGGACTTGACACCAAAAGCAAAAACAAACAAGTGGGACTATATCAAACTAACAACCTTCTACACAGTGAAGGAAACCATCAACAAAATGAAAAGGCAACCTACTAAATGGGAGAAAATATTTGCAAATCACATATCTGATAAGGAGTTAATATCCAAAATATATAAAAAATTCATACAACTCAATGGCCAAAAAAATTAAAAATTTTAGAATAATTTTTAAAAATCCAATTAAGAAATGGGCAGCGGATCTGAATAGATGTTTTTCTGAAGAAGACACAGATACATGAAACAACGCTCAACATCACTAATCATCAGAGAAATACATTTTTTAAAAGACTTTATTTATTTATTTGACAGAGAGAGAGAGTGCACAGAAGCAGGGGAGTGGCAGAGGGAGAGGGAGAAGCAGACTTCCCACTGAGCAGGGATCCTGAACTGGGGCTTGATCCCAAAACCCTGGGATCATGACCTGAGCTGAAGGCAGACGCTTAACCGACTGAGCCACCCAGGTGCCCCAGAGAAATACATTCTTTTCTAAGTAGGCTCCACACCCAACAGGGCACATCAACTCATGACCCTGAGATTAAGGATAGCTTGCTCTACTGACTGAGCCAGCCAGGCACCCCCATGAGGGAAATACAAATCAAAACCACAACGAGATATAACTTCACACCTGGTAGAATGGTTTTTACCAAAAAGACAAGAAATAACAAGTGTTGGCGAGGGTGTGAAGAAAAGGGAATCCTTGTGTACTGTTGGTGGGAATGTAAGTTGGTGCAGCCACTGTGGAAAACAGTATGAAGGTTCTTCAAAAAATTAAAAATAGAAGTACTGTTAAGATCCAGCAATTCCACTTCTAGATATTTATCCAAAGAAAATAAAAACAATAACTTGAAAAGATATATGCACCCCCACATTCACTGCAGCACTATTTATAATGGCCATGATATGGAAGCATCTAAGTGTCCATCAATGGGTAAAGGAAATGTGGTATTTATATACAACGAAATAGTATTCAGCCATTAAAAAAAAGAATGAAGTGTTGCCATTTGCAAGAACATGGGTGGACCTTGACGGTATTATGCTGAGTGAAATAAGTCAGACAGAGAAAGACAAATTCTGAGTGATCTAACTTATATGTGGAATCTAAGAACAAAGGAAAAACAAAACAAAACAAAAAACAAATGCATAGATACAAAGAACAAATTGGTGGTTGCCAGAGATGGAGGGGTGGGGTGGGGGGCAAATTGGGTGAAGGGCGTCAAAAGGTACAGACTTCCAGTTATAAGATAAATAAGTCATGGGGGTGTAATGTATGGCACGGTGACTCTAGTTAATAACACTGTATTGCATATTTGAAAGTTGCTAAGAGGAAATCTTAAAAAGTTCTCATCACAAGAAAAAAAAAATGTGTTAACTGTGCCTGGCGAGGGATGCTAGCTAGGCTTGCTGGGGTGGCCATTCCACAGGATGTTCAAATACTGGATCCCTACGCTGTCCACCTGAAACTAATATAGGATAGCGCACATCAATTTTACTTCAATAAAAGTAAATTTTAAAAAATACAAACGAGTCAAGGTCTAGGCCCTCAAAACGTTTAGAATCCGGTGTGGCCGAGCGCAGGAAGAGGCACTCCACGCGCATCCCCGGGAGCAACACCTGAGAACTCAGAGGGCTTCTGGCCGGGGCTGTGGGCAGAACCGCGGACAAGACTCACAGAACGGATGAGCCTCCGGCCTGCGCTGTCACTGCTGTGGGCAGAAGGGACCAGACATGTGGAATGAATTAGACAGACAGGAGCTAGAATTAACAGAGCCATAAAAACAGGAGTTAATTCACCTCAGAAGCCAGGGAGCACTTTATAGGGCACGAGGCTGGGCTGCCAGGCTCCAGCTGACTCCGCCTGACACGGGGCCCACAGAACCACAGCCCAGCCCAGCTGGCAGCAACGTGGGGAGGGAAGGGACAGAGTCAGGGCTGACCTCATAGGTGGTGGTGAATCACAGCCTAGACACAGACATTCTCTCTGACGTGCTGGGTGGCTTGAACTGGTAACAAAACCACCTTGACCATTCTCTTCCACTTTGAGACTTTTCCCTTAAGAATGTGCTGAGTATCCCATCAGCCAAAAAGCTCTTTGCCCCTGGGAACCATCATTAACATACTCTTAATACACTGTAACATGTTGGCTCTTGTTGGCTCTGACTTGATACAAAAATAAATTCTACAATGGACGCAGTGGTGCTTTTCTTTTCGTTCTTCATATTTGCTTAAGTAACTGGATTACTCATTGAATTGAAGGTTCTTCCAGTGGCTGCCCCCAGGGGACGTTGTATCTTTTGCTTGGCCACCCAGCATGGCGCCCTGCTCCACTGACTTGGAAGGAGTGGCGCCCCCATGTGCAAGGCAGGACCCCACCTCCCACCAGGCTCGCTATAGTGAAGACAGCCAGCACCCAAGGTCACAAGCCAGCAGAGGCATGGGTATTCTCACCCTGGACTTTAGATCTTCAGGAAGGATGTGTAGAGGAGGAGGAGTTTAGAGAGCTCTGAGCAGATGGGCAGCACAGAGAGGCCAGAAGCAGAACAGGACATCCAGGGGTACGTGGCAGTGCCATGGATGCTGAGCCAGACCCGTATCCCTCCAGATCATCCCGTAAGCAACCCCGGCTGCCATCCTATGGTCCACCTGGCCTGCCCCCTTGTCTTCTCCAACCTCCCATTGGCTCCTTGGGGTGCTCAATATCCTTAAATTCTTCTATCCAACAAGTTATTTTTATGCTTCAAGCAACCAAAGACAATCTGTTACTGCACCAAGCACTAGAGCGGTCCCCAGAGCTGACCTGGCCACGGGCCTCACAACGGCCACAGGACCCTACGTGGGCCCCAAGGGAATGGCTGGTCAGCACCAGCGTGAGGTCTTCCCAAGCTCCTCTCTCTCTTCACTTTATTTAATTTTCCACCAAATAGTAATGAATAATAAAGTTGGTTGGTAGTTGCTGGGGATGTGGTGGTGAATGACCTGGAACAGTCTTTACCCTTAGAGGGCTGACATCCTTTCTCAGTGTGTTCAACTGGTCTTTACAAAAATTCTAAATTTTCTGAATCCCATCTTAAGTTTGGGCCTCATTCTCAAAGATGTCTGTGTCAATGGTAGAAAGCACATGACCTTAAACCCTGCACAGACACAGAGAGATGCACTCTGGGTCCTGAAGACTCCTGGCCACCTGGCCCCACAGTGCTTCAACTGCACCCACCTCCTTTTACTGCTGGCCTTGCCTTTCCCCATTAGAATTAAGCTCTTCTGTGTCCCATTCCTGTATAGCCCTGGGCTCCCCTGGAGGTCTAAATTATAGCCATTAGCACATTAGTGGCCAGCAATTTGATACTCAAGGCTTTTTAAGAAATCTGAAGGTGGGGCACCTGGGTGGCTCAGTTGGTTAAGCGTCTGCCTTCAGATTAGGTCATGATCCCAGGGTCCTGGGATTGAGCCCCATGTCAGGCTCCCTGCTTGGCAGCGAGTCTGCTTCTCCCTTTCCCTCTCCTTCTGCCCCATCCCCGGCTTGTGCTCTCTCTCTCCCTCGGCTTGTGCTCTCTCTCTCCCTCTCAAATAACTAAATAAAATCTTTAAAAAAAAAAAAAAGAAATCTGAAGATAACAGCCTTCCATAGCTAATACCTAGGACCTCCCCCCCCAAATTTGGCCCTAATTCTTAGAATAGAAGTCCAAGTAGGGAGTTGTATATGGTCACGTCAAATTCTTAAGAGCGGTGGGTATTCCCGCCTGCTCTGCCCCTCCTCCCTCTCCCCCCTCCTCACTGCACAGCCCGCTCAGGCTATCTCCTCAGCTGCTAATACCTGCCACTCAGAAGATGCTACTCCATCGCACAGAGAGATGGGCAAATTGTTTCTGGCAAAGGGGGGTGGGGGCACAGTTTCCCTTCCCAGGGAAGCTATCATTCACATTAGGTTCAGTCCTTTTTAAGAATGTCTATATTGAGAGAATAAAACCTATTAACTTCTGTTGTCTATTTTCCCCTGCAAAAATATACAACACACTGCCTAAAGATAAAAAAAAAAAAAAGAAAAAGTGATAAAGACAGCTAAAGTCTATTGATGCATGCACTTGGAGCCTCCAGGAGCAGAGTGCTCACAAGAGGAAAGAGAAGCAGAATACAGCTGTCCGATCAGCTTTGCAGTCAACAGTGTTTACACAAAATAGGGTATCCTATGTGCGCTCTGTTCAAACTCTGCAAGTGACCCTTCCTCCAAAATGCTGGTCACATGGCCACCGTAGACTTCCAAGTCCAAAGAAACTTCTTCAGGCTTAATGTGTCTGTTTCTACCCCAACTCTTTCTTCTCAGGTCATAATTTGCTCCCACCCACAGCAACAACAAACAAAAACAATCACCCAGAAACGGGAGCCACAGCGAGGACGTTCAGAACCCAACACAAAGAGGAGTTGTTTCTCATGGAGGGGGAGCTAGACGGCAAGTTCTGGACGTCTGTGGTTGGCCCAGCGGGTGGAGCCTGGGGAGCTTCCACGGGGCGGCCGTGGGTGCCGCCACCCTGTCATCGACTGAGCTGCCTGTAATTTTCAAGCAGGATGCCCCACATCCCACAACACCAACATCCTTCTCTGCGCTTTTTATAACAGAATGCTGAGTTTTTGCTGAACAAGCCCTCACTTGTCCAAGCCTCAGTTAGTCTGTTGTGTAACACATGTAGGTTGGTATTTTTATGGACTTTTGAAACACTGCAAATGTTGTCCAAGGAGGAGTTTGGGGTCACTTCACTAAAACACTTAAGTCATCCATTGCAAACCCTGGAAGGGACTTCTGTGGCTTTGTAATTTAATCTCCTCATCTATCCGGCATGGAAATGAGTCCAGGAGAGGTAAGTATCCCATTTAAGTTTATTCAGATCATTCCAGAAAGAGTCATAAGCAGAATCCCGGCTCTCTGACTGCTGGACCAGAGTTCTTTTCACTTGGAGGGACCAAAGTACAAGATTTAATTTTTTCAAAAGGCATGTGTTATTGGCCATGGTAAGAGAAAATGAGAAAAAGTTACTTAAAATACAGAAAGAAGCCAGAAGCCTGATGATAACCAATTAAGTTAACACATCCTCCCAATTAAGCCATCTATACAGAAGCCGAATTGTGGAACTTGAGTTCCTCTGCTCATCTTCTGGAAGAATTCCTAATAAGCTGCTGGGTGACCCAAGGGTGAAGAAAGAGCAAAAAAAGACAACCAAGAACCTTGAAAGTCCAGTCTCAGACCCCCCTTCCACCCCAGCTCAGGCACAAATGGATGCCCATGGGCCTCCCTCTCCTCCAGTGGCCCATGGCTGCAGGGGGCATTGGACCCCCTCAAGCCTGCAGTCCACATCAGGATGGAGCGGGGAGCCTCACGTCCCTAACAGCTGTCCCCTCCTGAGGACAGCGTGCAGGTCGATAACTGACTGGTTGCCAAGGGCTGCCAGCAGAGGCTGAAAGGTACTGCATTAAGCCTAACATCATTATTATTAAACCTACAATTCAAAACCAATTATGCTTTGCAGAAGACTGCAGCCTCCATTTAAACCACTCCTGGAGGAAAATAAAAAGCCCGTTAGACAGAGTTCAAGGCAAGCTATAGAAGGGCTTATGCCACCCGAAGCTGGGATTCAAGCACAAATTAATAATCATAACCCTGGGGTTCCCCCACAGAGGGAAGCAAAACAATGGAAAGCAAATGTTAGAGAATAAAAACAAGATGCAAACGTCCTCCTTTTACCAAAAAGCAGTTAGATTTCCTGGAGATTTCAAAACAAATTTACTTACTTCCCTCAGAGGGGGAAAGCCTACCATGTAAATCAGAGGTCCTGAGCCAGCAGCCAGGCTCTCCCACCAGTGCTTGAATCACTTGCTAACATCTAGAAATTAGGATTTTCCATGCAAAAAGTCTGGATTTGCAGCTTCTCTTGTCAAATCAGATTATCCAGGAACATTGTGGCAAGGACTGTCTAGAGCCACTTAGTGCTTCCTGACACAGAACCTATATCCATGGCATCCTATCATCCTATAAAGGGTCACAAAGAAAGTGAAAGCATTCTTAGAATGACATCTCCATCAAAAATCTTCTACTTGTCCCACTTCATGTATTTGTGGGCTCCAACTGACATATCTTATTTGATTGTTGGATTCCTATCCCACATCTCCTTTAGGAGATAAGTATCCTGCAGCTGCTGAAGGGATCAGTCATAAGGAAAGTCAATTTCAATTTGAATAATATTTATCAAGTGTCTACTGGGTTCAAACGACTTGCACTGGCCTTGGGGGAGGAATGCGAAGATAATTAAGGCCCATCACTTCACTGTGGGCATTCCAGCTCAAAAGACTGGGTAAAACCCTGGAGAATATGATGTCATAAGAAAGGCATAAACCACTATGGGGTTCAGAAGAGGCAGAAACCACATCTGGCTAGGACATCAGGAAGAGCTCCATGGAAGAAACAGCATTTGGAATAGGTTTCCAGGAAGGGGTGGTGAAAGCGAAGACGGAAAGCAAGAGAGATCGGCACAAGGTGAGCCTTTGCAAAGGCAGAGAAGCACCAGGGTGTGTAGGGAACAGGGAGTAACCCTCCCCCCAAAAGGTACAAACTTGGAAAGAGAGGAGTTGGGCTGCTGAACTTCTGGGTTCTCTTTCCACCTCTGCCTCCCGGCCCAACTCCTGCAGAGGCAGAGGGGGCATCTTAGCTCCCTGATGACAAATGAGTGATGCAGAGGGGCCACCCTCACAGTCTTTTGCAATAAGAACACCCAACCCCCCCCCAAGATGCTGATGCCACAGAATGGGGTTCAAACTCTATATTACCAATCAGCAGTGCTAGCTGCTTGTGGAGTCTATTATTTAGTGCAGCACCAACTGGGAGCCAGGCCCCTGCTAGGGCTCTGCCCCAGTATGTGGCAGGGTCCCTGCCCTCATCAAAAGGAAACTGACAAGCAGAAAATTAGCAGCCGTGTCGGTTTCGCATCATCTCTCCAGCCAGCTGCTTATGTAAAAAGCCTTGGAATTCAGACTTCACTTTCCATCGCATCCATCCTCAAAACCCACAGTCTCTGCTCTCAAAACGCATCCTTTTTTTTTTTTTTTTAACTTTTTTATTTATTTATTTGACAGAGAGAGACACAGCGAGAGCAGGAATACAAGCAGGGGGAGTGGGAGAGGAGGAAGCAGGCTTCCCGCTGAGCAGGGAGCCCGATGCGGGGCTCGATCCCAGGACCCTGGGATCATGACCTGAGCCGAAGGCAGACGCTTAACCGACTGAGCCACCCAGGCGCCCCATCAGAATGCATCCTGAGTCCAAACTCTTCTCACTATTGGTACTGATGTCATCTCAGCCCAAGTGCCCTAGACATGGACCACTGCGAGAGCCTCCGCACGGGCCTCCTTACTTCTGCCCCAACCCCCCAGAGCCAGTTCTCCATGCAGGAGGAAAGGTCAGTTTGTTCACACCACTATTCTACTCAGGACACCAAATACCATCCCACTGTCCTTGGAATAAAAGCTGGAGTCCTCACAGCGGCTTTCTGAGGGCTGCATAACCTAAGCCCTGACCACCTGTTTCCCTCATCTGCTACCCCGCTCTCTTCACTCCAGCCACAGTCATTCGGGTATTTACCCAGTGCCTCCCAAGTGCCCAACAGCCACTTGGTGCTAGGAACACACGAGGAACGGTAACCATGGGGATAGGGTCTTTGTCTACTTTGTCCACTGCAATGTCTGCGGCATCTGGACAAGTGTTTGGCCCATCACGACTGCTCGCTCTTTGCTGAATGACTGAAAGAAGGGCGAATTGTAGGGCCCTGCCCACACAACCTAGCAGAATTCAGAAAAGGAGGAACCAGGGTGAGCTGCAGGAGGCAAAGTGGGGACTTGGGGATGAGGGGGGTTCCAAGGACCATCCTGCAACAGATGTAAAGATGGACAGGAGCAAAGACTTTTTCAGGTGGGACAAAAACCATGACCCAAAGTAGAGAAGTGGGACCTGGAGTAGCAGGGGCTGGAGAGGACAAACCGGCCCACGTGAGCCTAAAGGTCAGTTCCTGGCGGGGCTCTTAGCTGAAGATGAAGTTGCATAGGAAGGGCAGGATCTGTTGTCCTGGTTTCCAAGAGCCGGTTGCTTTAAAAATCACCTGCCCAGACAGCACTCCATCTCCAGAAATCCTGATTCAGTGAGCCTGGGGTACAGCCCAGGAATCTGTATCTCTTAACAGTTTTGGGAACCATTGTACTGAGAATCCTGGAATCCTAAAAAGAGAGAAAAACATCAGAGCAGGAGGCCAATTTTCTAAGGAAGTCTTACCTTCTTATCCTGGCTGAGAACCTCTCCTAGAAAGGGGAGCCAGGGCTAACTTAGTTGGGGGAATCCTGAGGATGGAGAAAGCCTGTGGGGCCTGGGGACACTTAGGGGAGGACCCAAGGGACTGCGGGTGAGCAGCAAGAAGATGAAAATTGCGGACCCACACAGTCGCCTCCCCACTCTTGGATCAGCCGGACATGATAGAGACAGATGTTTGGCCCAGATTTATTGCCAAGCTAATTACTTAACACCTCTGAGCTTCATTTTCTCATTCACTCACCTATCCTACTAATGGAAAACAAACAAAAATCAGTGGGCCTACTAGGTGTCACTGATCCAAGCCAAGAGATAAAATATCACTTCCGCAGGCGAATTCAGTTCCAGCAGGAGACGGATAAGCAAGGAAACAACTGCAAAATGGGAAAGCCTGCCTCACAGAGTTGTTGCAAGGATTTAAAGAGAGAATATAAATTAAGGGCCCTGCATAAAATAGAGTCAACAAAGTCACTTCCACCTTGCTTGCTTAGGGCTGCCCCTAATTTCATTAAGTGCTGACAAGGGACGGGTGCCTCCCAAGATCAGGGTTCTTCTAATTGCTATTCCAGGCCTGAGCCCCATTGTCTTAGAGGCCGTGCTGGAGACAGATACAGAACAGGACAGTCAGCCCACAGCCGACATTCCCAGGAGCAGAAAGCCCAGCCCCACTGGAATTATGATGCACAGATAACCTAAGCCTTGGAATTGCAATGCACAGATAACCTAAAACCTTCTCTAAGTCTTTGGTTTCAACCACCACCCTAACCAGGAGTGTCTTCAGAGCTGCTGACGAGCAGCCAAGTGCAGAGATTTATATTTCATCTCCTTTTAATTTCCCCCACCCACCCCCTGCTAGGAATGCCTACAAGCAGGGAACGGCCTACCCAGAAAGATGACCAGGAGGCAGGCAGCAGGAGAGAAACATCACAGATTCTCCTGCGAGGGGAAGTCAGAAACAGCCATAGCCCCCTCTGCAGAGCAGCGTCGGGGTCAGAGGCCAGCAGTAAGGGAAAACACCATGAGCCCTGCGCACTCTGGGTTTAATTTTGGCTTTAATCAGAGCAGCTTTGGTTCTGTATGTTAGGAATATATGTTATGTTTTGGAAAGGGGGAACCATTTCTAAAACAGTTTGATGGCCACTGATCTGGTCCACCTCCCATTTTACAGATAAAGAAAGGGGTGGGGGAAGGGAAGTGATGTGTTCACGGTCACGCAGATCATTTGTGACAAAGTCAGCTCTAAAATCCAGGTCTTCTGACTCGTGCTGGCAACTAAACAATGGCAACAAAGCCAACAATGAAGATATTGTGGCAGGCCAAGGACATCACTTGTCTGATCACATAGCTCGATACTCAGTCTGGGAAATGGGACTCACTCTCCCACCTGGAGAGAGGTCGGAACAAGGTCAACAAGCTTACCAGGAATACAGCCAACCAGACATTTCCAGAAACTATCTCAGCAGTCAAGAGTCAGCCATGCATTATATCATTTCAAATTTGTGATTTCAGACCCACACAACCTGAGTTTATCCATGGTAATCTAAGGAATGGGAGGCCTTCTTGGGAAATAAAGATCCAAATTTTTAACAAAGAAAAAAAATAACATACCTACAGAATCCCAACTCTCTCATGCTCAGCAAACAGACTTCTACCATCGTTCCCTGCTGGCCTGCAGGCCCTGGTGTGAGCACTCTGCTCTGGGGCAGAACGATGGCCAGTAGGTCTCAGGGGCAGGCTGCTGGGGCTGGGTTTTGGGGAAGCTAGCTCTCTGAGGTCAGGCTGCATGGCCATTCACACCACAGGGAATGAGAGGGCAACCCTGGCATTGGAGAAAGAGAACCAGTAGATGGATTTGGTGGTTCTGCCATCAGGGGGAGCAGAAGCCAGCATTGAACATAACCTGGAAATCTGCCAACCTCACCTGAAAAGTCACCAAGCTGTGGAGCTCTCACCGTGAGCCCCTCTGCACACCAAGTGTGTTGAGGACAAAAGGAGGCAGGTGCTTGGGTCACTCTACGTCAGGTTGGAGAGTTAGGACAAATAAGCCCCAATCCAAGGGCTCCCGGGAAATAGCGCAGGGCACATTAGAAAGGGAGATCTTGCCCAAGTAGCCCCTGGACTTCAAGGTGAGCACACATGGGAGGGAATACCTTTCCATTTGAGGGTTGTCTGCAATGAACAAAGTGTCATAGATCCTTGTTTACTCCTAGGGCAACAGCACCCCCTTTCACTCTCAAAAGAATCCTAATTTGATGAAAAATCCTATGGTCACCCTGTCACAGAGCCCTTTACAACATACTTCTCCCGAGTGTTATAATTTAAAATACCATTTTTGCGCACAATCCCTTGGGTATGCCAAGGATGGCAAACAGCAGGCCTACCTGCCCATCTCTCACTCCTATTCCCTTGACAGACATCGTTAATGGATCACACACAGCCCTCTTTCCCACTGATCTGAGACAAAGCCATAAAATCTTCTTAAGACAACCCTCCAGATGGCCAAGAAAACGAGTTGACTCATAAGTTGATGCTGATTTACCCTTGCTGGTCAATATCTCATCTTCTCAGGAAGCCACTCATGAGGGCTTCAGCTTCCTAAGGCCATGAAGACAAAGCCATAAAAGCCTTGTCCCAGCCGCACCTAGGCATTTGTCTTGACCAAAGCCAGAACTATTCTCTTATTTCTTTGGGGATTGGCAGGGACTCCTACCCAGGATGCCCAGAATCTAACCCATGGCCCCTGACTTCCAAGCAGTCCAAACCAGCTAGAGCCCCATAGTTCTATTTTGAGCCCTACATTTGGTCACTTATGTTGCTCTAAGGGACAATCTATGCAGTGGCTTGCTATAATGCTAGGCCCTCCACTGGGCTTTATGGATCAAGTTTCACTAGTTTTTGTTTTATTTTTTTTTCCCTCCCAGATTTTGGCAATGGCAAAAGGCACAAGTCAGACAAATTCTGCTGAAATTGAACATGCAGTTTCCTAGAACAGACCGTTTAGTTCCTGATAGTAGGAAAAAAACATTCATTTACATGGGTTAGGGAACCCCTTCCTACAAAAGTACACAATGAACATTACACCAGAAAATGCAAATTTTCACTAAGACAGGACATGGGAACATAAGTCTAACTTGAAACAGAAGAAATCTGGCTTTACAAAGAACTCATTTTCTCCAAACAGGGTAAGGTACAAAAATAGGAAGACTAAAAGGCTAATGGCACACGTCTCCAGGAACAGATAAGACTCCAGTGAGTGCGGCAGTGTGGACAGGTGAGAGGTAGGTCTGCACAGTGAAAGGGTGAGTGAAGGTGGTTTTGGCTGCATGGTTAGTGAGACCTGAAAAAGCAGGTCTCTCCAGGTGGTGTGTGAGAGCTTCCTGGAGGAGGGAAACTTCTAAGATCCGCTTGAATCCATTTATTTATTTATTTTCAGCAAATATTTTTGAGCACCTACTGTGTATCAGGCACTATTCTAGATGCTGGAAGTAAAACAATGAACTCGACAGGCAGAGATTAGAGTCTATTTCTCTTTGTTTTTATCTCTATCTCCATCTTTGTCTCTTTCTTGCCACACACACATGCATGCATGCATGCAGATACACACACAGATGTTAATAGAGCTTTTTTATTTGGAAGTGAGTTTATTGGCCTTTATTCAGTCCTTTTGGTCTTTTCATATTTTCTGAGTTTTCTAGAAGAACACAAATTTCGTTGTTAATATTAAATTATTACAAGAGGATACTGAGCATAAGTACCAGAGAGATGAAAGGCAATGGGCATCCAAGGGACACTAGTATCTGTTTGTTCATTTGAGTTATGAAGGTGGGGACAAGGACAATAAATGAATTTACCCAGAGTACTCCTTCTCCTCTCTCCAGTGACCTTGGGAAGCCTCAGCCATACAGGCCTGGGAGTACCCCAGGCACAGAGGGAGCGAGAAGAAGTGACCCACACTAACACAGAGCTTCTTAGGCTACCAGGAGTAGAACTTTTTTTTAGCACTTCTAAACTTTTTAGGAAGTTCACTAAAGCCCTCTGAAATAATTTGAATATATCCTTAGCCTCAATAATCATACATACAAAAAAAAGGAAAAAGAGAACACAGTGTTTTTTTACAATAAGATTCTTTCCTATTCAAACTACAAAGGGTAAAAAAAAATCTTTATTTTTTTTTTAGAATTAGAATCAAGATAATACTGGAGAAGAAAATAAATGCCAAAAGAAAAAAGATTACATGATTCATTCAAATGATACCAATATCAAAAGGTACTCTTTAAGCAAGTAATTTTCTTTCCTTTTTTATTTTTAAAGTGAATTAAGACCCTCTCTTGGACACCAATTGTGACACAGAGGACTTTTTTGCCTAACAAGGATGTGGCAGACCCACTACTGACCCTCTAGTTAATGGCCAGTAAACATGGGTGAGGCAAGTCCTACCCTGGTTTTAAAAGAGCCCAAAGTAACAACTCTGTCCAAATCTCAAGGAACTGATATGATTTTCAGTACACGAGTGTGATTTAGAAATGGAAACCACTTTGGAGCAGAGTTAAGCCAACAACCAAGCCACAGCCCTCAAAAGGTCCATGCTTTATGGTTCAATTATGGCAAGAAAAAAATTTCCACCTATAAACCCTTTAGAAAGTAACTATCTCAGAAAGTTCCAGACAAACCCAGTTCCACAGACTTTGGAGGTCAGCTGCGTATACTGCTCTTACTACAGAAGTAAGAAGTTGCTTGTGCCTGTGGTTACAGAATAGGTACAATCAAAGAAAAAAAAAAACAAAACGGAAAGACGAGGACAGAAAAACTCCCCCTTTGATGTCACCTGAGCCTGGAAATATCGATTACCTCCTCTCCCCCACTAGCCTCTCAGAATGCAAAGGAATTGTCTGGTTAGCGAACTTCACATCATGTATGCCTGATCTTTTATTTTTTTCCATGGGGCATGTCTCATCCATTTCTTCGCTATTGGAGGCACCAATGTCCTAGTTGAGACTCTGGCCGGGAGTGGGCACCCTCCGAGTGGTTGCTGAGGATGGACAGAGGACTGGATGGGTAGATGGAAGGATGAAGGGACAGGGAATGTTGCTATCATGAAAAATCTGTCCTACAAGAACCTGGATGTCACTGGGCCTGCCTTCGGTAGAATTAGTCACCGTTATTTAGCAGTAACTTCAGGTATTCATTCTATGAGCAATTTATTATGCTAGGTATGATGCAAGATATAGGAACATAAAACTATGACAGAATTCATACTCTGGTTGAAGATAAAAGGCAACAACTAGCAGTAGAATAAAATCAAGCCTGAAAGCATGTTATGTAGACTCACAGGAGGTCAAGATCAAGGGCTGGCATGGCACAACTGACCGAGGCATGCTATTCAGATAACATCCTCCAAAAGGAAGGACAGTCTGGGTAACCTAAAAGAATATTTAGAAGAGGTTTTAAATTTATTTAGAATCCTACTTTTACCCACAGAACTACCAGATAACATACAGCAGAGAAATTACTGGATGGATAGGCAGATAAGTAATAGAAACAATGTTATTTGATTCACATCTTCCAGCAGAAGTTAAGTCAAATGCTTTCAGAGACCCAGCAGGTAAATCCGATCAAACACCTGTGCGCACCAGGCATTGTTCTACGTGTTTCACATGCATTTTTTTTTCACTTAGTCCTTGCCACCATCCTCTAAGAAGATACAAATATTATCCCACTTAGATGAAGAGAGGCTCCAGAAAGTTAAGGCTCTTCAAGTTGACCAGGTTGGCCAAAGCCCCATAACCAGCAAATGGTAGAGCAGAGACTCAGGGTAGGGTGTTCTGCCTTCAGAGCCCCTGCCCTGCAACATCACGCCCCGTCCTGCTGTGGAGGGATGGACGTCTGTGCTGGGGCATGGTGCCTTGCTGAGGCATGGGCTCCCATGACCATGAACAGCCATTACTGAGCGCAAGCAGACGGGTACCATGCCAGAACGCCAGGGCCCAGCCAAGTAAAAAAATCCACACGTCAAAATGTGAAATCTCTTGATTTTTAAATATGGACAAGTTTAATCTTCAAAAAATAACCACTCAGCAAACCCAACAAAACCATCCACAATGAACTTTCGCCCGTGCCCCTCTGCCTTACACTTTGCTGAGGCTCATTTCACTTACGTGGCTTCACTTCTCACAAGAATCCCGTAAAGGAAGTATTATTATTTCTGATGCATGCATGAAGAAACCATGAAGGCTTAGAGAGGATGCATGTCCTTCCCGCAAACATACCTGTTCACAAGTTCAGGCAGAGGTCTTAGACTCAACATGGAGCAAAGATGGGCTCCCTTGAGCTCTACCACCCTGGTCAGCGTGTCCCACTGTCAATGCCCCTTGCATTTAATAAATACGGGTTTGAACGAACGAACCAGACCCTTCCCACAGAGCCATTGGGGGAGAGTTGCAAATAGCATGAGAATGAGAACGGGGGCATTACAAAGAAGAACAAACACCATGGCTACGGCCATGCAAGCAGGGCTCTGCTTCAGAGCCTTGCCTAGAACCCGCACTGGGGGATCAAGCCCTCTTCCGAGAGACCCGGACCAGGAAAGGAATTTGGAGTGCCTAATGGTCTCCCCAGGGCTCTCAACTTATAAGAGAGGAAAGTTTGGGTGAAAACTTGAGTATTCTGATTGCAAATCCAGCTTTCTCTTTGATTTCACTTGTGGCCAGCCTCTTGTTTACCACCACAGGCTAAAACTCAGAGCTGTCCTGACGGACAGGCTCCCAGTTCAAATCCACTACAGAACCATGGATGCCTTTGTACAAGACCCCTAAGAATATCCTTAGGAAGAGACTTTCTTTAAAAAATAAAAAATAAATTGTGGGGCGCCTGGGTGGCTCAGTCAGTTAAGCGTCCGATTCTTGATTTTGGCTCAGGTCATGATCTCAGGGTCGTGAGATTGAGCCCCCTCCCCCTCTGTTCCTCCCTCTGCTCGCGTGCTCTCTCTCAAATAAATAAAATATTTCATAAATAAATAAAATCGTGACTCTTAACTGAATCCATTTCATTGCAAAAAAAAAAAAGGAGAAAATAGAGAAATACACGAAGAGAATAAAGTCACCCACAATCTCACTAATCAGAGACGATCACAATTTTGGACCCTTTCTTCAATCTTTTTCCAGAGTGTATGTGTGCACACGCATATACCTGGAGACTTTTGTACTTGATGGAGGTCACACTCGATATGCAGTTTTTAAGCTTGTATTTTCACTTGTTATACCTTAAACATTTTGCCATATCATTATAATTCTTCAAAAACTGACATTTTTCATAACTGTGCAATACTGCGAAGATGGATCACCATAATTTATTTTACGAATTCTATTGTTGGGAATTTAGGCTATGGCCCATTTTTGTTGCTATCATAAATGATGCTCTGGTGAATACAAGATTGACTCTATTTCCAGTTAGTTCTTCAAAATGTATCTATAGAAAAGGAATTATGGGGTGACAGGGCTCCACTTTGAACCTCTTTATGCATATTGTCAACACGCTTTTCAAAAAGGTTGTAGCAATTTACTTACAATGGTACAGTTTTGAAAAACCTTTGCCCCTTAGTCTTCCTGAACGTCCGAAACCAGCGCTGTTCTGGAGACACGGGGCCCCCTCCCCTTGTGTATCACTAAAGCCATACTTAGGCAATACTGCAGCTGTGTTCTTCCCAAAGAAGCTTTTATCTCGTTTCACTTCATTTCGGACTAGCAAACGAACATGCAACACTCGCTAAAAGAGGTGAAAAATGCTCTTTATTGTTTTTAAAAGGCCTCTGGTGAGGGGCGCCTGGGTGGCTCAGTCGTTAAGCGTCTGCCTTTGGCTCAGGTCATGATCCCAGGGTCTTGGGATCGAGCCCCGCATCGGGCTCCCTGCTCGGCGGGAAGCCTGCTTCTCCCTCTCCCACTCCCCCTGCTTGTGTTCCCTCTCTCGCTGTGTCTCTCTCTGTCAAATAAATAAAATCTTAAAAAAAAAAAAAGGCCTCTGGTGAGTAGGCTGCTGTGAAGTCCCACGAAACAGTGGAATCTATCCCAATCCTATAAATCAAGATGCGCAGACCCGAAAGAGAAGTGTTCCATTTCAAATGGCAGCGGCAGCTCAGACCTGTGTGGCGAAAATGCCCATTAGCTGTTTGTCAGGAATATTTTTAGAAAGTGCCGAGCAAGCCCGTGAGGAGCACCGTGCTGCCGCGTCGCCCCCTCCCCGGGGACTAATCGCTACAGCCTTCAGAAGCCGCCCCAGATCAGCTGTGCTCCCCGCGCTGACACACACAGCACCCCGGGCGCCCCCGGGCAAGGACGCGCGTCTGCCCAGAGGTCTCTCCAAGGACCCTCAAGATTTTCACTCGCTGCAGGGAGAGAGTTCCTGTTATCAGGATGTGCAGACATGCGCAAGTCTGAGGTTAAAGCTGAGGGACCCCCATCTGCAGTAGTGGGGGGGCTGTGATTTCTCAGATCTCTAAAACGAAATGATCTGAGGGAAGATCCCATGATTCTAAATACATCATAGAGGGGCGCCTGGGTGGCTCAGTCCGTTGAGTGTGGGACTCTTGATTTTGGCTCAGGTCATGATCTCAGGGTCCCGAGACTGAGCCAGGCCTCAGGCTCTGCGCTCAGCCGGCAGTCCGCTTGAGATTCTCTCTCTCTCTCCCTCTGCCCCGCCCCCCATGCTCTCTCATGCACTGTCTCTCAAATAAATAAAAATCTTAAAAAAAAACATTGTAAATTTCACATCTTGCAGTCTGTCTAACATTCCAAAAATGTCCATCTTTACCCCTGTTCTTCAGGCCTGTGGTCTCCCACAGTGAATGAGGCTTGTGCTTAGGGTCAGGCAGAACTGGGCCGATCACTTAACCTCTCTGAAACCTCAGTGTCCTCATCAGAAAAGCAGGGCCAAAGAGTAATGTCTGCCTCACAGGGGTCTTGTGAAAATTCTGCACTTGGCCTATAAAAGCTCAGGAAGCGCTAATTTTAATGCTAGTGGTCACGGTACAGCTCAAAAGCAGATGCCCAGCTATAAACCACTGGCACATTTACTTCTGGAAACCACTGCGCTCTAGCCTTTCCACCAGAGGAAAGGAAAGAAAAGAAATGAAACCTAAAAGTCACATTTGCATTATTTTAGCCACCCCTGCAAGCCACATAATGGGAAGACAAATTTGTGACAGCTTCTAAAAATAAAATTATCAAATGACCAGTGGCTATTCCTGTCCCCATTATGCATCTGTCCGAGGCTATAAAGACACACAAAGGATGTACATTTGTGTGAGCTCTGCACAGCATCAGGACCTTCTTCTGACCCCGTCTCCCCTCTTCTAACAATAGCTGTCTCAAAGTTCCAGGACATGGCCAGCTCTCTCCTATCCCAAGGTGTCAGTGGGCACACTGTTGGCTCAGGCAGCACCAGAGACCTGGGGTCTAAGCTTAGGCTGCAGCTGGCTAAGCAAGTCATCGCTGCTCTCTGATACAACAAGGTGATTGAACTAGGGGTCATCTCTATAAACTTCTTCTCAGTGATGGGAGAGTGTGTGGCTCTAGCCTCATAAGCAATTTTAAGATGTAAAGTATTTTTTCCTGTGGATCTTGTAAGTCTCTTCTTTTATATTGTAGTTGTTCACGTCAGGGTGAGAAAATGAGTCAAAGGGTTGAATGTCAAGTTGAAACAAGGCTATATACAGCCTCTGGTAGACTTGCAGGATTCAGTGCAAAAACACTAGCATCAAATTAGGTCCCATCAACATACTTATTGAAGGGCTACTCACAGCCATGAACTCTAGCAGACCCCCACGCAATACTGAGTTGCCCACCAGCCCTGTCTGGCTTTGCAGGCAGAACATAAACAGTGATGGGAAGATAAGCCAAAAGCAAGGAAACCTACTCATTATTTTAAAGATATTCTTTTGTTTACTTACAAAGTTATCATAAATCATATAAATCATTAAATATTTTATTGAAGAATATTTCCATCCAGCTAATAATAGTTGAAAATCTATGCAGCAAAACACAAGATACTATTAGATATACCTCCAATTTAGATGATTCTGATCCCTCCAGATAGGACCACCTTAACAATTTTATTCCAAAACCGTTACCTTAGAATTATTTTGTGTACTTTATAATTTGGGATATTTTTAAATACAGAGTTTATATAAAATGGGTAATAGGAGGTCATTGTTGTGCCCTTCTTGGCTATTTCCAGCAGCCTGATAAACTCCCACCAAGCCATGTGATCTCATCTCTTTTACCTCTGTCTTATAGATAGAAAAGGGCATCAAGAGCCAAGGACCAGGAGAATGGAAGGAAGCAGTGACCCAGTAATAGCAACAAGCACCCCAAGGCCATCCCAAACAAGCACACTAGGCAAAAACAGTGTGGGACCTATGGCAACACAACTTCACAACAAGTCCCCTTCAGCACATCCCTCCAACCCAACAGCTACTCCTAAAGTCCCCCCAATCTCTCCACCTCCAACCCCCACAATTTGGAGCTACCACTGCACTCATGGGGGCTCACAGAGAGACTAAGTGCCACAGTGTAAGAAGTCAAATTTGGACAAGTATATCTAATGTGTGTTTTTTTTTTAAGATTTTATTTATTTATTTTAGAGAGAGAGAGAGCACATGTGAGCATGAGTGGGGGAAGGGGAAGAGGGAAAGGGAGAGAATCTCAAGCAGACTCCCTGCCAAACGAGGAGCCTGACATGGGGCTTGATCCCACGACCCTGAGATCATGACCTGAGCCAAAGCCAAGAGTCAGATGCTCAACTGACTGAGCCACCCAGATGCTCCCCCCCCCCCCATTTAATGGTTTTGACTGATAGAGAAGCAAATCTGTTTCAGCTAGTAGAACCATGGGGAGGCAAGGGATAGAAACCCAATCTGAAGAGCAGAAGCAGCAAAGGGAATTTACTGACACATAAAAATGGAAAGTCCATGGGGAATGGAGATAGCTTTCAACATGGCTAGATCCATATATGCTGTCACCAGGAATCTGGACTTTTCTGTCTTCTGCACTGGCTTCATTTCCAGTGGGCACTCTGCACGTGGTAGCAAAGATGGACACCAGCAGCCCAAGCTTCTGTTCTACAGGCTTAGAAACCTCAGCTGAGAGCATGTGCCTCTTTCTCAGAGGTTCTAGCAAAAGTCCCGGGATGGATTCTCATTGTCTGACTTGGACCATGTGCCTATGATTTAACTAGTCTCTGAGTTAGGTCCCAGCCCCTGGAGCTAGAGGATGGGACAGACCACACGTGACACATGGACTGAGAGTGAGAAAGGGCATACTCCAAAGCAAGAGATGGGGAAAGGTTGCCAGGAAGACAGAAACAAAGGGTATCCCCAAACAGCAGGCCCAAACCACAATAACCCCAGGATTTCTCTATTCTCAGTTGGGTGCATACTCAATACTATTTGGGATTTTGATAAATGACGAGGAGTTGTTTCCAATCAAGAATTGAAACATAATCAGCAGCTCAGGGGCACCCCTTGTGCTCCCTTCCAGGTACAATCCACCTGAAGATCGTGACTTCTAACACCATAAATACATTCTGTTATTATACTTCATATAAACGGAATCACATAGAATGTACTCTTATGATTGTGCACTTTCTTTATGTACATTATACTTCTATAACAAATTTATTTAAAAAAAGAGCTAACATGTTATTTTTCCCACCCTATGAACATCTTAAACTGTGTAACTTTCAAGGACTTTCTCAGTTTTTCCAGAAAAGGCCTTCTCTCCAAACAAAATAATCTGTTAGATAGCAAATGCCATACACATCTGCAGTAAGCCACAAGTGACCAAGGTCACAGGCAGCGGGGCCCACACCAGGGACTTGCCATTCTCTTCAGCCTCTCACCTCCTTCTGCACAGCCTTCCACCCTGGGTTCTGTCCACTTACAGGTGGGTATTTGGGAACACGTCACCCTTTGCTGATCTTTGCATCGAGGTAAGCAGAGGGCAGCTCTCAATCAAGCAGTGGTATGCCAGCAAACTTTTGAAGGCTCATGGGTAGAAGAGAGAGACAGCATTATTGGGTCACTCCAGAATAGCGGTTCAGGAATCCCCTGAAGAGTAATGACAGTTAAACTGTTCTCCCACCTCTCCACACCAAAGCTCATCTGTGGATAAATCCCAAGAGTCTATGGATTACAGGTTAAAAACAAACAAACAATAAACAAACACTTTCTTTATAGGGTAGAACTAGGACAAGCCAACAGATGGCACTGGGCAAAAATGGACTGGCCATTCTTGGGAGGTAGTGCCCCTCTGCTCTAGAGTTGTGCATGGAGTGGGTAGAGGGGCTTCTATAATGTTCCTTGTAGTTAGACTTCTTGCGATGGGTGAGAAGATAGATTAAATGATCTTTAAGGCTCTTTTGAACTATCAGATTCCATGAGTCTAGCAATGCCCCTCTAATGGCCCCAACAGCCAATCAGGAGCTAAACCATCAAAAGTAAAGCTGAATTCTCAAAATGTTAAACACAGAATTACCATATTACTGAGTAATTTCATTTATAACTATATACCCTTAAGAACTGAAAACAGGTATTCAAACAAATACTTACATGTGAATATTCATAGCACTGCTATTCACCAAAACCAAAAGGTAGAAATAACCCAAATGTCCATCCACAGCTGAATGGAAAACAAAATGTGGGATATCCATGTAATGGGATATTATTCAGCCATATAAAAGGAATGAGGCTCTGATACATGCTACAGCATGGATGAACCTCAAAAACAGGATGCTAAGTGAAAGAAGCCAGATACCAAAGGCCATATACTGAACGATTCCACTTATATGAAATACCCAGAATAGTTGAATCCACAGACAGAGAGCAGATTAGTCATTGCCAGAGATTTAGGGAGAGGAATAAATGGGGAATGACCATTTAGTGGGCATAAAATCTCCTTCAGAGCAGTGATAAAAGTACTTTGGAACTAGACAAAGGTTATGGGTATACATTATGAATGTATGAAACATCACTGAACTGTAATTTTATGTTATGTGAATTTTACCTTAATAAAAAATAAATGAAACCAATGCTGAGTGAGCAGGCGTGCGCACCCAGGTCACCAGGAAAATATAAGGGCCCCTTCATTCTGGGCCTCTTAACAAGGCATGCCCAACTCATAGTCATTTCCTGGATTTGGAAATTTAAAATAAAACAACTAGAATAGGGGCACCTGGGTGGCTCAGGCGTTAAGCGTCTGCCTTCGGCTCAGGTCATGATCCCAGGGTCCTGGGATTGAGCCCCGCATTGGGCTCCCTGCTCTGCGGGAAGCCTGCTTCTCCCTCTCCCACCTCCGCCCCCCCCCCCCCCCCGCTTGTGTTCCCTCTCACTGTGTCTCTCTCTGTCAAATAAATAAATAAAATCTTTTTAAAAAAAAAACAACTAGAACAAAATCAATTAAAACACTAGCCACTCTGAAAAGATTCTTAGGATGTAAATCAATCACTTGCAAGTCAGAAGGCCAAGAATTTTAAGTTTGAAAACACTCTGGGAGCTCAAACAAAGGCTGGAGTAGTGTTTTCTCCTAACCTGGAAATAAAGCAAAGGCATTCACTCTAGACCTATTATGATATACACAACCTCCAGAAGACCCAACAGTATTTGAAGGCCTCAAAATCAACAATTTCATTTAGGCAGATCCAGCAGTTAGCTTGGTCATGAGAATCATCACCCAAAAATCCACCCCAAAAGCTCTTTTATCACTTGAGAGTGAAAACACATCAATGGAACCCAGATAACTAAGACATCCTCAGGTTATAAAACATTACAAAATGTAAATAACTTCATGGTTCATCCCATGACAAAGCTAGTGGCTTTCTTACTTTGAGACTTATTCCAGGATATGCCTGAAAACACTGATTCCTGAGGTCTGTTGAGTAGGAGGACCCCTTACCCAATCACCAGGTAGAGATTTCTCCCCATCCCCTCAAACCCCAATTCCCTCTCACACACACACAGAAACACACACCCCTATTGGTGGCTTGGCTTTCTGGAGTAGTTATTTCTTCCTTGGCTGAATTGTCCTCCTTATGACAGCACAGAGAGCTGACCCTCTCCTGTGACCCAGCTGAACAGAGATGAACTTTGAGTCAGAATCACATGCATCCATCCCTCCTAGGTAATGCAGTCAGGTCCTGCAGAAAGAGTGATCAATGTATGTGAAAAGTGGCAATACTGTTCTATACCTCTTGTCAAAACAGTTGCTCCTCACGGCGTCCAGTATTAGAGGGTAAGAAGAAATAATTCATCCCTGGAGCTAACTTGCAAGACAAATTTCCATTCCTTAGGAAACACGAAGAGTTTTTACTTCTCCTCAACTAAGTCTTGCTAGACGCAGACAGGTGTTAAGAAAAATCAAACAGCAAATATTTATTAAGCAACAAGTCTGTGTGTGATGCTTGAGATAGAAAGAGTTACAAGATACAGTCTTTGTCATCTTGGAAGGTGTAATCCCTTCGGGTGGAGAAGCCACATATACTGAAAACAACCCTTAGGTGAAGAGATTGTTCTTAAGTTGGCAGATGGAAGAAAAAAGTTGGGACAGACCTTGAACTCCTAAGCTCTCATTCCTTCCAATGCAGTGGAAATGCAGTCCTTGAAAGTAGAAAATGTGAGTTCAAATACTGTCTCCACCCTGTACAGGCTAGGTGACCCTGACAAGACACTAAATCTTTCCAAACCTCGCTTCTTCCATCTATAAAATGGGCATCATGCCCTCTACTGTGCATGGTCATTCTGAGCATCAAATGGGATACAGATAAAGTTAATAGAACATGCAAGATGTACATTCTATAATAGCTATAATATAAATACCACAGGACAGAGAAATTAATAATAATTCATAAAGATCGCTATAAATTAGAGACGGAGTATACTACGTGAACTAGCTCAATCCTCCCAACAACCTAGTTATTAGTCATTTTATCAATGAAGTTTAATTTCATGGACATTGCATTTGTTAAGGCAAACTAATCTTTGCCACCAAGCAGCATGCAAATCCCTGAATATTCCTAGGCTAAATAAAAGCTATAAAGAAGCACCATATCAGGTGTGGCCAAGTACCATCTTCACCCCACCACTATTAGCACTTGCCATGTCCAAAATCAAGTGCCCGTCAACACCCAGACAGTCAGGTGACTTGCATTAAGTACATTCGTGTTTTACATTCAGCTTAAAGTATACTTGTCTTTAGAATTCCTTAAGTCCATCTCATTTACTGGACAATTACTTCCCTCGGGGCAGTGGTTCTCAAAGAGGGAAGGATTTTGCCCCCAGGGGACATTTGGCAATGTCTGGAGACATATTTGGCTGTCATTAGTGTGTGTGTGGCAGGGGGTGGGGGGTCGGGGGGGGTCTTGTGCTACTGGCATCTAGTGGACAGAGGCCAGAGGATGCTGCTAAGCATCCTGCAACCCCCAGGACAGTCCCCTCATGGGGACACAGAGAATTATCCCACATAAAATGTCAGTAGTGCTGAGGCTGAGAAACCCTGCCTTAGGGGCAGAGAGGGAATCTTAGATTTCCTTGTGACTAAAGCAGATGCCCATAGGTGGTCAGAGACCATTTCTTGGTTGATCTTATAGTAAGAGCCCAGCTTCACTGAGTGCAGGCTTGCATATTCACTGTGAGCGACAGTATTGGAAGAAAGAAGAATTTCAACTAACCTTACTCTCAAAAAGACCCAAATGATATCTCACCAAAATGAAGAAATACAGCCCAAGTCTATTGACTATCAGCCAACGTCTACTGTTTGCTAGGGAGCTTTCATTTGGCTCTTTACTATTCAGATGGTGGATATTTTTGTTGGCCAAACCAGTGCTCTGGGCCTTAGCTGAGTGTACAGGACCAAGCCTTCACCTGCCCTGAACACTGATTTAAAGGGGTATGGAAGGGTATAGAAACTTTGTCCAGTCAACGGGTTTGATCAGGCTCTCCTCTTCTTCAAGTCTACACTTGGCATTCTCAGTGACAACCTACTCGTGCCGGACAAACTCCCGCTACAACACACTTAGAGCCGGCAATGGGCATGTGCAAACATCACTCAATGGCCCTGTAAGAAGCCTAGCACAGGGACCTCTGCTAGAGACGAGGAAAGGGAAGCTCAGGATACAGTGAGTTTCCCAGTTACATAGGGAGGGGAGGGGTAGGTCTCCAAACCTCAGCTGCTTCCAAATTCAGAGCTCTTTCCACTTTCTCACACACCTGCAGGGGAAGCCCATGGGAGCCTGTTTTATCATCTACTACTCAGACAGCAGGCAGCAGAGACCTGGGGGATGGGTCGGTCTCACCAAGATGTAGGAGGATGAAATGTGGGTCACCCGTATTTGGCTGCCATAGCGGAGCACGGGATAAGAGAATCACAAAGCCTGGGAATCCCCCAGTGTCTGCAGCAGGTGTGTGTGTGGCAGGGGTGGGTGGGGGACAGCCTGGGGTAAGTTTGAGACTGTTGGTAGGAATGGAGAGAGCGCACCTCAAAGGCAGAATGGGAAGAGGTCTGGCAGAGGGCTGGAAGGTCCCAGACTGTTTCATTCCTTCATGAAACATTTATTGAGTGCTCTGGGCCAGAGGCTGTGGACACAGAGCCAGCAAGGCAGATAAGATCCCCACCTCCTCATAACTTAGATTCTAGGAGGAGTGATAGAAGATAAGTAAACCAGAAAAATATAGATGACTGTGTTAAGTGCCAGAGAGAAATAAATAGGAAGCCGCAGTAAGAAAATAGCAGGTTGGAAGGAGCATTATTTAGACACAAAATCAGGGGAATGCACTTGGAGGAAGTGCCATTTAAGCCGAGACCTAAAAGATAAGAAGAAACGAGCTCCCTAGTGTGGCTCTTTGTGGAGAGGATAGGGGGGTCCTGCGTGGGGAACCTCAGGGCATGCCTGAGAAATGACCACTGTCCCCAACTGATGGTGGGAGGGAGAAGGGTTTGCGTTGGGGTCAGTAGCCATAAAATGCAAGACCTTGAATTTTGTCTGAGAGCCATGGGGAGCCAGCCCTGGGAAGTTTTATATAACAGAAAAACACTTCTGTTTTGAAATATCCTTTGGCTACCGTGTGAAGAACGGACTAGAGAAACCAATAACCAGAAGCAGGGCACTGCTCAGGAAGCCCTGGACCAGGCATGAGACAAAGATTCCTTGTGTGGGGAGGGCAGCAGGGCGCAGGGGATGGTGGAGGTAGAGCCGGCAGGACCTGCCGATGGAGGGCTGTGGGGCGGTAGAGGGAGGAATGAAGGCTGGTGGCTAAGTTCCCGCACAAAGGCAATTACTACAGGATACCATTTACCAAGATGGGGAAATGCAGGAGAAACAGATATAGGGAGGAGTGGGGCTCCATATTTCAACTCTTGAAACCAACCTCAGCCTTAAAGAGACCCATATTCTTTGCCTCCTCATCATTAATAAATATTTATTGACCAAATACTATGAAGACTCACTTTTTAAGAAATCTAAGATACGGGAAGTGGGGAAAAATAGTGCAAAGCAGGTGTAAGTTGATTGCATTTGAGATTTTTAAAAAGATACTATATAAAGATATAAATGATAGTTATCGAAAGGACTTGCACTTTCCACTCTATACTTTTCTTATTACTTTTATAATAACATTATTTTTTAAGAAAGAAAAAAGAGCTACTCCTTTGGAGTTGGGCTTTGTATTTCCGAAAAAACCCCTCTGAAAATGCACAGCATGTTTCCTCCTAGAAGCCATAACCTATTAGGACATCTGAAGGGAGTGGAGTTGGGAGGGAAAAGGACACAAGCCAAGTAGATTATGCAGACAGTCCATGCAGGATGCCCTGAGCATTTCCCAGCCAGCTCTCACGTGAGTCCTCCACTAACGCATTCTGATTCCAGTCTGCCTTTTCTTTTTATTTCAGCAGGTTTCCATTTTTAAAATCTGGCACGCTCACTGTGGAGGCATGTTTAAAGTCAGACAGTGAGGGTGCCTGTTTTCATTTGGCTCCAAGCTGCCCACCTCTTGGTTCATCCATCAAGGTGAGCTCACCTCCTCCAGGAAGCCTTCTCTGACCATTCCAGGCTGTCAACAACTCCTTTTCTGGTCTCCATCGTTGCCGTAAGCCTATCTTAATTGTAACACTTTTCCCACCAATTTTTGAATATACATCTGTTTCCTCCATTAGACTAGAAGCTTAGAGTCAACATCTGCCACACTTTTTGTCTTCCCAACGCTTTTTGACACCTTTCCTGTGTTTGCAGAATTTCCCGTCTCTTGATTCCACACATCTTTAAGGTGGAAGGCAGAAACCTGCTTTCTAAGCTTCCCTTGCCAATCAGATGTAAGAAGCATGAAGCAGGGGTTGCCTCGTGGAAGCCATTCTGGCAAAGGCGGCTGCAGACATCCAACTCTCAAAGACAACAGCTGCTGGGAATCTTCCAGCCATGTGCCCAACGTCAAGCATTGGTGCCCATGCACCAATAGGAGTAGAAGGGTCACCACTCGAGCAGTGCATTGCCCAGATTGGCTGCTTTGCTCCCAAGCCAGTTCCTCCTCTGCTAAAGCTTCTTTAATAAATTGCTTCTCTGCTCTAACCCAGCTAGAATGCACTCTGTCGTTTACAGCCAAAAGTCTTAACTGACATCGTGAGGTCCTCAAGGCAAGGATGGAACCCCATTCACTTCTCTATCACTACTGCCTAGCAAAGTGTTACGTGCATTCCCCTCGCCCCTACCAGAATATTGATTTAAACATTATTGAAGGTGCTCAATTATGTGGAATACATGAAAAGATGGATGCAGAAGCCAGATTGTAAATAATTAGCCCTTTAAATCCCCTTTCTTTCGGTGATCATTAAAGTGTTATTTGTCCCATAAGTCTTCTGACTAACTAGAGAAGATACACAAGAATGTAGCTTCCCAAACTATGTTCCTCTGGAATATTGGTGATGTTTCCATTGCTAACACTGAATAATAGGGAGTTTTTCCAAATACATATAGAAAATGTATTCAGTACATGGAATATTGTCAGTTTCAGGCTTCCGGTCAGAAAGTTCAAAAATCTCTGGCACCTGCTACTATGTTGTCAGCAAGTGCAGTGGATCAAACAGTCATTGAGCAAGTAAGCAACTATTGCAGCGAAAACTCAAAAGTGCTGGTCTGCTTAGTTCAACAATTTCCCCTTTCTGCATGCTCATTTTGTTCACTGGGACTGTCGATTACACACTTAATACGAATCCTATTTTCTGCTAGTGAAGTTGTTCTTAGTTCATATAACAGAACCCACTGATTCAACATGGCACAGAACGGACACCATTCTTGGCTACCTGAACTTTTTTTGAGAATTGCAGTTCTAAATTTCTACTGTGCTACTCTTCTCTTATGGGCGGAACTGTGTCCTCCCGAAATTCACATGTTGAAGCCCTAACCTCCAATACCTCAGAATGCGAGTGTATTTGGAAGCAGGACATTTAAAGAGAGGCTTTAGGTAAAATGAGGCCATTAGGGTGCGCCCTAGTCCAATATGCGTGGTGTCCTGAGAAGAGGAAATTTAGACACGCAGAGAGACACCAGGGGCATGCATGCACAGGGAACCACAATGTGAGGACACGCGGAGGCAAGCCATCTGCAAACCAAGGGGAGGCCTCCGGGGAAACCAAACCTGCTGACATCTTGATCTTGAGCTACCTGCCTCCAGAACTGTGAGAGAATAGATACGGTTGTTTGGGCCTCCTGGTCTGGTATCCTGTTATGACAGCCCTAACAAACACCTTCCTTTTGGGCCTCCTAACTGCGATCAGAGCTTGCGACCCGTGCAATGGGACGTAAACTGGAGCCTCTGCTGTCAACCTTCTTCCCCCTCAGCTTGTTCTCCTACCCCGGGCTGGAAAGATGGGGGAGCAAATCATAACCGCGCTCTGCGACACCCACGGATGTCCTCCACGAACCGACAGACTCTCCACTCGCCACTCCCATCAGAAACTCATCCCTTTGTGCCACACGCAGTGCTCCTTCCCAGGCACAAATACCAACAGGAGGGGTGACCGCTAAATTCCATTCACCTTACTGAGTTACACAGGGGGGCTGGCAGCACAGTCCGCGGGCACCAGGCCCCTCTGGAAGGGGACACACCAAGAGGAGACAGGAGGGGCCCAGGGACCTCAAAATTGTCTCTGGCCCTGTGCTGGCCCTGGGCCCCTGCCAGAGACAGCGGTTTACAGGGATGAGCGCCTCTCTGGGTGGCTAAGCCCCTGTGGGTGGAGGGCTCCCGCCTCACCCCTCCCGGTGCCCCTCCCGCGCGGCTCCCCTCCCAGACGCCCAGCCCGGCGCACAGCTGCCCCGGATTAGTGTGTGTAACAGAGGACAGACGGCAGTGGGGGTGTCCCACCCGCTCCGACTCTAGGAGGCCTCTGGGAGGGTGTGTGAGAAAGCTGGCGGGCAGTGGTTTTCCCTCCGCGCGGCCACGCGGTGTCTCTCTCTGCAGTCGGTGAGATGGAGAAGCAGGGGTGAACTTGGCGATAGACGTAGAAGGTAGAACGAACAGGAACTGGACGGCTGGGCGGGGTTCCTGGGTGGGGGGTGGAGACAGGGAGGAGCCAGGATCACTCCAGGATTACTGGAGTTCTGGCTTAAATGGCTGGAGAGACCAAGAGCTCATTCTCTGGCCGCAGGGACTCCCGGAGGAGGAGGTCTGAAGATAATCAGAGCTTTTATTATGGCAATTATCATGTTATACTTATGTGTTTCTTTCTCCAATAGACTGTATCCTCCCTGAGGGCAGAGCAGCACGTAGGCACTCCTCCATACTGCAGGCACCGGGTTGCAGCAATCATTCAGCACTCACCTACCCAGCACTAACTGAGGGCCCACCGTGGGCCCAGGACTGGTTCAAGGACTACGTCGGCTCTAGAACTGCACGCACCAGACACACATATTTATTGTCTCTTGGATAAATGTTTTAAAGGAAGGTGTTATATTTTCTTTTTTTCTATATTCCTTGATGCTCTGGCATCTGGGTCCTTGATGACTCCCAGGGCTGGCAAATTCTTAGAGAAAGCAAACTAGTTGCCTGAGAGTACATACACCCCTCCTATGCAAACCAACCAATCCAGAATCTATATTGCCAACTACCCCCTTTGCCGAGCTCTCACATGACGACCGCTGCCCTAAATCACCCCAGAGCCTAATGACTCTATCGTCACGCCAGACAACCTGGGGCAGTCCCCACACCTTGGAGCCCACTGAAATTATTCAAACTAGCCAGTCCTGAGCTTATTTACCTGCCTCACCCATTTTTTCCTGGTAAAACCACAATAAAGGCTTTTACCTCCTCTTTCCCTTCACTCTCCTTCTGCTTCCTGACTAGCTCTGGTGCTTCCCCATGTGGCCCTGTGTGGCGTGCATACTTCCTGTTTCTAGGGATCTGTGCATATAAACTTCCATCACGACCGGCATTCCTGTGCCTGTGGGTCTTACCGTACAGCGATGCAAACAAATCCTGGGTACATTTTAAAACAGATGGCTAAACGTAGAGAAGCATTCGGTAACTGTAAATTAAAAACTGGTTCCTTCCAAGCAGTACAAAGTACATCGTCAAAAGAGAGACAAGAGGTGTTAGTTCTATCATTATGTTAAAATTGAATGGAAGTGATAGAAAAAGCTAGTTTGGGGAGAAGATGGGACACATCCGTAACCAGGCAGTCCCCAATCTAACGTGAATTCATGGGTTTGGGGCAAGAATAAAGAGCAAGGAAAGAGCAGAATGGCCCTCACCATACGCCCTGCAGAGCTTTGCACAAGCCGGGAGAACATGGAATGATCCAGTTAACACCTGCTGCCATCAAAACAAAGAATCTTCCTTTTCAGGAACGACTTTATTAAAGCCATGCAAACCATCAACACAAGGAAATGAAGGAAGCGTTCTTTTTATGAGGTTTATTTCTTAATGGTGGCATCAGAAGCTCCCATTAATCATGCAAAGTGACATGAGATCATGGGTACATAAAGCACAGGCCACAACATCTGGTATCAAGTGAACATTCAAAAAATTATAGCTGTTACTGCTGCTGTCCTCAGTGATGGGCAAAATGGATTTTTTACAATATTTACATGACCAATTATCAAAAAAGACAATAAAATGAAATTCATTCAACCATATGGCTGGGCTGCACATAAAATTTCATCTTCTTTTGCTGTTTTTCATGAGTCTGAGTACACTTTAAGATCTCACCCAGTTTCCAATATATTATGAATAATATTAATTGCCTCTGTATTTTGATGATCAGAAAAAATATCCTGATTATATTTGGTTCCTGGATATACACAAGGTGACGCAGTGGGGATGCTGAGAAACCACATCACTGGACCAGGAAGAAGCATGCCTTAACCGTGGGCATCTGCAGAGCTAGGACCCTTCCCAGGTACTGTGTGTGTTTATCTCCAGGAGGAACCAATCTAATCTTGAAGAAATGCTCTAAGGTCCTCTCTGCTAGAGACCTGAGAGAAACAGACAAGAAAGAGGCATTTAAGAGCCCTGGCTCCAAATTAGATATTGACTTTTCCTACACCCCACTCACCCTGGATCAACCCAGGCTCTACAGATTTAGGTATTTTATTTATTATGTATAAAGTAACATAAATTATGATGTCTGTTTCTTCACAGGTTTCTCTATGAGTTTTATATGCCCAAACAGACAATACACAAAGGAATTCTGCCAAATCCATTTTCTCCGTTTTGAGCTCCAGATATGGGAGCATCAGCACCCGATGAACACTAAACCCCCGGGGCAAGAAGGGACACACTCTTCTTGGGACGTGTGAGACTGAAAAACAGGGATGCTTAATCACCACTCCCATCCCACAAGACCTCCAAAAGCTTCTCTTGCCTCCTTCGTCACACTGTTTTTCTCTCTGGAGTCTTTAAACATCCCCGATCCACCTACCAGGATATTGACTTAAAACTTTACAGACTGATAATTCAAACAGGCAACGATGATGACCACAGGAGCCTAGACACACGTGGAGCCCAGGACACGTCACGGGGAGTTACCTGTGCAGCAAGCAGCACAGGCACCCAACATCCTTAGCCAGAGCCAGCACCTGGGGCTGCCTGGCCAACAGCTGTGCTTCGGCCCTGGCTGTGCATCCTTGTTTCCCCTCCAGGCAAACTGTCCTGGCAAAACCCACTGAGCTGAGCCTGTGGGTATTAACCCATTCCTACCTTCAATGCCTCTTCGCAGGGAAATATAGATTCAATATCTTCATATCCTCTTCTGATGCTCACCCTAAGTCACTATCATCAGGAGAAACACCAACTTACCAGAAAATGGAAGGTAGGATACCAAGGCATATAAGAACCTAATTATCGAATAGCCTAATAAGGAATAATTAATATGCAGATGAAAAGACAACTGATAATGCATGGCAGTATCTAATGGTGGAAACCCACTGAGCCTAAGTTTATAGAACTCCAGAAACTAGGAGGGTCCAGCAAAGCTTAGAGGAGGAGGCAGACCTTGAAGACCAGGCAAGTTGCAGACAACCACTGAGAAGGAAACGTGCCCTGCAAATGGGGGCATGTGGGAAAGCACATGGCAAGTTTAGAGACTAATCAGTATACCTCTGATTAGTATACTGATTAGAGACTAGTCAGTATGCCTCCCTCTGGTAAAAGCATGACATGGTCAGACCCAGGTACAGAATAAATCTATAATGACAGCACAAGTGATGTCACTCCTCCATTTTCCATACCCAAAACAGATATGACCAATGTGTCATAGTGATGAGCCTTGCTGTGGTCTCAAAATTCTTCCCAACACTGTGTTCCAGGAAGCCACTAATAGTCAATCAGAATTAGCACTTGTGATGAAAATCATTTTGTTCTCCTTGAGAGAGAATGGGGTAAACTTGGTCCAGGCAAGGAATTCTGGGGCTGGACACATCCAGGTCACTGAGTCAGGACATTTTCCTGGATATTAGAAGCAACAAGGGTTCATGTTGGTTACGTCTCGCTCCCAGGGCCAGAAGGAGGTTTGATCTTGAGGGGTAGTTAGGCTGACACTCTTGGAACCATCTGGGCAACATCACCCCTAGTGTGACCCCAGGCTCCAAATCATTCCAAATTCTACCAAAGGGGCCTTATAGTAGCTTATCCCCAAAGATGGCCACCTTTAATTCTTTCTTTTCCTGTGTACACATGCCACTTTCCTATTGAGAGGTAAAGTTTATTCCTCCATCCCTTTGAACCTAAGCTACTCAGTCAATGGAATATGGCAGAAATGACACTATGGCAGTTCTGATCCAAGCCTTTAAGAGGATTAGCAGTTTCCATTTCCTCTCTCTGGGGAGCCTGGAACCATCATGTAAGAAATCTGGTGACCCCGCCAAAGAGACCACCGAGAGACCAGATGGAAAGGGAGCAGCCCTGGGACTATGAGAGAGAGAGAGAGAAAGAGGCCCAGCCATCCCAGTCCCCCCACCTGAACCCAGCCATCCAGCTCTTCACTGCCATGGTCTCTGACAAGAGTGTGAAGCTTTCCTGGACCCTCTCGATCAGCCCAGCCACGAACTGAATCCCTCGGAGGGATCCAAGTCAATGCCACACGGAGCAGAAAATTGCCCTGCCAAATTCTGCCCAAATTCCTGGCCCAAGAATCATAAACAATAAAATGACTCTTCTCTTAAGCCCTTAAATGTGGAGTGGATTGTACTGCAGCAATGGATATCCAGGATTATCTGTGCATGAGCCCCACTCCACTGGCAACTGTAAGTACTTCTCAGGGCGCCAGGTTCTGACACGGATCCCTGCAAGTCCCCTGGTCTTACTGTGTCCAAGACAAGTCAGGTACCTGCATTCTGCATCGAGATGCCACATTTCTGATCACACACAGCCTTGGCCTCAGCTCCGTGATCCTCTTTTCTCCTTTAAGTCACCATATACAATTTCTGAAGAACCCAAGTTAATCACTGACTTCAAGACTCAAAGGTTCCAAGTTTTGTCTATTTGTTATTCTGTTTTTAAAGGACACAAAGGGCAAACCTCTCCTCCTTTTGAGGCTAATGTCTTTGAAAGCTGCAGCCAGGACTTGGGCAAGGACTGGACAGCATGTTGGTTCGAGCCTCCAAAGAAAGCCTGCAAGTCGGGGTGTAGATAACCCTCACTGGCTCCGGCCATGGTATAATCACAGATGGGTCTACTAAACCTGGTCTACTGAAGCTCAATGTGGCCCAAAAGCTCACAGAGTCCAGCCAGCCCATTTGGCAGATAAGGACACGGAGGCTTGAAGACCAGGCGTGGTTTATTCAGGGTCAAAGATGAAGTCAGCACAGCCTGCAGCCAGACCCCAGTCCCCTGAGTCACAGTCCAGGAGTCCAGTACTGTCTGTCTCCCTGTACTGATGGCACTGGGGAAGAGGCCGACACCCCCAGGGAAACACTTCCTCTGCGTACCCTCTGGTTTGTGTGCGGCCTCTGCACCATCCTTTGAATCACTTTGGTTTAAGGCACATATACAAGCCAAGCACAGGCTTGCTTCCACTTGGGGGTTTCTCTCCAAAAGCCCAAGGAAAACTGCACCATAGCCAAGAGCAAAAAGACCCTCTCCTCTATTTTTAACTCTCTTCCCATCCCCTAACACATGTATACGGTACCTCCAGTTATAGGATATTTTCTGGTTTAATACTGTACATGTGTACCCTCTGCCCTTTAATTATGTTGGATTGCATTTTTTTGCTGCAAAGCCACAAGGGTTGAACCTTGCTGGTTCCTGTTTTAGCAAAAAGGGTAAATCCAGATCCCTCTACCGATATCCATGTATCCATATCCATCTACCGATGAACATTCTGCATGGACCCTGGTGCCCACAAATGCCCTTTTCTGCTCTGATTCTAGCCTGAAGACTAAGGCTTGGTGACATCCCACAGAGACTCAGTAGGTCAGAAGAGCTCCTCAAACAATTGTTATTTTCACAAGGCATTGTTGGAAGTTGTTGCAACATGTACTTTCAATTACCATCAATAATGCCCTATGTGCCAGACACTCTTCTAGGTGCTTTGCAAATGGGTTATCTCTTTTAATCCCCACAATGATCTGATGAGGTAGGCTCTACTATCTCTGTTCCTTATAGATGAGGAGGCTGGGACTCAAAGAAGTTTAGAAACAAGCTCCAGGTGACCAGCAAGTAAGCTGCAGGGCCAGAATTTGAACAGAAGTCCAGCCAATTCCAAAATCCATGTCCTGAGCCACCATACTGCACTGATTTATATAAACTTATCTCCATACGGTTCATTAATGTAATTCGTATCAAACATATAAAACCATAACCTATATTACAATCTCAGAGTGGTACAGAGATCATAGAAATATAGTCCAGCAACCAAAGGGAAGTTCAAATAGTTTGTGTTCTTTTTTTTAAATTGAGATTTAATTGATATATAACATTGTATTAGTTTTCAACACAATGATTTGATATCTGTATATATTGAGAAATGTGGTTCATGTTCTTTACATGCATTTTTTTAAACATCATGGAGGAATTTCGTAGACCATAGGTATGTTTCCTAAAATCTCCCTTCTATCTTTAAACCATTTCCTTCACCAACCAAACCTACTGTACTTCCCTCTTCAAGATCTGCCCCAAGTCTCCTTCCCCAGATAGAAACTGAACTCAAGGAGAGCAGCTGTTTCCTTGTGTACACTACACTCTCCCAAAGTGGCTCATTTTCAGCTAGTTTTTAAGGAATATTTTGATGTGAGTTTATGGCTTTGGAGAAGATACTGGAGGAGCTCAGTGGAAAGAGAGGCCACAGAGGCATGGAGGGCGGTGCTTTTTCTAAACGTGTTTCCCACTCATGCAAGCTGTGCAGCCTTGCTCCAGACTTATATCTCCTGAAGAGAAAAACCTGTTGATGACTAACTAGCTTGACCTTAACCCTTACAAAGACCTCAAAGAACTATTCAGTCAAGGCAGGCTCCTCCTCAGAGGGCGGGCCAGGGGCAGAAACCGCCTGGGCTGAAATCCTCCCGGGTAGGGAGGGCAAATGAGAGAAAGGTTGGAAACACAGTCTATTAATAATTTCTGTTCTGTCATATTTACATTCTGGGCTTGTGTATCTTATTGACTGATTGATTTTCCAAACACAGACTCTATAGTGAGAATCCTGTAGAAAGCTCAAGAGTATATTTTGTACACTGGCTTCCTTAAGAGAGACAACAAAAACATCTGGGGGGAGGGGAAGAACAAGTGCAAGCTAAGAAATGGTTTTCCATTGAAAGACATCTTTCTAGTAGCTAAATATTTTCTTTAAAATCACTAAATACTTTCCAAAGAGTAAACAATAAAGAGTTGGTATAGTACATGGAAGTTGTGAAGAGAGTAAATCCTAAGAGTCTTCATCGCAAGGAAAAAATACTTTTTAAATTTTTCTTTCTCTTTTAATCTAATATGAGATGATGGATACGACCTAAACTTATTGCAGTAATCATTTCATGATACATGTAAGTCAAATCATTATGCTGTACACCTTAAACTTATACAGTGCTATACATCAATTATATCTTAAATAAAAAAAGAAAAAACTGGGGGGAAGCAAAAAAGTTAACTAAATTTTTCTAAGTCTTATGACTGCCTAAAAGCCCATGATTTTAGAATACGGAATTGAATTAGTACAGTTATTCCTATGGCTTCTTGGAAAACATCATGAAATCCCTATAATTTATTATCATAATCATATAAAAATAATTTTGGTGAAAATTACCAAGGCCATCAGGCCCAAGTTTAAAAAACGAAGGTTGGAAGGAGAGGATCCAAGCTGAAGTCTTCTCTTAATGTCTTATCAAAGAAGCATGAGGTTAGGCCTGAGCTGTAGGCAACCCCAAATGACCTTGACCTGAAGCCAAGACGCAAGCCCAGACTTAGGCCCACCATGTTGCACGATTCCGGGGGTTTGACTTCTGCTTCTCTGAGTTGATCAGTGCACACCCTGTCCATGGCAGCCCAACTTTACAAATAATGATTTTCAGAGATAGCATTGCCTTTTCTGACAATACAGAAACATCACTTTTGCCTTAAAAATAGATTTGGGGGCCACAGAAGTTATTTGAGAAAGAACAAACAAAATCCAAGCCCAGAACAGCCAAAGATAAACACATGTCCAGGCTCCAGCCACGTGGCCCCTTCCCAGTTTCTCACGGGCCATTTATGGTTGGGACCAAATGCCGTAAGTAAGGGGTATGCTGTGATTGCTTCTGTCCCCCTACCAGCTACCCATGGTGGACAATTTTCATTTATAATTGTGGATGAGTTCTATCTGTGCTTGGAGAGGGGCAGGGAGGGGCTGTGGGGACCCAAGGGACTTAGATAAATAGGTTGCAAACGATATAGTGAAAAATGCCAGACCAAAATTGAAGAGAATGAACTTAGCCAGTTCAAACTATGAACGTGCCCTTCCCACCACCCGCAGCCTGGTGTTGTTTTATCCTTGAACGAGTTGAAAACCCTGTGATGGTGTAGGCTTCCGGGACCTAAAGTTCACTTTTGCAGTGTTCACCTTTTCCAGGTTGGTGTTTACCTTTTCCACGTTCACCTCTCTATGGACAGTGTATTAGTCTGCTAGGGCTGCCATAACAAAATATGAGACTGGGTGGCTGAAACAACAGAGATTTGTTTTCTTACAGTTCTGGAGGCTCGAAGTCCAAGATCAAGGAAGGCACCTGACATGTAGACACCTGCCTTCTTACCATATCCTCACATGGCTTTTTCTCTGCTCTCAGGAAGAGAGAGAGAGCTCTCTGGTATCTCTTCCTCTTCTTATAAGGACACTAATCCTTATTACCCCCATTTAATCTTGATTACCTCCTTAAAGACCCTATCTCCAAATGCAGTCACACGAGGGAATGAAAGGCTTCAACATATGAACTGGGGGAGGGGGAGTGGAGGGGGAGACACAATTCAGTCCCTAACAGAAGACTAACATTTCCTTCCAGATGGAAATGATGGGATTATTTTGCTTTTATTTTTTAATTTATTTTTAATATTTCATTTTGAAGTAATCTCTACACCCAACATGGGGCTCGAACTCACAACCCTGAGATCAAGAGCTGCATGCTCCACCGACTGAGCCAGTCAGGCACCCCGGGATTATTTTGCTTTTAAATAAATCTGCCTTCTGCCCATGGGCTCTCTCTTATAGCTTCCTACCATGCCCTTTGCCCAAGTTAGGAGGCTCCTCTTCACTCACCCCACATCTACCTGCCAATATGTTTCTCTGCTCCTCCAACTCACCAGCCACACCTTCAAACTGCCGCCCATGGCAGTCCTACTCCTTGAAATAGGTCCCCCATTTTTTCCAGACATAATCTGGCTAAATCCTACCCACTGCCTTCAAAACCTGTTATTTATTTATAAATTGAGGTTATTTCTGAACAGGTTAACCTATGTGCTTTGTCTTCAAAAAGCTCAGAGTCAAAACTGCATCTGACTAGTGAGGACCATATAGCAAAGATCTTAGTCAACTCTTTCATTCATTCATTCATTCATTCAACAAATATTTATTGAACACCGAATATATGCAGTCATCAATCCAGTTGTGAACGAAACAGGCAAAGAATCCTTCCTTCATAGAGCTTACATTCTTTCTGCCCATATTCTCCCTTTGCCCTGATTTCATCTGTTTTTGAAATATTTATTGTCCTTTGTCTATTTCAATCACATTGTAGTTGCAGATATTTCCAATCTTATTATACTGTATAAATCTATAATCTTATCGTATGGTATATTTTTTGCAAGGGTCCAATTGCTTTCAACAATAAACAAGTAGGGGAGCCCCTGGTTGGTTCAGTCAGTTAAGTGTCCTACTCTTGGTTTCAGCTGGGGTCACGATCTCATGAGTCCTAAACAGCAGGGAGTCTGCTTCAAGAGTCTCTCCCTCTGCCCCTCCCTCCCACTCACACGTGCATGTGCATGCTCTCAAATAAATAAATAAAAATCTTTAAAAAAAATAAACAAGTAGGGCCATTGTTTTCTTAATTTTTAAAAAATATTTATTTAAGAGAGAGAGTATGAGAGAGAGAAAGAGCACAAGCAGGGGGGAGGGGTAGAGGCAGAGGGAGAAGCAGACTCCCCACTGAGCAGGGAGCCCCGCGGGACTCCATCCCAGGACGCTGGGATCATGACCTGAGCCGAAGGCAGACGCTTAACCGACTGAGCCACCCACGTGCCCCCAAGTAGGTTCATTGTAACATTGTAAGGAATAAATTAGATGCTATGTATAACATCCTAAGCACATTGTAAGCATAATTGTGAGGCTCAATACAAGACACTTTTCTATCTTTGAAAATCCCAGATAATCTTTAAGACCAACCTCAAATCCCTTCTCTCTAGAAGTCTTTAATGGTACCAGAAAATGCAAGGATTTTCTCCTTTACTGTCTCCCCTTAGTACATATTCACCCACTGTATAGTTTGACACAGTGTTATACTCTCTAATTCTTCCCTGTGTATAAATCAGGCTTCTGTTGGAATAGATTGTAAAATCTTGAATGTATATTCTTAACCCCTATAATACAATCTAGTTTCACATAAGAGATGAAGTAGTGTGTGAACATTCTCATTCCTATTCTCAGTATTTTACTTTTCAAATCTAGCCCTCTTTGCAAAACAATACATGGTTCCTTAATTGGGGTGAAGGCGATTCTTCTGCATTTAAAAGATAATTTGATTTACATTGCTAGAACACATCCATCATTTAACATGGGAAAAAAGCAATGATACTTCAAACAAAAGAAACATTTCATATAATTAAGAGTAAAGGACAAGAATATTAGTGTTTTCTATAATAGGAAAAATCTGCAGTCAAAATACTTGAGAAAAGAGCACTGGTTAAATCCTTTGTGGTGCATCCATTGGACAGAGTATTATGCATTCATTAAAAAACATTTGAAGGCACTTTAATGAAACAGGAAGAAGTACACAATGTGCTATTAGATGGCGGGGGGGGGGGCAGTATTCAAAACAGCAGAGTATGCGCTCAATTTTGTAAATAATTCATTTACATATCTACAAACACACAGAAAAAAAGATTGAACAGAAATGTCTTAGAAATGAAAAGTATCGGGCGCCTGGGTGGCTCAGTCTTTAAGCGTCTGCCTTCGGCTCAGGTCATGATCCCAGGGTCCTGGGATTGAGCCCTGCATAGGGCTCCCTGCTCAGCGGGAAGCCTGCTTCTCCCTCTTACACTCCCCTTGTGTTCCCTCTCTCGCTGTCTCTCTCTCTCTGTCAAATAAATAAATAAAAATCTTTAATTAAAAAAAGAAATGAAATGTAAAGTATCTGTGGGTGGTGAAATTATTGATGAAAATTTACTTCATTTTTATAGAGCTATTATTTTACAATTAGAAAAAAGAACACATGCGGTGTTGATATCTAAAGTTAAAGAAGGATTTCAAAGCATCCCTTCAGGGGCGGGTGCTGCATTGGGGAATGTGAGGACTGCCAGTTATCCCAGGCGAGGGGTCAGGGCCTGGCCCCTGGTCCTAGCATTCAGAAAGTATAGCTTTAAGTAATAAGGTTGCATTTCTTTTAAAATACCTTATAATTAAGGCTTTCCACAAAATCCAATGGATGCTTTTCACAAATAAGACAAAAGCTTCTCCAGAAATAAACATGAGTACTTTGTCCTTCCATTCCGAAAGAATGAAGCCCTTTGCTAGCCCATGTATGGGGCAGGGTGGGGGGGCGGGCAGGGAAGAGTGTGCCGCTGAGAAGACCAGCTGGTGGCCAGTGGTCATTTCCAAAAGAGAACAGGGAGGGCCAGTCATCTGAAATAAGCCCAATGGAGGGCATGGGCCATCAACTCTCGGTCCCTCTCCCCTGCCCCAGCAGACTGAGAAGAGAATTCATTGCTAGTGCTCATTCCTCCAGCCAATATCCCTGTTGGTATTTTTAACAAGGCATAAAACTTGCAATTCTATTAAAAACACATGTCTCTTGTTTCAAAGCATGGTTAGCAACAGCCACTGATATTCAGTAAACACGCCATCAACCAGCGGAACACGCTCATTTAACTCCAAGTCTCAAATTCGGAGTATTATATTTTTACAAAGAACATAGGATCTTCTGGCTGGAATAAATTTTGAGATAATCTCTTGGGCCTTCTCTCTGACTTCTTGAAAAGACTCTTCAATCTGCTTGAAAAAAGTAACTATCCCATTTTTACCATTTCTCAAAGAAAGAAGATCAGTAGGGCAGACTTTTAAAGAGTGGGGGATAGGGAGAAAAGAGAAGGCTAATGAACTGCAGAGCAGGCAAAGTAGAACCCGAGAGTTGGGAGGCTGTCAGCCCCTAGATCTCTCTTGTCAGCCAACACCTGTCGAAGAAAAGTCCCTACTGGAGTACGGGCTTTGCTTAGACATTGCAGACTGAATGTGTTCCCTCAAAATTCATATGTCGAAGCCCTGACCCCCAGTGGGCTGGGGGTATTTGCAGTATTTGCAGGTGGGGCCTGTGAGAGGTAATTAGGGTTAGATGAGGTCAGGAGGGTAGGGCCCTCGTGACGTAATTCATGCCCTGGTACAAAGAGAAAAAGACACAGGCCTCTCTTCCTCCCCTCACGCACCATGTGAGGGCATTAAGGAGAAGCCACCAGCCGGCTGCAAACTCGGAAGAGGGCCCTTTCCACACACTGAATGTGCCGGCCCCTGATCTTGGACTTCCCAGCCTCTGGAACTGGGAGACGTAAGTGTAGTATGAGCCACCCAGCCTGTGGCGCTTGGTTATAGCAGCCTGAGCCGACGAGGACATCATTCAAGGAGGGAAGATTTGAATTTGCTGAACTCTGATGGCCATTCATTGCCGAAAAACTTGGGCTCTGCCGTGAGACAAAAGGCTTTAAATCCACTCCCCACCCACCCCACCCCCGACAGCTAGAGCAGCTTAACGTGCCTAAGACTTCATTTTCCCTTTGGTACAAGACGGATAGCAAGGATGCCTCCTTCGTGGGATTGCTTGATGACTAATGTGACACAAAAAAGGCCACTACCAGAGGGCCTGGCATGACGCGCTCCCTAACTCCTCTCCCCTTCTGCCCACAGTAATGCCGCACGAGAAAGTCAGTATGAAGACCCTATAAGCCAAGGGTGGGTGGGGAGAGACAGAAAATCAGCCAGCAAAAAACTGCGAACTGACCGTGTGTCGGTGCGGGAGTTTCTGTGGAATGCAGGCCAAATGGCTGCTTAGGAACCAGTTCCACGCACACAAATTCCCAGGCATTTCAATGCTTCCCCTCAAATCCTGCTGCTTGGGGCGGAGAGGGAAGATGGGAAGGAAGCTCCAGATCTGATATTTTAGACTCTAGGGAAGGAAACAGAAAGCCTTCTTCATCTGGACTCCCCAGCTTGCTAATTAATGTACGGACTGGAAACTGTTCTTGTGTATCGGCGCCTGCACATCTTCTGGTTATCAGGAAAACATCTGCTCGTTATCCCCACGGTTTCCAGATGTGGGAGAGGACCGGAGTTGTGTCCCCAGATGCAAATGTATGACATCAAAGCTGCCTCAGGCATTGGTGGTCCCTGCAGCGTTAGGGCTTCAGGGAGATTAGAACAGGTATTGGTTTTTCTAAATAAAACAGAAAGCTTTCATCTCTGAGGCTTCAGAGGGGATTGTGAACAGAAGTCACCTGTGTATATCCTAGAGGTCTGCTGTTTAACTCTCCCCTGCCCCAGCAGACTGAGAAGAGATTCGCTTCCTGGACTGTAAACCCGGAAAAGAAAGAGCATTTATCCTCACTCTGCCCCTTTTCCATATAGAACTCGGGCTTCGGTCACTGGACAAATATTTACATGGCATCTACTGTGCACTCAGGACTGGGTTTGGACAACACCTGGACAACTCCAGGACTGGATGGAGCCTGCGACCCTGTAGACCCCTGCGGGACAGGAGCCCAGCCTGAGAGCATGCCTAGCTCCTAACACTGCAGGACGATTCCCTTTCCTTTTCCCCACTGAACCGAAGGTGAATGACCCTCCAGGCCTACCCAGCTCTAAAGGGTTTCCTGGGATGTGGGACCTTCAATGCTGGGGTGTGGGACAGTCCTGGCAAACTAGGATGAGTTGGTCACCTTGCTCATGTCCCCTCTTCCTTCCTTTCTCCCCCTTGGTGGCACAGTGGCTTACCCTTCCCTCGCTAGGAGACTAATATATCACAGCTTGAAAATTTGGGTGGGGGGTCTCAGTTTCCTTATCTGTACAATGGAAAGAATAGAAAACTCCCTTTCTCAGGGATGTTGGGGATATGAGCAGGGCCTTACAGGGAATGTAGCAACCCTGGCTTAGATTAAGTGCTCAGAGGAATGAGGTAAATAAATAAAAGGACTGCAGCTGGAGGCTGGGAGTGGGGGTAAAAGGGAGCAGGAACATAGGAAAGGAACAGAGTAGGGGGATCAAAGCAAGGTCCTCAAATCCTTCATTTCCGACCACTAGAAACCATCTGTTTAACTCATGGGCATCTCAAGCTCATCCTCCTCTGTCTACCAGCCCTTTCCTTTCCAAGCTTGGCCCCCACCTCTACCACTGTTCCCTTCTATCTCCTAAAAGGCCCCACCCATCCACCCAGCCCAAGTCTGAAATTAGGCCTTATCTTCGCTTTCCCCTCTCCTTCTTGCCTGGACCTCACTCATTGCCTCTTTGTGTGGAGACTTCCTCCTGGTCTCTCTCACACTTTGTCCCTGTCAACCCAATCCACTAGCTCTGTGCTGTCATCTGGCCAGTCGCTTCCCTGCTACAACAGACCCTCGTCTCCAGTCTGTTCCCCTCCAGCCAGACTCGATTCAGAAGCCAAAGTGGTCTTTCTAAAGCACAGAGCTGATCCTCAAAACCTGTCCACAGATGCCCAAGTTTGGGGGATTACACTCAGAATAGTTAGGGGATCCCCCACCCTCCTTTCTAATCTGGAACTTCTGAGCGCTCTGGATGATGTCCTTCACCCCTCACTCTACACCCTCAGTTAGCCATCATGAGCCATGTGTAGTTTCCTGGACACTTGGTGCTGTTTCACACCTCAGTGTTTTCAAAATTCAGCTCAAAAACAGCTTCTTCTGGGAAGACATCCCTAACCACCACTCCCACCTTCCTAAGATCACTTGGGATTTAGATGCTTCTCTGTCCTACCTCAGCCCTCTCTACCATTGCTCCTACCACCCTGCAGGGTACAGGGTATTGACTTGTCTTTCTTCTCTACCAGAACTCAAGCCCACCGAAAGAAAGCAGGGACTCCATATTTATTTACTTCCCATATATAATGGCAGCTCAGCACTTGGAACACACTAGGCACTTAAAATAGCTGTTGAATGAATAAATGAAAACCAGCAGCCTCATCCATACGACACACTGCCAACGCCCAAAGAGGGTTGACATTCAGGAGTCAGAGCTCCACAGAGAGAACAGGAAATACTCCAAGCAAAGATAAATCCCCCTCTTACTCTCCCAGCCCTGGCACAAACCATGGTGGGAAGGAAGAATGGGCTTGGGCTTTGGAGGCAGATGCAAATGTATGACATCAAAGCTGCCTTAGGCATTGGTGGTCCTCGCAGCGTTAGGGCTTCCCCAAAGTCCAAAGCTGCCATCTGCCTCTGCGGGTAGTCCAAGTGTGGCCCTGGGCCACCTGCTTAACCTCCTGACTGTTGTGTTCCTACGTCATCATACAGGGAGAGTAATAACCCATATCGCTGTGTTATTATGAGGAGTAAATGAAATTATGTATGTAAAACTGTTGGTACTTGGCAGGCATTTAGAGCTGGTCCTACCCAGCCCCCTTCCTTTCAATGTCACCGAAGTAGAGTCAGAGCCTAATAAAATCTGTGTTGCCAACACACACAGGCAGTTCCTGCTGGTAAGACTCAGTCTAAAGAAACGGGGAAGGAGGCAAAAATTCGCTTCCTGGACTGTAAACCCGGAAGAGATAGGTATGGCCCACAGCACCTGGACTGGGTTCAAACATCTTCCGCTTCCTTGACTCGAAACACAGAAATCTCAGGACTCCCCACACCCAAAAGGCAGCTCGCAGGGGCTTCATGCCTACATTCCCTCCCCCTGCCACACACGTTCGATGCCAGAGGAATAGATCAGGACACAGGACAGACAGTGGGCTTTTCCCCATCTTCCCCACTTCGAAGATCACCGTTTTCTGCAAAGAGGAACAAGAAAGTCTGAAAGAGAACAGGAGGAAATGTTAATAGTGGTTACCTCTGGGGCAAGATTCCAGATGTTTCTTTTTTAATTTTCTTAATCTTTTTTTTTACTTTCTAACTCTAGAGTGAATTGCTTCTCTTGTCTGAAAACATTTACAATGCCTGTGTTATCCTTAGTAAAGGACCGGTTTTCCTGAGTCCCAGGCGAGTTATGCCCCTGTGAGCACATTTAATTTGTAACGTTCAGTTTTGTTCTGGAATCCCTGACAGAGGTGGTTCGGAACTCTGTGGCCCGGGGTCCAAGGATGCTCCTACCACCATGATGGCCCTGGAGCCTTCCAATTATCAAGCAGAATCACTACGGCTTTTAAGAGGTTAGCTGAAGAAAGATCTCCCCCAACACAGGATGCAGGCTCATTCAGCATACCCACAGTTGTCTCTATGGTCAGTGCTCATGGGTAAGAGAAGCCCAGAGCTGGGGACAGATAATGAGGAAGAGAGTGGTGGAGGCTGAGACACTTCATAGGACAGTTTCTAGGGAAATTTACCCCTCGTTGAAAGAAAGCAATGAGAGAACCACTGAAACTTGCCAAAGCCCCTCAAGATTCTTGTAAAGGGTCTTTTTGGCTCAGTTAAGAAGAGGTGTGGGCAAACAAACAACAACAAATAACCAGACTCTTAAATACAGAGAAAATCTGATGATTGCCTGAGAATAAGGGAGATGGGTGAAATAGGTGAAGGGATTAAGAGGTAGAAATTTCCAGTTGTAAAATAAAGAAGTCATGAAGATGAAAACTATAGCATAGGAAATATAGCCAATAATATTGTAATAAGGTCGTATAGTGACAGATGGTGACCACACGTGTGGTGAGCATTGTGTAATAAATACAATTGTGGATTCACTCTGTTGTACATCTGAAACTAATATAACAGTGTTGTCAATAAACTTCAATTAAGAAAAAAAAAAGAAGAGGTATGGAAGAACGCCTCTGCTAGTCCAGGCTTTGTTCATTCGTTTGTTTGTTCATTCATTGACTCACTCATCCGTCACTCACTGAGCCCCTCTAGGTAGCAGGCATCCTGTCTGTGGGGCAGGATGATTAACGAAGGCCATCTGCCCAGTATTCCCATCAGCACCATCACTCAAGAGGAAATCTTAAGGAACAACAGTGGTTGGGTGTTTGTTTTGCTCAGTGAGTGTACATGTGGAGGGGGGCACAGGAATATGGAAATGAAAAGAAGCATAAGGAGAGAGAAGACGGCTGATGGGAGAGACGAATTGTGGAGAAGAGAAGCAAAAGATGTCTAAGTAGGACTCTGAAGACATTATGCTCCTCTCTCTTCCCCATGAAATCTGCATTTTCCCTTCAGTTCCATATAAACTTTGCTGATAAGGCAGCTCCCGGCTCCAAGCTGATCGGGGCAAACTTGAATGCCTGCAGACCACTTTGGCTCATTCTGAGCTCCCACTGTGGGTGGCAGGAGAATGGCCAGCCCCACAGCTTCATCAGCATAAGACAGAACAACACAAAATGCTTTTCCCCCTCTTCCTGCCTGACCTACAGATTCCGTCCCCCAGTGGGGCAGCCAGAGAGCCTGGAAACCTCCGGGCCAATCATTAACTGCTCAGCAGGCCCCTGTCATGCGCATCCCCTCAACCTAGGATTTCACTTCACACCAAGGTCCTTGCCAGATCCAAAGCTGCCTCAATCCTGAAATTTAAAACAAATATGCCGCCAAACCCAAGCCAAGCAGCGCCCTCAGGACAGTAGCATGCAGCTGGAAGGAGTGCCGTCCCATTTGGTGGCTCATCCTCCCTGGGCCTGGGCGGTGGCCGGTGGCCGCTGGGACCCTGTCACCGGCTCTCACACAGCTCCGTGGCTCCTCTCTGTGGCAGGTGACAGGCCAGGCTGGGCCTGTGGAAACATCATCACGCTGAGCCCTCACAGAAGTCCATGTCCCTCACTTCGTACCTCTCGTGAGAGAGGCAGGCACCTGGCCTGAGGAACAGCCGAAGGCCTCGGTGTCCTGGCTGACCTGAGCTGGCCCAGGAGCCTGACAAACCTAGGGCAGGATGCCACGAGGCTGGACACGGACGACTGCCTGGAATGCAGCGAAGGGTAGGAAACTGAGTCAGGCCGGAGCCCCGTCCCCTCTTCGGCACCACCCGTGACCACCCACCACAAACCCCTACACTTGCCTGTACTTCTGCTTTGTACCATCCCCGACATCGTCTTCATCATCACCACCACAGGTACCGTTTACTGAGCACAGTAGGCTGGACAGCGCCCCCCCACCCCAAATATGTTCACATCCTAATCCTGGGAACCTGGGAATGCTACATTATTTGGAAAAAATTGGGGTTTTGCAGATGTGACCAAGGATCTTGAAAGAAGGCGCTCAGCCTGGATTATCTAGGTGGGCCCTAAAATGCAGCCACAGGTACCCTTACAGCTGAGAGGCAGAGGAAAGTCAGATGGAGACACACAGAGAAGACACGGAGAGCGGAGGAGGCAACGTGACCACGAAGGTCCCAGTGATGTGGCCACAGCCCAGGAACATGCATAAGAAGAGTCCAAGAAGCAAAGGAAAATTCTCTCCTGGGCCTTCTGAGGCAGTAGAGCCCTGTCAACACTTTGGTTTTGGACATCTGACCTCCAGAACTGGGAGAAAAATAAACGTCTGTTGTTTTAAGTCACGGGGTGTATGTTGATCCATGAGGGCAGCCCCGGGAGCCAAGGACACCGAGCACCACACCACCATCATCACAGGCAGCCTTTACTGAGCACATACTGAGCATCCACCAGCATGTTCCAGGCACCAGGCAGCGTTAGGTGCTTTGTGAGGTTGCCAACAACTCTGTTAACTTCCATTTAACAGATGAGCAAACTGAAGCATCATGACAGAAAGGAACTTGCCAGAGCTATTTGGGAGCCCCTGAAACACAGCCCTGTCCGGCTGCTCTTTCCAGCCAGAAGGCCGTAAGTGCTTTGACAGCATCCTCCTTGCAACCACCTCAGGAATTTGCACATATGAGTTGAGCTCATTTTTATCCCAAATGATATTTTTACCAGAGTTATCACTGAGGCTTGGCTCTTCCCAGAAGTCAGGGGATGACTAACAGTGGGGCCAGGACACAGCGTTTCATATGACCTGAGTGGCATTCTGATGACTTTGCCAGCATCCACATAGCTCAGATGGGCCTGAGGGAATTTCTTGTTCTCCTTCCTAAGGAAGGACTTTGAAGCCAAGACCCCACCAATAGATACCTCAGCACTGACCACCGGAGCAGAAAAACAGCACAGTATCTTTGCCCTCTTTTGGAACAGAGATTAAGGTAAACTGGACACACAAGGAGAACATCATAACCTTCTAGAAGGCTCTCTGGCCCAGACTCCTGAGCACCAGAAAGGATTCCTGTAGTTTCTCTAGGAGCAGAGAGGAGAATCTCAGAGGTCTGTGTTAGCTCCACTCAGGAATCTAAGGATACAATCAACTTCGACAAGGTTCAGCAGAATCCAGTCTGAAGGGGTGGGGGAGGGGGTCCAAGGACTAAATCTCACACCAACATCTTTAACTTCTCTTATTAGACACACCACATACATGGGAGGAGGTGGCTGGCCTGACCCACAGTTTCCCTTGTACACAACATACCTTGTGGCTGGATGTGGTTCCATGTGGAAATGGGTGTGGACAAGACTATGCTGAATCCCACAGACGCCGGGCCATTCAGTCCCAGGCCCTGGTCATCCCCATCCCTGTGTAGAGAGCAGTGATGGTTTCTAGTTACCTGAGTTACCAGAAATGCTAATCACCCCAGGGAGGCCCATAAACTCAACAGAAACTGCTACGAGAGTAGCCATGCCTTGCTGTGACCTGTCTAACCAGCCCCTGTTCTGCAGAGGAAACCTTGTTCCCTCAAGTAGAGCAAATATTAAGTCAACTTTGCAGGAGCATATTCATTCAATCTTCACTGAGGAGAACAGAAAGGGAGGGGGCCCTGGGAGGTCATCACCACTGTGGAGTGGCTCTCTTCAGCTTCCAGCAGTGAGAAGATGGCCTGTTGTCCGTCCCTCCACGTCCCAGCACTCAGGGCTTGCAGCTGGCTCCGTACATCCAGCACCCACCCTGGGTGGGTGTACACAGTGGGCCAGAGGCTCAGCGTCTAACCCCTTGGGTTTTACCACAAAGGGGTGGTCAGCGGGGTGGGAGGTAGTGTGGAGCATAAGAGGCAGTAAGAAGCATGGACTATTAGCAAACCTAAGGTTCTGGCACGTTCTCTGTGTAACCGGAAACTCTCAGAGCATGGGACCTTTGGAGGTCAACTAATTCAATGGCAGCCAATCCAACGAGAAAGGGGCCAGCCTTGCTCATCTTTTTACTGCCTCCGCAGGGGGCTTGTTTAGTCTCACCAGGTCCACAGCTCCTATTTGCAACTCCTAAATCCAAAGAGCTCTGAGAACTGAGTTTGTTTTGTAAGGCATTTGGCAGCAAAACTGCCTGATGTGCACTGTCTTAAGGCCATGTAGAGTCTTTCTTCATCATACTCCGGTAATATTCCTATATTTTGCTGTCAGATTATAAATGAATTTGATTATGAGGTGCTACTCCAGAGCCCCCCTGCAAGTGGCATATAACATATGCATCGAGTGACCATTCTAAAGGATCCAAAAAAAGAGCTGAGTTCTGAAACACATGTGGCCCTGAGGATTCGAGTAAGGAATTGAGAAGTTCTAAGGTTGAATGTGTTTCTGTGTTTCTCTGCCAGACTGGATCCACACCTACTGGAAGTCTTTACTGATGAACCTGATCTTGCTGTGAGCTCTCCTGTCCTCAGAAACCTTTCTTGAAGCTCAGTGACTTAGTTTGGACCGGCTGATGAATTTCTTGTGCATTTGCGAGCGTCATGAATATATATGATTTTGTCCATTTTTATGTCTCAAATGAATTGCCAAATGAATTAAATTCCCTCTGGGACCTAATTACCTGCTTGGGTTTAGCCTCACTGCACCAACTCCACTGCCCTGCACATGTCAGGTGTACAAAGATCCTGAGTGCTTAGGCCCTCACCGCACTGATTCCAGAACCCTGCAACTGCAGGCATGAGAAGAACAGGAGAGTCTAAAAATGTGACGAAAATTCAACAAGATGGCAGATTACAAAATTAATATATGAAAATTATTAGCTTTAATACATACAAAAATAAGTTTGGAAAATACAGTGGAAACTAATACAAATCTTCCTCAACTTGCAGTGGAGTTACATCCCAATAAACCCATCATAAGTTCAAAGTATCCTAAGTCGAAAATGGATTTAATACATGTAAACTACATAACCCACAGCTTAGCCCAGCCTACCTTAAACATGCCCAGAACACTTGCATTAGCCTCTATGTAGGCCAAATCATCTAACACAAAGCCTACTTTATACTAGTGTTGATTATCTCATGTAATTTGTTGAGTACTGTACTGACGGGGGACAGCAGCGTGCTTGTATGGGGAAAGAACGGTTGTACGTGGGTGGGATTTTTGCCCTCATGACTACATGGCTGACTAGCAGCTGCAGCCGCCACATTGCCCAGCATCGTAAAAGCGGATCGTCGTACTGCGGATGGCCAGCCTGGGGAAAGTTCAAAATCCAGAATTTGGAGTACAGTTTCTACTGAGTATGTGTTGCTTTCACACCATCATAAAGTTGAAAAATCATAAATCCAACCACTGTAATTTGGGGACTGTCTGTATCTCCACTTCCAATAGAAACTGAAAAAGACTTTTAAAACCTTGATACATTGATATTCGGTAAGAAATATATATCTATAAATACAAAGATATTCAATAAAAATATGCCTGGCCTATTAATAAGAAAGCAACTTTAAAACTTTTTTTTTTTTTAAAGATTTTATTTATTTATTTGAGAGAGAGAGTGAGAGAGAGAGAGCACAAGAGGGGGGAGCGGGAGAGGGAGAAGCAGACTCCCTGCTGAGCAGGTAGCCCGATGTGGGACTCGATCCCGGGACTCCAGAATCATGACCTGAGCCGAAGGCAGTCGCTTAACCAACTGAGCCACCCAGGCACCCCAAAAACTTTTTTTTTTAAAGATTTTATTTATTTATTTGAGAGAGAGAGAATGAGAGAGAGGGAGAGCATGAGGGGGGGAGGGTCAGAGGGAGAAGCAGACTCCTCGCTGAGCAAGGAGCCCGATGCGGGACTCGATCCTGGGACTCCAGGATCATGACCTGAGCCGAAGGCAGTCGCTTAACCAACTGAGCCACCCAGGCGCCCTAAAACTATTTTTTTAAAAAAGATTTTATTTATTTATTTGACAGAGAGAGAGACAGCCAGAGAGGGAACACAAGCAGGGGGAGTGGGAGAGGGAGAAGCAGGCTTCCCGCTGAGCAGGGAGCCCGATGCGGGGCTCGATCCCAGGACCCTGGGATCATGACCCGAGCCGAAGGCAGATGCTTAACGACTGAGCCACCCAGGCGCCCCTAAAACTATTGATAAAGAAATATTATTAGTTTGTTTTGGTATAATTGTAGATGGCATCATAGCTATATTTAAAAAAATAATCCTCAGGGTGCCTGGCTGGTACTGTCGGTTGGGCGACTGACTCTTGATTTCGGCTGAGGTCATGATCTCAGGGTTGTGAGATGGAGCCCAGCATTGGGCTCCACGCCGGGGGCAGAGCCTATCTAAGATTCTCTCTCTCCCTCTGCCCCTCCCACCGCGTTCTCTCTCTTCTCTCTCTCTAAAATAAATAAATAAATCTTTAAAAAAAGAAGTCTTCATCTTTTAGAAATACATACTGAAACAATTAGATATGGAATAATGATGTCAGGGATTTGTTTGACAATAACATAGGGAGGGGATGGGTGTGGACAGGTAACTTGCGGCCATGGACTGAGGGTAGTAGAGGCTGTTTAATGGGTACAGAAAGGCTCATTTTACTGTTCTCACTACTTTTGTGTATATCCTAAATTCTGCATGCTAAAAAGTTTTTTTAAAAATCTATTGAGGGACTGGAAGACATTTTTAAGTTGAGAGAACGACCTAGCTTGCTTTTAAATAAAAAGGTGTGATTTTGTTTTCCTCCAAATTTACTATAAATTCAATGTGAACTTAATTAAAATACCAACAAGGAGTACTTTAGAAAGTTCCTCTGGAAAAATGAACATATAATAGCTAGGAAAATTATGAAAGAGTAGGAGTGATGGGGTTTAGGGCAAAGAAAGCCTGGTCTTACAAGCACTCAAACTTAATTAAAGCAACTTAGTGATAGAGAACAAATAGGGCAATCATGCAAAATAAAATTCCAGAAGTAGGTTTACGTGCCTACTATGTGCCAAGCGCTCTTGAGGAGGCTGGATAATGGCCCCCAACAGAATAGACAAAAATTCTAAACTTTAAATAAATAACAGAATTCTTATGGTAATAAATGCCACAGAGAATAGGAAGCAAGACAATGAGATAAGAGTGAGCCGGGTGACTTGAGTTGAGACCTAAGAAACTCGTCAGGACATGGAAGGTCCAGGAGAGGCCCATTCCAGGCAAAAAGGAATGAACTTCATGTGTTCAAGAAAAAGAAGACTGTGGAAAACAGGAGAGGAAGCCAGGAAGATAAGCAGGGGACAGCTTATACAAACCTTGCAGAGGCTGGTGAGGAATCTGGATTTTAGTCTAATTGAGATGCAAAGCCAGTAGAGGGTTTTAGTCTGCAGATATGATCCTATTAGCATTTTTTGAAAATCACTCTGGCTACCACAAAGAGAGAGGACTCCATGAAGACAAGCATGCACATGCAATTTTCAGTTTTCCCCAGCAATGGTCTACCCAAGAAATCATGTTGGCATAAAGCAGCTAGAAGTGGTGGAAATGGTTATAAGTGGTCTGACTTGGGATATAATTTTGACCTAGTGCCAGTTTGCTGATGGATCAGAAGTGAAGGAGGAGAAAAAGAAAGGAATCAGGGATTATGCCCAGTGTTTTGGACTGAGTCACTGGGTAGATGATGGGGCCATTAACTGAGAAAGACAGGATGAGGCAGGAGTAGGTTTGGCAGTGATGGGAGCAAATCAAGGACCCTATTATCATTAGGATATCTATCATTTGAGATGCCTATCAGCATCCAAGGAGAGTTGGCAACGGGCAGGCAGCTGCTACGTGAGCATGGAGCTCAACCTTGGAAATACACTTTTGAGCATCACCAGCATAAAGAATGAGGGTAGCATTTCAGATCTACAGGGAAAATAGTGTTTGGCAACTGGTGTTGGGACAAACAACTTTGCATTTGGGAATGAAAAAAAAAAGCTTCAAATTCAAGCTCAGAGCAAAGTAATTGCCAAAATGGTAAAAAAAATTTTTTTAATTGCTAAGTGTACACAGAAAAATGGCCCTCCTGCACTCTTGCTGGGAGTGTAAATTTCAGTCTTTCTTATGTATGATATGGCACTGTTTATCAAACTTAAAATGCATGTTTGCTTTGTTCCAGTAATCTTACTGTGTTAATTTATCTAACAGATATACATGGAAGAAACTGTACGTACAAGAATGGCCACTGCGGACTCGCTGTAGTAAAAAATTATAAACAGGCAATGTGTCTCAACAGAGAACTGGGTAAATAAATGATCACATGTCCACACGATGGACTGATCTGTAGATGATACAAAAGGTGACGGAAAACTTTATGTGCTGATAGAGAACTCTAAGACACATTAAATGAAAAATAGCAAAGTCCAGAACCTTCTGTGTAGATTACATGTGTATGTTTACGTACAAGGCTTTCAGTTTCATTTTTTTATCATTCGGCACTGTTTGAATTTTGTGTGTACAAATTTCCTATCGGAAAAGGATTATCTGAACAGTAAAATTATCAGTCACCTTTTTGTTTCCTTTATACTTCTGTGTATATTTTTTAAAAAGCCACCTCGCAGGTGTTATTAGGAAAAAAAAGTCAAAGAATATGGTCCCACATTCTACCCACTAAGAGTGTAGTCAAATCGCTTGAAATCTCCATGAAAATCTCATGACCTTCTTTTCCAGTTCTTTTTTATTTTATTATTTATTTATTTTTGGCGTTCTGATATAACTGAGATTTTGTACCTTCAGGCTCTGTTGGAAGCAGCCTGTACCAAAAGCCAAGCTGTAAAAGTTGCAGGGGAGCTACAAAGCTGCCAAACGGGGTGTTTAATGAGCAAAACTTAAGGGTCGATGCAAATTGCTTGCAAACACCAGATGGCAGAGGTCATGCGGGAGAGCACCTCAAAGAGATCAAGTCAGAGCATGGGTCCGGTCCGGAGGAAGATAAACGACTCCCATCTGATTTGGAGAGCAGGAGATTATCACGGGACTCCTGCAGCTCACTGAAGAGCAGGAGGGGTTCTTCTCCTGCAGCTTCCGGATGGGAAGATGCAAGAAAGGCAGGAGCTGAGGATGTAAAAGAATAAAGCAGCTCATGGTGGAAATGGAGTGTCTTGGCCTGTGTGAAATTCACCTGCAGGGCTTTTGAGGCTTAGATGCTCTGAAATCCCCAAATGTCTGAACCATGTACCTGTGTGTACGTGCGCATACACACACACACACACACACACACACACTACCTAAACATTGAGAATGCACTAGTTGTATTTAACCCTGGAAAAGGAAAAAACAAAACAAAACAAAACCATAATTCAATTGAATGGTTATTAAGAATTTTAAATGAGGAAGGAAGGTACCCAATTAGCCCCTTTTTAAAAACATTTCTTTAACCTTTAAAATGATATACCTTATTTAAATGCAAAGTTAGTGCTAGGCTTCTTTGTTGTAATAAAGCCTCGTTTTTAACAGGAAGCAAGAGTGTCCCATTGTACCTCTTCCAATTAAGCACTTTTCTGGGAAGCCAGGCTGCAGGAAACCCCAAAGATATCACTGAGGCACCGAGACCTGCTCGCGGGGCAGTCTGCCCTGACTGTGGACATGGTACCTTGGCAGAAATAAACTTCCTAGTCTTGGCCTTGCATCCTCAAAAGTGATCACAGACATTAGAGCATCCCACTCAGATGCTGATCCCCTGTGCTTGCCAAGTCTAACCTACACCTCTCTGGGGAAGCTTGAACAGCTCTGCCCCTCCTCATTGGTCCTACAGGAAATGCAGAACAGCTGCTCAAGCCAGCAAATCTACACTCACCCTCACCTCCTCTGGTGGAGCCAGTCCCAGCTCCTTTAAACTTACCACTTGGGTCTCATTTTCCAATCATATAATTATCTCTGTGGGTCTCAAGGAGAAGAAAGAATATGGTGTTCCAAAAAAAATTACACCCTTCTTTTGGTCCTATATTCTATATTTTCTGCCGCTGGGAGAGGAATCTAAACTATGCCGCCGAGATATATTTAGTAGGAGTAACACCTCTGCAGCACTCTTCCTTTCAACTTACTACTGCCTTCTTGGGAGAGACTGTAGCCCAGGGGAGTGGGGATTTTTAAATGGAGTTTCCATATTCACCAAAAGCATGACACGCCCTGAGAGCAACAGAGAAGAGCTGCAGGCTAGGTTATAGGAAGAGAGGGTTGTCCAAACACTAATTAACTCAACCTTACCCGCACTGTCCCATGACCCGAAAACAAGGATTCAAGGTTTAATGAAGTTAAAATCACCAGGAATGGAGAACTGAAGAAAATATAAACCCTTTGATTCAAACAGTTGCTAAAGTAGTTTGTAAATATCTTAAAACAATTCTAATCAAACACTGTTTTTTTTTTTTTTAAAGATTTTTTATTTATTTATTTGACAGAGAGACACAGCAAGAGAGGGAACACAAGCAGGGGGAGTGGGAGAGGGAGAAGCAGGCTTCCCGCTGAGCAGGGAGCCCGATTTGGGGCTTGATCCCAGGATCCTGGGATCATGACCTGAGCCTAAGGCAGACGCTTAACAACTGAGCCACCCAGGCGCCCCTTGGTTGTTTTTTTTTTAAGTAAATTCTACACCCAACGTGAGGCTTGAACTCACGACTCTGAGATCAAGTGTCGCATGCTCTACCGACTGAGCTAGCCAGGTGCTCCTAATGGCAGAACACTTTTAGGGTAAACTTTTTATTATAAGGATTAACTTTTGAAAGGTTCTACATAGCATTTTATGATCCAATATGGTAGGAAAGGCAAGATTGATAGGCAGATAGATATACACACATAAATATTTTAAACATATATACATTATATATTATACATACATTTTTCTATGTATATTATATGAGAAACATGAACTTCAGAGTGTTTTAGTTTCTTGAGGCCATAAAACTAATACCCTGGATTCAAACCCAAGCTGGACAACAAATCCTGTGGAAAATCTATGCTATCTGTGATATCAAATAAGTTGATACCATCTGCTGTTCACAATCCAAGATGACAGATGACAGTCAACTTTTAGTTGTCATTAGAGAGGAAAAATGTATTCCCGCAAGAGAACCCACAGTCAGTGCAATTCACTATCTTGCTTTTTTAATGCCCTGAGTTAAGATACTCTGATATTAAACAGAGATGTTACTAAATGCACTGTGGTATCCTGGATCAGATCCTGGAACAGAGAAAGGACATTACTGAATTTGAATAAAGTGTGGAGTTTAGTTAATAGATACATGCCTTGTTGGTTTCTCAGTTCTGACAAATGTACCACGGTTATGTAAAATGTTAACAAAAGGGGGAAAAGGAGTGAAGGGTAAAAAAGGACTTCTTACTATCTTGGCAATTTTTGTTTGTCTAAAATTACTACAGAAGAGAAAGTTCATTAAAAATAAACGTAAGTATCGGGGCGCCTGGGTGGCTCAGTCGGTTAAGCGGCTGCCTTCGGCTCGGGTCATGATCCCAGGGTCCTGGGATCGAGCCCCACGTCAGGCTCCCTGCTCGGTGGAGAGCCTGCTTCTTCCTCTCCCTCTCCCTGCTGTTCTGCCTACTTGTGCTCTCTCTCTCTGTCAAATAAATAAAATCTTTAAAAAAAAAAAAATAAATAAATAAATAAATAAATAAACGTAAGTATCAATAAGCCAACAGTCTTAAACCTTTAATGTTTATCACATGTTAAAGGAAGGAAACAAGTCATTTTCCACCCAAGTGGTGGTTCCATATTCAGAAGCATTTAGTGATAATCTGGCAAAGGTCTCCGCTCATGGAAAAAGCAAAAAACATTTACATATATGGTGGTAATTATTTTGCAGGTGTCGACCTTGAGGGCAAGACGGCTGGGCAATCCTGGGAAGGAGTTCAGAGTTGGCCAATCCCCGCCCCCCCGCCCCCCCTACAATGGACATCAGCTATTGTCTGAGAAGCCAAGACCAGCTAGAGAAGCACAAGCTAGACCAGTCTCTACAGTGCCTCTCTCCAAACTGCAGGAGACAAGCTGCCAGACTGGGCATAGGCTCCCTACACCCACAACAGGAGGTATTTACAAACCCTGCAGGACCTGGCGCCTGGTCAGGGATTTCAAGGACAAGCCAGCAGCATTTCCAGAGAGCAGCAGAGTAATTAAGCTCACATGTCCAGACGAGGAGCCTGGCAGGCCCGGGCTGCAGAGCCCCAGGCTTGCTTCTGGCTGCTTGTGTGTGTTCACCACCAAGAGTCTGGCCACAAACATGGGAGCAACATGCAGGTTGATTCCAGGCAGCACGGGAAGACTTCTCTTCCTGAGGCTGACATGAATGAGGAATATTTTTTAAAATAGGTTTTCAAAGAGCAAAGTCCCTCCCAGTCCTCAGGAGGCTGAATCCACTGTACGTCCCATGAGCAGTTGCCTCAGAGATTTTATTTGTACCCAGCACTATTCGGATTTCCTCTCCGATTAGATGGACAGGTGGAAGATTTTCTGTTGCACCGTCTGCAAAGCAAAGTGTTGCCGGTTCCTAATATCTGCTCTATACGCGTTCCCTCCGACAAGAGCCTTTGCTGTGAAGGGACGCTGGAGTCACCATCATACTTGTCCCCTAGGATCCAGGCAAATTCTGGAGACAGGTGGCTAGTGCAGGGTCTTTTCCTCTCTAAGCTCAACCTCCATTCAGCTTTTCCGTGACACACACCCCAATAGCGAATGAATGAAAGAATCAATGAATGAATGGGGACTTGGCAAGCTTTCTCAATCATTTCATGAGTGTAAAGCGTATCATAAACATAAAATAATTCCATATCTGATACCTAAGCCAGACACTACGTTAGATGAATTTAAGACCTTTAGAGCTGAATATTTTGGAGATAATGGTATTTAAGGATTTGATAGAATTCTACAGACTCTTGAGTTTTTACATAAGTTTAGGCAATCCACAGAGCCCTTGAGTTTAGCAGTCCTTGGTTGTTATAGTCTCAGTACTACAGAATCTAAGCAACTTAATAAAAAAAGGAAACTTCAGGTTCCCTCTCTCACTGTCTCTCTCTCTGTCAAATAAATAAAATCTTGAAAAAAAAAAAAAAGGAACCTTCAGAAATCTAATATTCATTCCTGAAAGGAAGTAATTAAAAATGGATAAGTGGATATAAGCACGCAACTTTCCAAATTTTCAGCCCATTAGTTGGTGGTCAGAAATACCTTTGTTTTCTCATCTGTAAAAAAGGTATTATTATTGCACTGGGATGCTACGGAGTAAATTAAATGAGCTAATATTTATTAAGCACAGAAATAATTCCTGGCACAAAGTAAGCATTGCCTAAATTGTTTAAAAAACACAATTCAGGACAACACAATACAATGACAAGTATCTTATCAGGTCACAAACACCCCACAAGATAGCTGTGATGAATCTCAGTGTCCTCAGAGACATTTCTCAAGATGAAAGAGCAGTTGCTTTAACCCTCTCTTTAAAATCTTCAGTTTTTAAGAGGAAAACTTTTGAAAGCATAAGCTCCTGGAAATGTCTTTAAGCATAAGCTGCTTTGTGAAAGTGAAAAAATATTTTGATTTCCACAAGAAAACTTGGACTCTGTGCCAATCCAGCATGGATCTTTCCGTCAAGTGCAAAGAAAAAAGAAGCACCTGGAAAGTCATTTTAATAGGAATATAGCACTCTGATAAGCATGTCTCCCACACAAGACAAGACAGCCCTTCTCCTCGGTTAGTCCAATGGACGGGGGCTGGTAAGCAGAGACCACCATCTTGCCCACCTCTCTTCCCCTCAAACAGTGTGGTAGGACCTCCCTAAGTGTCTGGAAAAAAAAAAAAAAAAAGAGTCCCTAATGAGGCAGGACCCTAGCTAATTCTCCCTACAACATAACTTAAAAGCAAAAATAAGAAACATGATTTAAAATGCCCAGACTAGAGGTGCCTGGGTGGCTCAGTTGGTTAAGTGTCCAACTCTTGGTTTTGGCTCACGTCATGATCTTGTGGGTCATGAGATTGAGCCCCGCTTGGGGCTCCATGCTCTGCGGGGAGTCTGCTTGAAGATTCTTTTCCTCTGCCCTCCCCCCACTTGCAAGAGCACTCTCTCTCTCTCTCAAATAAATAAATAAATCTTAAAAAAAATAATAAAATCAATTAAAATGCCCAGACTATGGGGTGTGCCCTGCGATGCAGGACTGAAGGCCCCCCCAGTGCAGGAGTGCCACCAGCACACAGCCCTCAGCTGCCCACTCACTCGGGGAATTGCCCTCAGCAGCTGCTTCCGAGGTGAGACAGAAAGGCCTGGCTCCCTGATCACAGCTCAGGGCAACTTTTAAGGGCAGTGTTATTCCAGAGCTCCTGGGGAGTGCGTGAGTCCTTGGCTGAGACCACGCTGCAGCCCAGCTTCTCCCTTGACCCAATCCCTTGGCCCACCTTTCCCCTCTGGATCTGATCTCGAGATATGCCCCAGAAGCTTCCCTGTGGTATTACCACTCAGAGTTGGCTTCTGAGGAAATCCAGGCTGCAACACACATGGGCCCTCGGGGAATGCTCATTGACCATTTTTCTCACCTGTTTGGGTTTGTATAAGGAGCTTTGTTGAGGTATAACTGACATACAATAAACTGCACATATTTAAAGCATACAAGTTGGGGCCCCTGGGTGGCTCAGTCGGTTAAGCGTCTGCCTTTGGCTCAGGTCATGATCCCGGGGTCCTGGGATCGAGTCCTGCATCGGGCTCCTTGCTCAGCGGGAAGCCTGCTTCTCCCTCTCCCTCTGCCTGCCGCTCCCCCTGCTTGTGCTCTCTCTGTCTCTGTCTCTCTCTCTCGGTCAAATAAATAAAATCTTAAAAAAAATAAAACATTCAAGTGGTAACTTTTAACATATGTATATATCCATGAAACCAACATCACAACTCAGAAGATTCTCACATAGATGGTGGGTTTCGCATAGATAACAGTGTAACACAGACCATAATTTGGTGCTTTCTTGGGCTTAGGATCCCAAAGTCCCGAGTTTGAATTCTCCACACCTTTCAGCTTCCGGCAGATGACAGTGTTACTTGACCTCTCTCTGCCTTCATCTGTTACGTTGAGGCTACAAGAGCACCAACCTTGAAGGGCTGTTGCATTGATTAAATGAATAATGGAAATGAAGCTCACAGTGCTGTGCCCTCAACAAATTGCAGTCATTAATGTTTTATGATTATGAATCCCAAATGTTTCAGCTGTCTCAGACTCCTTCCCTCTCCAGCTCCCTCATTCCTCTACAAGTTCCCATCCTTGCTGTGTAAGTCTCCCAGTTCCAAGGCATCCAGCACAGAGTTCTTGTCCTTCTCCTTCCATTCCCTGCCCGTCCTACGGCCACCACCCTCGTCCAGACTACTATCAGCTCTTGCCTTCCCTTTTATAATTGCCCAATTCAGCATTTCTAGACATCTGAATTACACAGGCTAATAAAAAGCTTACAAATTATTTCTGGAACTAAAGTATTTCTAACTTTTCTTTTGCCAATAGAGATATAAATAAACAAATATCATTCAGAAACGCCATAATTTAATTAATGGCAAGACAGTTTAATCTCTTCCAAAGTAAGAAGGCCACAAATGCAGCATAAAGCTGTTTTTAAAATGAGTATGTTCAGGGGCGCCTGGGTGACTCAGTCGTTAAGCGTCTGCCTTCGGCTCAGGTCATGATCCCGGGGTCCTGGAATTGAGCCCCGCATCGGGCTCCCGGCTCCGCGGGAAGCCTGCTTCTCCCTCTCCCTCTCCCTCTGCTTGTGTTCCTTCTCTCTCTGTCTCTCTGTCAAATAAATAAAAATAAAAAATCTTTAAAAATAAAAAATAAAAAATAAAATAAAATAAAATGAGTATGTTCAGCTTTAAGAAAAATGCACCGTACGGGCCTTATTCTCTTCAGCTACCCCAGACTGATAGAGATTCCAGCATTCACCAGCTCCCGCCGGTTTAGACAGTGTTCGGAAGCATGGTGGTCTAAGTCATCTTCTTGAGTGTCTTAGCTCAGGCTGCTATAACAAACTGCCATAGAGTGGAGGGCTTAAACAACAGTTAGTTTTCATAGTTCTGGAGGCTGGCAATTCCAGGATCAAGGTGCCTGCTGATTTGGTTCCCTTCCCAGTTCTGTCCTCACATAGAGAGACAGCTAGCGCTCTTCTTTTAAGGGCACTAATCCCATCCTGAGGGCTCCACTCTTATGACCTAATTACCTCCCCAAATCCTCATCTCAGATACCATCACAAGAGGGATGAGGGCTTCAACATATGAATTTTGGGTGGGGGACGACACGCAAACATTCAGTATACAGCTCGGACTGATCTCTCTCCTCTCCACCCCACACAAATCCTCCCACAATGCACCCTATACATATCACCTTCTTGCTGGAAATGCAAGGGTCACACCCTGTTGTTGTGGGCTAGGGCTCATCTAACACAACATCCCAGGCTCAGCCAGAGGGTGTCCCCAGTGTCAGAGTTTGCATTTTAGACCTTGGAATGCATTCTCCCATAGAGACATGGAAACATGCGGTGGGGAGACCCCCATGCCCTAACACGGTCTGTAGGAAAGGGAGCGCAGCCCTGTCCTCACAGCCCTCCAGAACCAGCAGCCAGAGGTAAGAGAGCTACTCTGGGGAAAGAGCCAGCGTTCCCACGTGAAATGCCCCAGCGGGGATGCCCGTGACACCAATTTAGAGACGAGGATGGCAGCTCCCTGCTGCTCTTCTCCTGTCCCCACACTGGGATGCCAGTTTTGGGTGACTTTCCTGGTACAGCAGCCACTTTTTCTCCCTCCACTATCTCAAACCTTCTCACTAAGGCATGGAGAAAAGGTCTCCCAGGAATTTTTACTGTCACCAACAAAAGGAAAGGACAATGGCTAAAAATAACAATAGGCAAGGTGATAGCATTTCTCAAAGTCTGCAAAGAGTTCCTCAGCAGCATAATTCCTGAGTTCAGTGGTACCTAAAGGGGCGGGTCCCCCCACCTCCCAGCCCCATCTGCCTTCGGCCTTCTCTGCTCCGTATCAGCAGATGCTTCTTTGGCTCCTAGAACTATTCCCTAAACCCTAACCCCAGAGACTGTCTTCTCTGAAGCTCCCAGAATTTCAGGTTGGCACACTTGGACTTCGTACCTTCCATAAGGAACACTCCCTCCTCCTATCCCCCCCAGCCCCTTTTAAACTTGTATTAAAAAAATAAAGACTCTAAAGTGCAAAGTGGGCTCTCTGGGTACCGACAGGCCCTAGTGAGATCCTTATATATATCAAAGGCAAACTCAGATCTGCTGTCACTCACAGAGGAAGGCCAACTCTCCCTGGACAAGCAGGACAGGAGGCCCCTGGGCTGGAGCAGGGACTGGTGAGGGAGGGGATGCAACAGCCACACCTTTAATCAACCTGAGGGAATAAGAAGGAACTACAGGACAGACCAAAATTGCTGGGACAGAACCCAGCAATTGCAGGGACATCTTTGAGCTTTTGGGTACAACTACTGCTGTGGACCACTGCTACTCAAAGTGTGGTCCCCCAACCAGCACTATCAACATTACCCTAGAGCTCAACAGAAACAGACTCTCCTCCCAGACCTACTGAATTAGAATCTGCATCGTAGCAAAGTCGTTTGGACATCAAAGTCTGAGAAGCAGTGTTCTGGAACATCTAGGTCAGTGGCTCTCAAACTAGGGTAATTTTGCCTCCCCTGGGGTCATTTGGCAACGTTTGAAGACATTTTTGGTTGTCACTACTGGGAGGTACTACTGGCATCTTGTGGGTAGAGGCCAGGGATGCTGCTAGATATCCTATAATGCGCAAGGCAGGCCCCACTCAAAGAATTACCTGGCCCCAAATGTCAACAGTGCTGACACTGAGAAACTCCCATCTGGATGAAAATGCCCAGGAGAGAGTTGGATGAGAGATCCTTGCTACTCCAAGCGTGGACTGCAAACCAGCAGCATCAGCAGAGGAAGAGGCTGTTAAATGCAAAATCTCTGACCAGACCCCCACCTATATGGCATCAGAACCTCCAGGGGGTGGAGCCCAGGAATCTGGGTTTGACAAGCTCTCCATGGGAACCGCATACATGCTTTTTGCTTCTTGAATTCTGCACTGAGAAGCATTAGCATAGGCCATGGGTCCCTGCCCTGAGGACGGCCACCAGGAAAGGTAAGCTCATCCAGGTTCTCCACTTGTTCAAGATTCCCACCAGTAAAAAGTGTGGCCAGGGTTTGAGGAAGGGCCAGCTCTGGTGGCTGTGGAGGGTAATGGGGTTGGCACCAGCCTCTTCGGTACACAACTGGCTTAGAGGTTTTGGCCACTGCTGTGAGCAATGTGCCAGGCTCCTGTCCTGATGCTGGCCACAGGAGTATCGTGGCATGACGGCGCACAGGGAAAGCAGAATTCAGAGCTTTCAGAAAACACTCAAAGAGGTGTTACTGCACCATGACCTAGCAATGAGAATAAGGAGGATGTTGGTGATAGGGAATTATATTTAATATGTTCTCAGCCCTTCAATGCCACCTCCTCTGGAAAGCCCTCCCTGATTTCCCCTGATGGAGTCATCATGTTTTGTTTTGTTTTGTTTTGTCATTTTTCATTCATTGTTCTCATATTCTCATTGTCTTCCTATACTGTGAATTCTGCTAATTCTCCCGCCCACAACAAGATGAGCTCCTTGAGGACGGGAATTATATTGTAGCAGAGGTTTGGGACACAGTCCCTGGCCCACCCTTCCTGGAAATCACCTATGTAGTTCTCAAACTTGCTCTAGGGTGCTTCTGACTCTTTGCCTGAGGGAAGTGCCAGGGAGTTTACTCCCCCAGAAGCAACCTGTGCCCGATGAAGGAATAAGAGTGGGAGTTGATGGACAAATAATCCTCGTTACTTATTGCCTTGTGGGACAATTCTGAGGTGGGTTCTGCACTGTCTCTAGGAGACAGAGTGCCTGAGCTGCCATTGCCCTGGTCATACCAGTAACCTCAGGGGCACCCCTTTAATCAACTCTCCTCCCCATGCCTCACCACCATTTCTGCACACATGAACCTTCTGCACCCAAATCCCTGCCTCAGAGCCTGCTTTGGGGGGAACCCAAACTAAGACAGATATTTTGCCACTGCTGAATCCCCAGTATTTAGCCCTCCCCCAACATGGTCAATGCTCACAAAAATAAGTCTTTATGGAAGTCAAAGTCTTGATATGCCTGGAAAATCCAAAAACAACGGCAAACAAAAATTAACAGAAAACCCACTGATGGCCTGGGTGATACAATCCAGAAAAATGCATCTACATTTCTTCTCCTTGAGTTTTGGCCACAACTGTAAAACAACAGTCACCTAACTATTAGTAACAGTTGAATCTTTCATCATCGTGTAGAAAAAGAGGAGAGCTCAGTAGGTAGGAATTCTAGCGCTGGAGTCCAGTAGAACTAGCCTCAAATTCCTAGCCTGGAGAGCTGCTAAGTGGCCTGGGCCTCAGTCTTGTCACCTGTCAGGGGGGAATAATAATAGTACCTGCTTGCAGGGTCGTGGGGAGGATTTAATACAATAAAGGATTTACTGAAGGATTTAGTATAGTCCTGGCCCAGCATAAACCCTCAAGAAATGTTCTCAACATTACTGTAATTATCGTTCTGATTGTATTGCCTGTTTAAGGCTGTCTTCACGTTTCTTCAGGTGATGGATGGTAGCGGAGTGCCAGGTACGTAACAGACACGCAACAGTCCTCTGCTGCAGGAATGAAAGAAATGACAACCTGGAAGGAAAATGTAAAAAGCCTGCAAACACTCCTCTTGCAAAAGCTCCTAACAACTCTTCCTGTTCTTTAATCCTACCTCTGTGACTCAAAGGCTGGGTGAACTTAGGAAAGGCAATCTGTCTGATGTCCTGCAGGCCTTACTTATAAAACCTGGATTAGTGTTAGATTATTTCCAAGGCCCCTTCCAGGCCTTCACTTGGAGATGAATTAGCTCCCAGGAGCCACTCACTCCACAGCTGGAGGTGAGAGCAGACAGGGAGGGGCAGGCGGGCAGGAGTGCTCAGCCCCCCTCGCCCCACACAAGGTAGGGGTTCCAACACTGCTCCCTTGTCTTGGTTGGGCTGTTTTTATTTTTATTAAAAAAAACAAACCCTCCAATACCCAAGAAACTCCTAAGATGCTATTTCTACCGTTTTTCCTCTTACCCTTCATTCTCTACTTCATTAAAAAGCAGGGCCTCTGGAAATCACCAACCATTCATTGCAGATTTTGAATTATTTTTTCTCTAGCCTATCATTAGCTATATTTGCCTGCAAATAAGATGGATGTTTTTTTAAAGCTCATCTACTTGCAACCCCAGAATGTAATCCCCTCCCGGTTATTACTATCCGTTTATGACATTAGGAACAGCAGGGGACCTAAACTCCAAAACCCAAATGATCTTGACATGCAAATGTGTCATAAAAACCCAACAACGGCAGAAGATTTCAAAGGCTTTATTAGCAACAGAGCTGTTGTTAACTAGACTGATCTGAGGAGTTTTCCAGGCAATGGTCAAAGTTGCTCTACCATGGGCCAATTAGACCCAAAGTTCTCTGCTCCACATCAGGACCCTCTCACAAGGCAGGCAGGAGAAGCACCACGGTTTTGAGGGACAGAAAGGAATTGTTTTATATTCCAAATGGCTTTCTCCAAAAGGGGGCAACAAGGTGAATTGCATTTATCAACTCCTTCCTTTTTACCGAAAAGCAAATTCCTGTCCAGACTGGAAACCAGACCTCCATGCTGGCATGTATTAGAATGCAGGGATGAAAAGAAGCCAGTTCGCTAGAGAACTTGCTCTCTACAGACTTCCCTCACCTTCCTCGTGCAGGGAGGGGTCCCACCTTTCTCACGTAGCATCACCCGCACTGCCTCCTGCCTTCAGGTGATCCAGAAGGCCCTTCCCAGGTGAGCCCAAGACACACACATGCTCCACGCCAGGCCCCTGACCGCCTCCCACCTCCTCCCTCGGGGTCCTCGAACTTCTTCCTTCTCCCCTCACATCAGCTCCTGGCTGGCTCGTTTTCCAGGCCTCTGCTCAAATGTCCCTCTCCCAGAGCAGCCTTCCCTGCCATGCTACCTAGCCAAGTCCCTCCATGACCCTGTAGCCCCTTAACCTGTGTTGTTTTACTACAAGAAGCATTTGGTTCCTGAAGGTATATTGCATATGCCTTAGTTTACCGGTCTCCTGCCTGTCCTTGACCCTCCTAAAACGTAAGCGCTATGTGGGGCTGAGGTTTCGAAGGCCTTGCCCACCGCTGCATCTCTAACTGCCTAGAAAAGGGCAGAGTAGCCGCTCCGTGAATTTGTGCTGAATGGAGGATTGTCTGATCTCGGGCTGAGAGGTCACAAGAAACAGAGAGTGCGCCACGGGGGAGGCCGAGAACCTGCGCGGTCCTGAAAGGCTTCTGGTCAAGTACTGTTCAAACGATCTTGAACATCTGCCCCATCCCTTGGATTCTTTGCCTTCAGTTTCTGCATCCATGATGATCCTCCCACAGTATACTGGGGAAGTTCTCTTCCCAGGCTTCCGAAAACCAAGCCTTCAGGCCATGGTGGGGAAGAAGAGAGAAAGGGAGAGCACTCTGTGGAGAGCCAGGGGGGTTAATCCCTCCTAAACCATGCCGCCAAGTTTTCTTCCGAGCACCCAGCTCACCGGTTTATTTTTAGGTCACTCTAATGGTAACCTAAACAGTAAAAGCAGCCATCACCTCATAAATGCAGGATCAGCAGGCCTCTTGCATGTATGAACTTGTCAAGATAATCACAAAAGGCACTTTTCCTTGAGATCATTAAAAATAATTAGTAAGAAAATATTTTTTGAATAAGGAGATAAGTTCAGCTGCAGGAGAAACATGCCCGTTTCTTATGTCCAAAAAATTAAAACCCCATGCTCCTTTATAAGGTCCTGGGCCTGTCAGAACAGGTAGATACATTCCATGATGACTCTGACCCTAGAAGGTTCTGCATGCCCTCTGGCTTCCACTTGGAGACCGAGGCTGGCTGGATAACCATCTCTTCCTCTCCTGGTCACACAGGATGCTTACCCAGGGAAAACATGGTTGGGTGTTCCATTCCTTCACCACCAGCATTTGCAAAATTTTCTCATTTATTCTCCAGAAATGAACTCTGAGAACCCCTGAAAACTGCTGTTCGAAGTGTAGGATCTGAAAGTGAAGTGGCCTGGGCGCCCCATGCTGCCTCTCTACCTCCAAAGAGCTAGAGCTCCCACCTCCGAGCTCTTGGGAGGTTGTAATGGTCCCTTCCTCATTCCCCCATCATCCGATGCCTTCCTTACCTCCCTCTTTTCCCTAAATGCTCCTTGACCCCCTGAAGTTTATGCTCGGTGAAACTGCCAATTGATTAGCAGGAGTGCCTTCCTGGGGGAAATCAAATTCCAATAAATAATAATCTTCTTGCTCTGTCTTCATAGAAGGTCAGAACATATACATGGAAGCTGGACTGTGGGTCCAGGAAAAGCTTCTCGGGAAAAGGCACTGTACGTTTGTACCTGATGGAATAGTGAGTTAGCCAGGGGAAGGGCAAGGACAGGTGGGAGGAAAGTTCTAGAGAGAGGAAGGGATTTGTGTGAGAGACACACAGTGGCATGCTGGAGACCTGAAATCAAGCTTGGCAGGGAAAGAGTGCCCAGTGATAACTCCCACGCCACACGCAGTCAGGTGCCCTATCCTGAGCGCTCTGCCCCATAAAGTACTTACCAGACAACAGCAGAGACGGCCAGCCACACACCAGAATTCCATATGCTTCCAAAGCATAGGCTCATCATGGGCTACATTTCCCAGTCCTCTGCCTCCAAGTGGGGCTCTGTGGTTACTGCTCACCAGTGAAATGTGCCAAGTGACATGCGCCACCGTCAAACCAAGGCGTTTCAGAAGTAACTGTGCCTTCTTCCCTCTTTCCCCTTCTACCACTGGGAGGTAGATGACCCTGCAGCCCTAGAAAATTGTGGGGACCCAAGATGGAAAGAGCACGCAGCCCTAAACCACCACATGGAGGAGAACTACGTGCTGAGCATGAACTGTTGCACTAGGTTATCACAGGAGAGAGAAATACTTTGGTGTTATGTCAAGCCACTAAAACTCGGGGGCTTGATTGTCACCGCAGCTAACATGACCCTAATACACAGACTAGGTAATATTTATTTATTTAATTATAGGTAACCTTCTCCAGATGCCAGCACCTAGCAAAATGTGGATATCAACTAGACATCTGTTGAATGAAAGGAATCCATTTGATTAGAAGGAGGGTCTTCCCAGAATCCCTCAAATCCCAGTAAACAAAAATCTTCTTATTTTGCTCTAAGGCCAGAACACTCTCTCTCTCTCTCTCTCTCTCTCTCTCTCTCTCACACACACACACACACACACACACACACACACAAACAACCTGATTTTCTACACCAAAGCCACATACACTGCATGGCCAAACCTGCTCCGGCTGTTTTTAGATTCATATGACAGCAGAGACTATCCTAGGAACAACCCTTTCAAGATTCTGTTCCCCAGCATGGGTAACATACAGGGCCAAATACCGCAAAAGAAAATTGGAATAGGAAAGAAAAAGTCATCAAGAAAAATAGTCCAGATTTCTCATGATCTCACCCGTGAGTCAGATTTGCATTTGGGATAACAACTAACCGAGTAGACCAGAACAGTCTGTCTGCAAGATGTCGGCCTGCCAATTTCAACAGCACAGAGAAGGCACACTTCTTAAATTGGCTTAAAAGGACAAATCTAGTGCACTTGTTTATTATTTTTTTTTCCTTAAAAAAATTTCTAGGTGAAACAGCCTCCTGTTTAAAAATAACTTTCTTGGACATGAAACTATAATTTTCTTTTAAACACTGATTGCCAAGTACCTGCATCTTGCCATTTTGGGCAGTGGGGGAAAAGTCCTACAGAAGAGTCTTTGCTGTGTGAACTTAGAAAGCTGCCCTACCTCTCTGGGCCTAGATCTGTTCATTTATAAAATAGGAGATTAAAATAGATGATCTCTAACAGTCCAGAGAAGAAGTAACAGTCAGTGGAAGTAAATCTGAATTTTTCATGCCTTGCAAGTGTTTTCATATTCATGGAACCTACTCCTAACAGAAACAGGGTATTTTTTATGGGTAGCTTAATTTAGAGGAATTTATTCATTTAGGACGAAACGTGAGGTCCAAGGCACAGGAGATATGAGCTGGTCTTCAGTAGTGAGAGGCAAGAATGGGATGATCCGTTCTCAAGTAAAAGGCGACGTGTGCATTAGTGAGCCATGACTGGGTGTCAGGCCATTTTCTTCTTTTAGAAATAAAAGAGACTTTCAGAATCATTAAACACAATTTCTTCGCTCTAAGTGCAGAGAAAGCAGGACCTAACGGCGCTAGCTACTACAGCTCGATGGTGGCAGTATCTAGACCAGAACCGAGTGCCGGCTGCTGACCTGTCACTCATCACTACTGTCACACTCCTTCCCAATCCTGCTCTGCACCTGCTGCCTCTCTGAACACGGACAGAGGCGCTGGTTATTCTGTCTTACGGCTGGAGGATTACTGTTGGCTTTTAATTCTTCACGCCTTACCTAACCCTCAAGCCCACAGACTAAGAATGCTCTCTGAGTACTCAAACAATAAGGTTCGGATCAGGTGAAAGATGGAGAAGTAATCCCATACCTTCGAGCACCTAAGAGGATAAGTACTCCTTAGGTTTCTGGGAATGACAGCTAAGGAGGACTATAAAAATAACCACTCACAGGTTATCTACAAGTCCAGTCTCTACAGCTTGGATTGCAGATCCTTGCCTCAACTGTCCCCTTGGACCCCTTCCTCCAGCCCAGGTGTCACCCTAGACAGAGTGCCTCCCATTTTGATGCTTATCTGCTGTTTTAATCAGACCTCTGGTTCCTTCCAGGACATGTATTCAAGGCAAAAATGAAAATGAGGTAAATATTTGCTTATATAGTCTTTCTATACTTCAAGCCAATCCTACCCTGCCCCACCCCATCCCTGCAATATGGGGTATCTCCTTTTCTTTCAAGTTTGTAAAAGAAAACCCAGGATTTCACCCGACAGCCTCCATCACACAGCAACCTGGTACCTCTGCTGCTGGGACCTGCATTTCATTAAAAGCCATTCTAAGTAAATGGAAGAATTAACCCTTTCTTGTTCCTTCTCAAGCCTGTGGGAAACGGGAGTGGTGACCTATGAAGAAAATTGCATTTGGTTATTAGAATTGCTTGTTATAATAATAAAGTATCTGTAGAAATGGAGGGGAAAGGTAATATAGCAATAAACATGGGGATATATTTAAGAACTTAAGCTCCAAATTTATTTATTTAAAAATGCTCTGTTTCAAAGAATTGTTCCCTTCTATTATCTTCAAAGGTCTACCTCTACCAGTGAAGGTACACAGCGGATGGTACTGTTCTCTACTGACCTGAAGTCTGTTTCCAATGTCAGATAGAAGGCCGTGGTTTAACAAAAACTGAGATTTAGGGACACCAGGGCTGCTTTGGAGGCCTGGCCCTAATACTGACTGTGTCACTTTAGGAAAATTACTTGGCCCTCCATGTTCTTGGCTTCTCATCCATAAAATGAGGCTAATAATCTATTAGGAAGCATAAATGAGATGATGTGGGCAAAGTATATAGAAGGGGCTTATTAACTGCTGAACTAAATCTCAGAGTTGGTAGAGGCATCAAAAGTCACCCAGCCCAATCTTACAATATCAGTTCTCCAGCCTCAGCTTGCTGTTGGCGGTGAAGGGAAACTTACTACCTCTCAAGGCGATCCATGACACTTTGAGACTAGAATCGTCACAAAAACATTCCTAGCATGGAGCTGTATCTCTTTCCCTTAATTTCAATGTTCTGGGCCTTGTTTTGTCTTCTGCACCAGAAATGAGAATAAGTCTTAGCGGTCCTGCACAAGAAAGCCACTGAAAAACTTTATTTATTTGGCCATCCAATGGACTGTAGTTGCAAACCTCCTGTGTGCAAATATACAGAACCACAGAGAAGGGAGGGATGGGTCTGGATTTCTTGTTCGGGGGGCTGGTTGAGAGGGGTGCCATGGCCAAGATAGGGTACAGAGGAGGAATAGCAGGTCTGTCTGGGGAAGGAAGGTGATGAGTTCAGTTTGGGGTGTATTGCTATGGAGTGGCTGAGGGTCGCCCAGATGGAGATGGTAGGTTTACAGTGGACATGTGAGTCCAGAGCTCAGGAGAAGGGTTGGATCTAAAGGTACAGATTTGGGAGTGATCAAAACGTAAGTAGTGGTAGAATGAAAATGCAGCTGAAATTGTCCAGGGGGAAAATGAGAACATCAATGTTTAAGAGGCAAACTATAAAATCTAGTCCAAAAAGTAAAGGGGGATAAAAGTGGTTGCAAAAGTATATGAAAGGGCTCCATAGAGAGGAGCTCAGAGATAAGATTAAAACTAAGTGTTAGTTTAAAGAGGTAGGAAGAAAACCAGGAGAGAAGTAGTGTCAGAAAAGCCGGAGAGTAGTGTTTCGTAAAGGAGGAACTTGTCAGAGTGTCAACTGAATTAAGTATTGAAAAGTTTCCATTGGATTTAAATGCAGAGGCCCATTGGTGATCACGGCAAGGGAATTTCAGTGGAGGGTTGGGAATGGAAATCAGATTGCATGGTCCATTGAGGAATTAATGAGAGATTAAATATGTGAAAATAGCTGATATAGACCAAGTTTTCAGGTCAGAGTGCAGGCTGGATGTGGAAATAGGTAGTTTGTGAGGGAGCAAGACTGAGGGAGTGGCTACTGATTCTCTCTGTGAAGAAAACATTAAGGTCCCTATCTTGGAGGGTGGGAGCAAATCACGAGGTAGGAGTTGGAGGGAAAGGGGAAGAGTTAGACGCTGGCGGGAGAATGGCAAGGGAAGGGGAGTGGGATCCTGTACAGAGACTATCTGCAGCCCACGTAGCTGATGAGTTTAGAGACCATTTTTCTGCAGGTGCCCCCATCGAAGTAGACGGGTAGGTTTTTTTCTTTCATAGAAATGCTTGGCAGCCAGGAGATAGAGGCAGAAAATGCAGGTGGTTGAACTTACTTGGAGTAGGATTTTGGAGGGTAGGGATAGCAAGAGGAAAAGAGATAAGGAAGTTTAGAGTATTGGCAAAGGAATGGATAAAGCTATCGTCCATAGGGGTGTGGGCTGGAAGGAGAAGGATTTGAAGGTAGCTATTGTCTTCCCTGCAAATCTCTCCCACTAACTCCCCCATCTTGAACCCCTTGCTTTGGGATATGTTGCTTGGCACCATGTGTTGCCCAGAACAGCATACAACAGTCTAGATGTGTGGGCCTAGTACAAAGGGTCAACACTCTGTTTCTGGACCTACTTAATAGTCACACTCCAGTATTGATACACATTGATGGTAGAGTCGAATGAATTTCCTAAATCTTTTACACAGAGACCCCTTTAAAGCAGGTTCCTGACCATCCTATAATAAATGCAACTGGTTTTTTCAGACATAAATACAGAACCTTCACTTGAGCCCTTTGGCTGACTCTTGCAAGATTTGGCCTATCCTGTAAGTCTAGATTCTGATACCGGTATGAAATGAGGTCACTGGGCTTCCCAGATCTGGGTCATGAGCAAATGGGATAAACATGTCATCCATATCTTTATTCAAGTTGGCGATAAAAATGTTGAGCAGGAGAAGGATAAATCCAATAGCAGAACTGTGTCTGACTCTCTTTACTAGAACCCTCTCTCTAAATGGACACCAATCCATCAAGCTCTTTGTATAGCATTTAGCCAGTCAGCTACAAATCACCAAACGCTGCTACTGTGCAATCCACATTTCTCCATCTTGCCCACAAAGGTCTCACAAGGGATCATCCAAACACCTTGCTGAGAAGTCCAGATACACTATATCAACAGCTTTCCCATGATGTACTAGTCTAGTAACCTTATCCCCGTTGGATAAAAACACAATGCACTTTTCTTTGCTGTGTCTTATACACCTACGACCAGATGGAAATTGGTTTATGACATTTTACGGCTTTATAACATTTCCTGTCTCACCATGACATCACTTTTCCCCAAGCCTAGAGCTTCAAAAGTCCACAAAGGTGTTAAGAACTCAGTTTCTAAACCTTCCTCCTACTCCAGTATATCAGGTTACCTGATCTCCCAGGCGGTTGAAATGAAGAATGTTAGCCTAATAATGAGACTATATCAGAGAAGTAACTCCTTCAAATGGGGGGGGCGCTTTTATGGGGGGCCCCCTTTGTCCTGTGTTGGAGCTTCCTCCCAGCTGCCCTAAAAGGCAGTTTAAATTTTATTTACTTGAATCTCATTTTGGTAAAGCCAGATATGGTTGTCTCTGAGCTTTCTTGAATACATCATTTTCAAAGAGGGTACTGAAATCCTGGAATTTTAAATCTCACTAGCTATGTATTCAGTCACTTAAAAGAAAACCATAAGATGAGAAACATATAACTCAAAGATCCACAATAACTCAGGGTGAAAAATGCCACAGCGTTTAGGAAAGGTATAATCCCTAATTACACGGAGAGCGACACCTCTTTCCCTAGGCAACACTCCCTAGAAGCTGCCAACGCATTAAGCAGAAATAGTTTAGCCAATCCATCAACATCTGTTTAACGCCCACTGCTGGGGACACAAAGAGGTGAAATGTATGGCCAGGTGTCCTCAGAGAATTCGCAGTCTAGTTTGGGATTTGGGTAAAGAAAAAAAAAAAAACCCACTTTCACCAAAAAGTGCACCACCCAAAAGCCGCACGTGCTAGATGCCAAGTGAAGTGCCAGGCAGTAGGTGCACCAGACGTTCTGGGGGAGGCTGCCAGCTGGGGGGCAGGGGGGAGGACACTTTTTACAGGGAATGAGACTTCACTGGGGCCTTAAGGGATGAACAGAATTTAAGCAATGGGTAGATGGGCTTCTGGGTAGGAGGTGTCGAATAAATGTGTATAGCTAATGTAGACAAAAGAAGTTAAGTCAGATCCAAATTCCCTCTCACTTCTCAAATATAAAGAGAAAAGCCTGATGCTCAACTGGGAAATTAACAAAGAAACACTTGACTCTGCCATACAGGGTCTGTGCGTCCCATCGAAGCTCGGCCAAGGTCACGCAGGGATTGATGTCCACTACATTAACTCTTAACGAGATGCTCCTATGAAAACCCTAATAAACTATTATACACAGCACAAATTTCATTAAAATCCTCCACTGCAATTTAAGTTTTGAGACTAATGGATTTTCTAAGAATGCAACAACATACGCCACAGAGGTAAAATCCCAAGAAGGAGAAAAACAAGTAGGGGTTTGCACCACTGACTCCACATTAGAACCACCGGGGGCGGGGGAGGGGTGGTGTTCAGAAGAGACCAATGCTTACGCTGTACCTCCTACCCATTCCATCACAATCCCTGGGGTATCAGCATTTAAATTAAAAATACCAGTGATCCTACTTCATTCTCTCAACAAATTATTCTCTGGGTGCCGACTATATGCCAGACTGCTCTAAGTATTGAAGATATAAGAATGAACCAAACAGACCCCCCTTTCAAAAAACTACCCTCATAGATTTTACGATTTTACATTATAATGAAGTCGAGCAGGCAGAAAAAGCAAATTAAATCAGTAAAATATATGACATGTTAAAAAACTGACAATGTGCTAAGGAGAAAATAAAGCTGAGAAGGGGGATACAAAGTCTCAGACTGGAGTAGGGTGGCACGGAAGACTTCACGGAAGGTGACATTTAAATCAAGAACTGAAGGAAGTGAGGGAAGAACTCAGCTACAGGAGAGAGGAACACACCACGCAGAGGACATAGCAGGTGCAATGGCCCTGAGGCAGAAGCATGCTGGTGTGGCTGGACCGGGGAGGGAAAGTAATAGAGATGAAGAAGTCCGAAAGGGAAGGGCTTAGTAGGCTATGTAATAATGAGTTTGGCTTTTACGTTGAGTGAGATGGGACGCCCCTGGGAAGGTCCGAACAGAGAAGTGACATGATCTGATTTACAGTTTTATGATAATCGTTCTGGCTGCTCTGTTGAGAATAGACTAATGGGGAAAGGGGCAAGATAGCAATTGAGGAATTCTCAAAATAGTCCAATTGAGAGATGAGGACAACTTGGAAGAGGGGAGAGGCGGTATGCAATGGTCAGATTCTGGGTATATTTTGGAGAACTAGCCAGAGACAAAGTATCTGGAAGGGGCAGGGGTATGAATCTGGAATTTGATTTTAGATGTTAATGTTTGAGATGAGCATTAGACAGTGGGGATTCAAGTCGATAATTATATACGCAAGATGAAGATATATTGGCACAAATTCTTAGCTTATGGATAGCATTTAAAGCCATGAGAATGACTGACATCACAGATAACAATCGCAGAAAGAAAAGACAAGAAGCAAAAGTAATGACTCCTGGGCCCTCCAGCATTAAGAGGTCAGGGAGAAGACAGGCAGCCAAGAAAACTGGGAAGGAATGCAGACTGGTGAGCAAGGAGGAATGCCTAGAGACTATGGTGTCCAGAGAGTTAAGGGAAGGAAGCATTTCAAGAAGGGATTAACTGTGTGCATCAAATGCTTTGAAGGTGCAAGGAAAAGGCTGAGAATTGGTCCTTGGATTCAGCAATGTGGACCTCATTAGTGACCTTGATAGCCTTGAGAGCCAGTTCCAAGTCTCCAACAGAAGAGGGGTTCATGAGGCTCAGTATGTTCTTGAAGCAATGCCTTCTCCATTGTCTCTCCCTTGTCCCAAAAGACAGTTAAATAATTTGATAGCATTGATAATTCAAGGCAATCTGAATTTTATTTTTTATTCCCCATGCATAGAATATGAAATGTATATATCTTTTCTCTCTATGTGGCACATGCTAAGTAAATATTAATTGAACAGAAAAGAAAAAAAAGTTTGCAGCAGTGAGGACAAAGTATGAGCTCTAGGAGAGAACTGAACATAACTGATAATATTACCTCCTTCAAATGTTTGCTGAGGACTCAGAGTTTTCAGTGGTTTTTATGGGCAGCTACCTACCTCCCATCCACAGCACCACCATTGTTAATAAACTTCATATGTTTTGTCAAGCTGAAGATGGAGAATAGCAGTTGAGAAAGAGTTATAAAAATAAGTAAGTCCGGGGCACCTGGCTGGCTCAGTCAGAAGAACATGCAACTCTTAATCTTGGGGTTGTGAGTTTGAGCCCCACGCTGGGTGTAGGGATTACTTAAAAAATAAATAAATAAATAAATTTTTAAGAAATTTAAATAAACAAAAAATTAAATAAGTCCAACTATCCTAACATGCAGGTTCCAGTCTGGATTTTATCAATGGAAATACAGAAGTGCTTCTTGATCCAGCAAATGAGAATTGTGGTGGGTGGTGATATTCCACATCGGAATGGCACTTACAATTCAACCTGGACTTCACTGTGATTACTCACCTGCCTGTTATCAAGAACAGTCAGCAGGCCCTCTTTGGTTTATGATAAAAATAAAGGAGACTGCCTATGAGTGACATTTTACATGCACAACCCTCTGGGCAAAGTTCTGGTTACCACAGCAAACCCCACTCACGACAGACAGCAGAGACAAAGCACATGACATATCAAATAGCCAGAATTCCGCCTTCCTGCAGGAGAGCAGTTATATTTGCCAGATACACTAATCAGCCACTACAGCCCTCTCTACGAATATAAGCCCAACCTACATTTGTGGGTCTTGGCTATTCTTACAATTACTATTTGCCTGAAATAGTAGCTTCTGTCTGATGTTTACTTATTGGGATGCTGATGTAATTCTCAAAATGGAACTTATTTTTAAAAGGAGGTCCAACACCAGGGAAGGAAACCAACAGCTGCTTTCTCATTCTCCCCACTCTGCAACATTAACAGAAGTTCCTTTGAGTCCCACATCTGGCTGGAACCTGTCCTTTGGCCTCTTCCATGACTGGCCCAGAAAAATGAACCAGTCTCTTAGCAAGACCCAGTAAAGAGGGTCCCCCTACCAACGAATCTAAAAATGGAGTCCATATTCTCACCTAGGAAGACATGTGGAGGCAGAAAATGCCAAACTGAGGAAAATGTTGGTGTGTAAGGAAATGTTGGTGTTCAGGAGGATGAACACTGCAGGGCTTTAAGAATGCAAATTTTACCCTTGCATAAAGGACACGTGAAGGACATGGTCATTTCTGCCCTTCCTGTTACAGGTTCAAGGAAGAGGGTTTAAACCATTAAGTCTCCAGATAGATCAGAAAAAGTCATGAGCCTAAATGCCCAAATGGAGAAAAAAGAAATAAGCTCCAGGGCCAACTTCTCAGAGAAACAGTACATTTGGAATTCAAGTAAGTATATTTTTTCCCTGTGTTTTACCAATCTATATCCTGGGTTTATGAGCAGAAAAATGAATCAGAAAACGTAGAGATCTGTGGGGACTTTAGGGATCCTGGAAGTTCCTGCTTCTCAGAAATGCTATATGGAATAAGGTTAAGAGCACAGGCTTAGAGGACAGAGAGATCTGGATTCAAATTCTTGCTCCAAGTCTTAATAGATGTGCAACCTCGGGCAAATAATTTAAACTTTTTGAGCCTATTTTTCGGCCCCTGTAAAAAAAGGATAAGTGGGAACAATGCTAAATCTGTTCAACAGCTGTTTATTGGGTGCCTAATGTATACTGGGCACGGCTGTCAGCACTGGAGATCCAGTGAACAAGACAAGGCCCCTGCTTTGATGAAGCTTGCATTCCAACAGGTGAGACAACCAATAAAAAAAAAAAAAATCAAAACTCTATTTCAAACAGAATAGGAGTAACGTGATAGAGTGCTGGTGGGGGGTCAGGGAGGAGAGGGCCTACGCAGGTCTGGAGGCAGCTTTCTGGCAGAGGGAAGGCCCTACTCTGGGATACAGCTTGGCATGTCCCAGAACAGAAAGGACAGTGTGTTGGTACACAGAGAGTAAGGACGATGAGTCCTAGCAGAGGAGGTCATCGGAGAGGCAGGTGAAGGCAAAGGGCCTGGTTGTATTCAAATGGCAGTGACAAATCCCCAGTTGTAAACTGTTAGGTGACATGACTTGATTTGTGTTTTTATTTATTTTTTTATTTTTTATTTATTTATTTTCTTTTTTGAGAGAGAGCACGCATGCAAGTGGTAGGGGGAGGGGCAGAGGGAGAGGGAGAGAGAATCTTAAGCAGGCTCCACACCCAGCATGGAGCCCCATGCGGGGCTCAACTTGAGGCTCAATCTCAGTACCCTGAGATCATGACCCGAGCTGAAACCAAGAGTTGGACATTTACCTGGCTGAGCCACCCAGGTGTCCTGTGATGTGTGTTTTTAAAAGACCCCTCTGGCTTGTGTGAGGAGAGGGACTAGGAGTCAAGAGTAGTCTGAGGAGGCCCAGAGAGCAGACTACTGTGCAGCAGTTCCAACCAGGTCGGCTGCCGTACAGGTGGACGGAGGGCCAACAGGACTTACAGATTCGGTTGCTGGTGTGAGGAAAAAAGAATGAAGGTCTTGAGGTTTTTGAAACGAGCCTTTAGGTGGATGGTGGTGCCATACACTGAGCTGGGAGAAGGAGAAGGAAATTACTAGCCAGAGAGAGAAATATCAAGGATCCTATTTTGATCAAGCTAGGTCTGAGATGTCTGTTGCACACAGATGTGGAAATATCTAGCTGGCAGTGGGGTGTATGAGTCTGGAACTCCGTGCAGAGATCAAAGCTAGAGACATAAATTCGGGAGACAGTACATTGATGGTAGGTACAGCCTTGAGGCAGAGAAGATCTCCCTAGGAGGGAGAATAGCTAGAGAAGAAGACCCAAGGTCAAGTCCTGGGGCAACATCATAAAACACTGAATATTAGTTGTTGTTATTATTTTCAGTACACTGGGAAGGAGAATGTTGGCCAATTATTGTTATAAGCATTGTTTTATCCATCCATCTACCCATGCATCCCACCATCCATTCATACCATAAATGATCACTGAGCACATTAATGAGAGACAGTAGAGAAAAGAATGTAATAGTAGGTCAAGAATGTAAGCTCTGGAGCCAGACTGCTCTATTTAAATCCCAGCTCCATCTGTAACCTTGGAGAATTTGCTTAACCACATTGTACCGCCATTTCTCCATCTGCAATGTTGAATGGTGTCCCCCCAAAAGACATGTCCATGTCCTCGACCTGCGAATGTGACCTTCTTTGGCAAAAGTAATTACATTGAGGATCTCAAGATGAGATCATCTTAGATTATCTGGGTAACCCTAAATGACAAGTGTACATATAAGAGACACACAAAGTGAGACATGCAGACATAAGAGGAGAAGACATGAACACACAGAGAAGATGATATGAAGATAGAGACACAGATTAGAGTGAAAGAGTTACAAGGAATGTCAACAGCTACCAGAAGCTGGAAGAGGCAAGGAAGGATTCTCCCTAGGAGCCTCCAGAGGGAGCATGACTCTGCCAACGCCTAAATTTCAGACTTCTGGCCTCCAGAACTATGAGAGAATAAATTTCTGTTGTTTAGCCACCAAGTTTGTGGTAATTTGTTATAGCAGCCCCAGGAAGTGAATAGGGGAATAATAATGGTGTGTGCCTCACTGACTCATAAGGAGAATTAAATGAGATAACATATGTAAAGCATCTAGAACAGTGCCTGCCAAATAGAGAACATTCAAACAATTTTAAATTTTAAATTTTATCCATGTACTGGACATATCCATGTGCAGGATCCTGAAGAATGGGGGAAAAGACAGATATGTTGAGAGACCCTGAAAATAAAGATGGCGCCCAGAAGCTGAGCAGGTGAGGGACCAGAAGGGGGAGGGGTACTCAGATGCTACAAACTGCTGAACACCGCTCCCCAGCATTCCCTAATAAAGAAATCAATAAACCTTACATCTGCTCAGGTTTTTGAAGATGAGTAGTAGGTCCAGAGAAGTGTTACTGCAACTTTTTACAGTATCTTCCTCTGCTCGCACCATCTCATTGCCTGCTCTCTCATGAGAACCCATGTTGATGAGGACATTCAGAGCAGATATTCTGGGGACAGCTGTCTCTTCCTTTAGCCTAATGATACTGGGAATAACGGTGACCAGGGCGGGGTGGGGGTAGAGAGTAGCAGTGGAAAACTGTGGAGGAAAATGACGCCAATTTTGTATGCTGAGTGATTTTATAATAATATTTGCATGGCTGCTTTAGCCTGGGAAGCTAATTTTCTTCACCAGGAGACCCATATAGCACAATCTAGTTTTACCCAAATCTCTATAAAATACACTGTGCCAAAAGGCGGGTGAGGGGGGAATCCAACTGAAACACAGCTGAAATCAGACATTTTATAAGTGTCCCTTGGCGAACACACAAAAAGGTAAAGTTTATTGACATCTTGCTTTATTAAACTTTGCTCCATTCTCATCTTCATAGGTAGAGAAAAGAACATTCAAACACTGGAAGAGAGTTAGTGATCACCTGCATGCAAATATAAGGAGTGTCAGGGTGAGGAACCTTCCTGGGTGTTCAACTTGTAGGCACCAACCCAAGATACTATGGCTAATCTGAAACACACTTGCCTCTCTACTCTCTGGAAAGAGACTTGGGGAATACTGGAATTACAGTATCATCCCAGGACATGTACGTAGGATAAGCAGGTTCACGTTAGACAGGCATCTCTAAAGTGCTGGCCTTCAGTGAAAGGGACAAAAAAGCCAGTGTTTATTCTGTCTTACTCCTAGGTAGCCCAAGATCTTGTTAAGAGCAACTGTAGCCAGACCGGGTGCCAAGAGAGCAAAGCTCCTAGGCACCTGCTCCCCCCACCACCCCCTTTCTCTGGATGCCCAGAGGCTCCCTATGAAGCAGGCTAGTCTCCCCACTGTCTCCTGACTATACCATGATCCAAAGATACCCCCTCTCCTACTCTCTGCCCAGCACAACTTCTACTTCCTTGGCAGACAGGTTTTAGCCAGAGGGTTGACTTTGGACTTGCACAGCACTACGGAGGGCCCCTGTTCATGGTAGGGGTCCTCTTCTGCATTGTATCCATGTGTCTTCATTTTTAGCAAAGCAGATGATCACTCTTCAGAGGCCAGGACAACAGCGTATGTATGGACAATTTGCTGGTAGTAGCCGACTTAAAGTCTAGTGTATGCAAAGCCAAGTACTAGAACTGTCCAGATGTTGACAAAAAGGAGACCACAAGTGGCTCAGCTCAAATTCAATTCCACTGTTGCTAAAAACTTCAAAGGGCACAGCCTGGGAATCATTCTGTTAAGGGCCACATATACCATGGAAGCCCCCCTCAGGAGGCTGTTAGAACACTGTAGATCTTACCTAAAATGAGCTAAATCGGCCTTCAAGCTGGAGGCAAAGGATTGGGTAGTTCTCTTTCAAGAACTTGCAAATCCTCAGGAGTTTGTGATTTTTTTATCCTCGTGTGAATAGCTACGCACTTCAGGCTGCTTCCCCACTCCCTTGCTATTATTCCATTGAAAGCTTGTGACAATAGTGTGTGCCAAACTAGTCCTCTTTGCTGTAAAGTCAATTCTCCAAGTCCTGCTTCTCCAAAACCTCTTCATGTGTCCTAGAGTGCTTTACGAGCCCCAGAAACCCTTTAAAACCTAAAAACAAATAATCCAAGAATAACTTAATCAACCAGATGTTCAATGCTATCTGCTTTCATTGGATTGCTTCATAAAGAGAGCTAATTCTTAAGTTTCTGATTTTGTGCAAGTTAATAGCCCAGTCACTGTTCATTCAATGTATTCACGTAGGTGATGCACGCACCAAGGAGGCAAGCGCTCTGAGAACGGGGATTGTTTCCCTGCCCCACTGAGAATGTGGGGATGGAGAGGACCCCATTGGCATTGGAGAGAGGCCACAGCCGGGGCAGGCCTCTTCCCGGAGCTGGAGAGGCTTCAAAGACAAATGTGTCTTCTCCGCACACTTAGTGCCTTAACAAGCCATCTCCAGGCTCCGCCGCCTTATCGGACCACAAAGGGCCTCTTCAACGATTGACTTTTCAAACCGTAAATGCTCCCAGTGTTTTCTTGAACACATTTGTAAACAGAATGCAGAGCTCTTTAGATCACAGGCAATCCGAGCCTAAATCCGATGACCTACCTGGCTTCCAGTCCTGCCTCTGCCCAGAACTGCAGAACACACAGGAAAAGAATTCTTTCCCAATTCTCTCTTTTTCCCAATCCTAGCATATGGATAGTATAAGATCGGGAATTTAAAACCTTTAAATGCCATAGAAGGATCTATCATTGTATATGGACCTATGTTTAGGCCCAAAGAACAACACGATCGACGTAAAATAAATAAATAAATCAGGAATAATCTGAGAAAATACTTTTATACTTTGAGTTCCTTAAAGAAACATCATACACATTTTCCCCCAATATCATTTAATTTGACACACACCTAGTGAGTGTTTAGTAAATCAAATTAAGTGCTCCTTTTCCTCTGCTCTTCACTAATAGGGGAGAATATTTATTTAATCTTTCTAAGTATAATCATGATTCATTCATAAAACCAAGGGGGTACACAGATTTTCAGTTCCTCTTCACCCACCTGCATCTTGCACTATTACCACTGAAGACAACAGTTCTGCAAATCTAGCCACTACAGATGTGATTCTACTTCTAGCTGTGCTAGAAGGAGGTAAGTTCTCCACTCTTCTGGGCCTCGGGTTCCTCCAATACGGGAATTCGCAAGTCTGAATGCATCACCCCTTCCAAAGCGCAGAGGAGGGGAGACTCTGCAGGATCTCCCTGCTTTGAGCCTGGCAACGTGACCTTTGCATGTGAAGTACAGATGTATCCACTGAAACAAGTCAACAATAAAAAGGCAGACACCCTGAAAGATTCCTTAAAGTGGGAACAGGGAGGTGAGAGGCTGCTCCCAGCAGTCCAGAGCTTTGCATCCAAAGCTGAAAGCAAGCTTCGGCTGGGTCCGCTAAAAAGTCCTGCCTTGTACACTCACTGGGCTGTCACGGGCTTTGACAAGAGGCTTATTCATTTCTCGACACACTAACGGAAGGACCTACTACTTTGTAGCAGACACTGTCATTGAGGGGTTTGCATACATACCTCAGGATCTTTTTTCATTCCTCCTGAGAACGACCCTGTGAAGTTGCTACTGTCCCAGTCTTGCACAAGAGGAGACCGAGGCTTCAATATTTCTAATGATCCGGCCAGTGAGAGGTTTTCTGCACTGCTAGGACTCCAGCCAAAGCCTCTGACCCCAATTCCAGAAACCCTCCTTTCCCTCTTGGCCACCTCGGCCGGTGCCAGGCACCAGGTTCACCTACCCAGCTGCCAGCAGTACTTCCGCCTGCCCCCCCCCTTGCCCCCCGCCCCCAGCAGCCAGGCACCTCTCCCATTTTACCAAGACGACACATCCTTCCACTACACTGCAGGCTCCTTCTCCAGCGCCTCTCCCAACCTCTGCTTCCCTCCTACCTTCCCAGGAAGGGAGATGCCAGCTTTTTTTCTTTCCCTGCACTTGCTCCTGTTCACCTCTGGCTTCTTCCCTCCCAAACACCCCTTATCTTGTCTTCGTTCTCTCCCACTGCTCTTTTGTTTACCACACATGCCTGGGAAGGGGATTTGGGGAACATTCCTGGATAAACCTTCCCACAACACTACCACCTCCTCAAAATACCCTCCAGATTATTTTTAACTGGCACACCTCTGGATCCAGTGTCTATGCGCCAGACTTCAATCATCTTGGCAATCACTCTCTCTGTCTTCCGGTGAACCTGGCTCCCATGACCATCCTTGACAGATACTGTTCTTAGTCTTTGTGAAGACTGGCCTTTCTCAGACATTCCTGCCTCTACCTGTCTGCCTACCTCCCTCAGGGGCTTGCCTGCCGCATCCTACATGGTCCTATGAAGACACTTTTGAAGGCAGAAGAAAGAGGTTAAAAACTGTCCAGTCTCCAAGTCTGTCTTTAGAGATTCAGCCTCTCTTTGAGTTTTGTCCTGACCTTTTATGGGTTCATCTTCCTTGGGATGCTTCCCCTTGTGACTGGTGCAGTAAGAGGGCCCTGAGGCCACATTCCAACAGAGACCTCCCCCACCCCCTGACACACACACACCATAGTCTAAGTTACATAGGCCCACGTGATCTGGGCCAAGGGAGTATCTGCAGCTCTGTGTTATCTTGTCCAGCCTACCAGGTCTGGGACAACACCAAGTACAATCAGCTGGTGGTGGGGAGAGGGAGGTCATGGAGTGTTGCTTCTGCCTCTCTCCCTGAGGAAGCTAGCAGACGGCTGGTGGAGGCCTTATCTGGGCATGAATAAGATATGGTCCTAAAGAAACAGGCCCAGGGCAGCATGATGAGTGTGCCAACAGGCTCTGTAGAGCCAAGTCCAAAGGTAAGACTGCTCAACTTGGGAAAGAAAGACAGAGAATCACAGAGGAGGAGACCCTTGAGCTGGATCTTGAAGAGTAAGAAGTGGTTCATCAGGAAGACCAGGGAAGAAAGGATATTCCAGGACCTCAATTCTCCCACTACCACCCCCAGCAAGTCAGCATTGTAGAGGCAGAGAGTATGACAGGTCAGGAGGTCTACAGCTCGTGTGTGTGTGTGTGTGTGTGTGTGTGTGTGTGTGTGTGTGTGTGTTAGGGACATAGCAGGAAAGAAGTCTGAGGAGGCACATAGGATTTGGAATTTATTCTGCATCCTGGGAGCCACTGATAGGTCTGGGAGACTGAGTAGAAGTGGGAAGAGGGAGGAGGGCTCTGGAAGGGTTTCTTCGGGCTGCTCGTTTGCTGAATGTTAAAACTCCAAACTCCCTATTTCAGTCACCTATGTATTCACATGCCCGCCTAGCCTTCAGGTGATTTTTGCTTCTTCTTCATTCCAAATCCAAGTAGTGCCTATACTTCAAGGCCATGTCTAATGAACTTTTCCTTTCTTCCCACAGCCTGCTGTCAGACTTCCATGACCTCCTGTGCTCATCTTATTACAATAACCTTCTCACTGGACAACTCACCTCCCATCTCTCCCAGTTCTGATTCTTTCTGCCAGAGATCAGATTCATCTCCCTGAAGCACAAAGCGACAATCCCTAGCTCAAAAATCCCAAATATTTCCCTATCAGCTGCAGAACTAAGCTTCCCCAAGACCTCAGGCCAGCCTCTTCTTCCATCATATCCCTGGGGCCACATCCTCACTCAGGATCAACCCCTCAGCCCACAGCTTCTCTACCTCAGTTCTCCTCCATAGAGCCTTTCAGATCTCCTCAGTCAAAAGTGACTTCTTTCTCCTCTGTCCTTCTAAAGTGTTTTTATCTGGACCATTCTTTGGGTACCTTATTCATTAGATCATCCCCATCATCCAATAAATACAGGGCGCCTATTACATGCCTATATACACGCACTGGTGTGGGTGGGAGCTGTCAGTTTATTCATCTCCCTTCTCCTGACAGACTGAAACTCTGAGCTCAAGGAGGGAGCCCCTGCGCATCCCCAGGAACCTCTGAGGGCCTATGCAGTGCAAACCACAGGTACTCCAAAAATAAAATGGTTGAAATGAATAGAGAAATTATCATAAGTTTCCTTAAATAGTAAACTGCCTTAAGTGCATGCAAAATCAATTTTAATGACAAAGATTTAAAGTATAATTCAATATTTTTCCAGGAGCATATTAACTATGTCAAGGGAAGGTAAATGTATATACTTTACATGGCTCTGATTCTTCCCCTCCTAGCACATCCCCCCACTCCTCCATCTCCCTGTCTGCCCACCCCCCTACACACACTCACACCACTATGTGGTTATGAGTGGAGCAGCAGTGGAAGAAGGAATTGATGAAGCTAGAACAACCACCTACAGCCAGGGGTGTGTTCGGAGACATTCTATTCTGCCCCCGCAAGCAACCCTCCCACACCATACCTGCTAACCTGGACCTATTCGACACCCACCCAGAAGCCACCGCGGGGGTGGGGGGGGTGGGGGGCGGTTAGCTGGCCCAGTGGAAACAGCAAGCTGGGAGAGAGCCCGTCCAGAGCAGGCTGAATGTGGGAGACCCCACTGGGGAAGGACTAGCAGCACGGAAGGTCCTGGGGAGCTCTCTCTAGAAGCAGATCCACGGTATCACTTTCTGCAGCCACTCAGGGACCCCCTCCAGCTTCATCGTGCTTTGTCAGGGGAAACACATCCACCCAAAGCACCTAACTGGCAGGCAGAGGCCAGGCCGGCGGCGGGAGACAGATGCGGCTCCTTCCCCCCGGCAGTCGGCCACCTCCAGTCCCAGTGCAGGGCAGCTCTGGAATGCCCTCGTGCCTGCCATTCCAGTCTCTGAGACCAGCCCATGCCAGACCTGTCCTCTTACACTCCAGTGTCTCTTATCAAGGTCTTTACATTGATCAGGCCTCTGAGGACAGGCTTCTGGCAAACTCCAGTCAGGGACCCTGGACCCTACCCCTACTCAGTTTAGCATTGCAGGAAGACAAGCAACCCAAAGACCTAAAACATCAACGCAAACCTGAGAGGGAGAGGGGTGAGGGGAGAGGAGAGAAAGAGAGAGAGAGAGGGCGGGGGTAGAGAGAAAGGAACAAGGCCAGATTTTAGGGGGAACTCGACTTCACAGGGAAGCAGGATTTCCTCATGTGCACGCTCCCCATCTCCCTGGGAGATGCCAATACTGCCCCCAAAGACGTCCTTGCTTTTTGCGTGCCCCCTCCGTTCCCTTTACCCGCGCGTCTGTTGCGCGGGCACAAACCCGGCGAGAGATGAGGAAGCGCGGGAGCCTGAGTACCTCCGCCCTGGAGGAGAGGACCAGGCGACGGCCCAGGTATGGGGGACCCGGGGCGCAGGCCCTGTCCTGAGTGTGCCCAGCAGTGCGGCTCGGGTCATCCCGCTCTCGCTGGCCCTCTTCCCGTGGCCGCGTCCTGCTCGCCCCCGGCCGGATACGAGGGGAGTTTGAGCCGCCCAACCCGGGTTCGGCTCCCTACACACCGCCGTGCCGGGGCTGGGGTTCCCGCACCGGGATTTGTCACTAAACTTTCCCGGGCTCGCTCGGTCTCGGGGGGTGGGGGGGTGGGAAGGAGGGTTGCCAAACCGCCCCTCCCCCGCCCATCCGAAGCCCCGCGTCCCGGCCGCAGCGGGACGGTCGCTTCACCTGCGCGCGGCTCGGCGGAGCCTCCCGCTGCTCCTCGTGCGTCCGGACCCAGGCGCCGCCCGGCGGGTCTCCGCGCTGCCGCCGCCGCCGCCACCGCTGCTTCCACCGCCGGTGCCGCCGCCGCCGCGCCTGCCCGAGCTGCAGCGACGCGGTTCGCCCTCAGCCGCGGGAGGCGCAATCCCCGGCGCCCGCGGCTCGGCGGGTCCCCGCAGCCGCCACCCCACCGCGTCTCTCCGCCCGCGGCCAGCACGCACCGGCGCCCAGCTCTCCCAGCTGCGCGGCGCTGGGGATCCACGGAGCCTCCAGGATGGGCGGGGATTCCCTCCCTCTGGTAGATTCGAGGGGCGGGAACTCCCTTCCCGGAGTGACAGGGACGGGGGGCGGGGATTCCCCTGCAGGAATGACAGGGTGGGCGGGGATTCCCCCCGAGCGAGGCACACCGCGTGCAGTGTCCCTCTGGGTGAACCCGGAGTCCTGGTGCGCTGTCTTCAGAAACCTGGGGATCCTGGGAGGAAAGGATCCAGGGAGATGGCGGCTCAGAATTTCCAGATGGCGGGGCCTGGGGCGCCATCTAGGTGGAAAAAGAGCTAGGGGACTTGAAGTTGCCTTTGCATAGCGTCGAGAAAAATGTCAATTGCCTTACACAAGAATGGGGTGGGGAGGCCAAAGGAGATGGGGGAAGGACTAACCACCCACACCAAGAAAACTTTGGCCTCTGGTTCTTCTGATACCCAAATTGATTTAACACTGGTATGGGAATTTCGAGAATTTCGGGGTAACCTCTGGGCACCTCAGAGCTGCTTAATCCCCTAGTTAAGCTCCTGAGAGAAATCCTCAGAGACAAAGTCCTATGGCCCTGAAGTGGTGGTTTTGGTCCCTGGGACAACTAGCCAAGAGCCCCTGCTTGAGTGGACTGTGAGAGCTAATGCCGATCGGCCTTGGCCTTATTCCAGGTCAGTCGAGGAACAGAAGCCTCAGGCTTTTTGGATCCTCCATTCCCGTGGATTTCAGGAAGCCCTTCAAATATTTTTGGTTCTTTTTTTGTCATCCCTGTCATTCTGCCTACCACAGGGAGAGGATGATAAGAACATAATAGGGAGACTGCACAGCTCTGCAAATTAAGCTCTCTTAAGAGGAAAAAGCTGGTCTTTTTCAAGCGCTAGCAGATAAGAGTTAAAAACATATGAAAAATTACAAAACCTGGGATAATGAATAGTTGAATAATGCTTTTGACATTTGCTGCAGAGCAGTAATTGGAAATCTTTGCTTTGGGGGGATGGGGATGGGGTGGGGTGGGGCAGGGATCCGGGGCAGCCCAGCAGGGCAATAAGCTCCGGTCTCTCAGAAGAGCAGACCGACATAGATCACCTGCACAGATGGTGCAGAGCTGTCCCGCAGCATCAGAGGCCAGGGGAGTCCCAAGGCATTTGAGATGGTATTTTCCACAGGGGCTGGGGTGGGGAAGTACTTGAATAGCTGTTCTTCAGCTTTTATAATTACCAGGCCACTGAGATCAATGTCTGCAGAAATCCAAGCTTCCTATAGTGTAAGTTGTGCAAGGTCAGGCACCCAGAGCTTCTCTCTTCCTTTCTGTAAATAGAGAAAATACCTACCCCCTAGCATTGTAAGGACTGGCAGTGACACAGCTACTCAGCACAGCACTTAGGAGGTGCTGGATGAAATGGCAGCTATTACCCAGGAAGGTACTATTAGGACACCACAGAAAATCCTTCTAGAATCAGACAGGGCTGGTGGTTCCTGTTTGTTTCACAGTCCCAGTCCCATATTCCACCACTCTCTTCCTAGCACATGAACCACGAAAAGGCAAAACCTGTCTCCTCAGCCTCTGTACCCAGCACCTACCTCCTTCAGCACCCACTGAAAGTTTGCTGAATAAATGAATATGTAAATGAACTTATCACTCAAACCATAAGCGCGGCCATTCCTTACCCAACGCATCCCCAGCTCCTTCATTCCAGCCATGTACTCCTAACCTGCAAATTGTTTCCTCTGCCAGGATGACATTCTCACACTTCTGTGTCTGCTGAAATCCCAAAGAGTTAAATGTCACCTGTTCTGGGAAGGCTTCTCTGATCACTGGCACCAACCTCAGGTTTCTTCTCCTCTATTAACCTTTCTGTAAGTTGCTAATATAGCCCTTGTCAGGTTGTATTAAGTTGTAGGAATCATAGTGTTCCCTCACACATTTCCAGTTTGTGAGTTCCTGGAGGAAGAAGAACCTAGATCTTATCATTCGGGTTCCCCAAACCTAGCATGGCATAGTGCACAACCCCTAATAGCCACTCAATAAATATTTGCTGGATTAAAAGGAATCATTAAATATACAGATATATATGATATGTTATATGTGTTATATGCAGGCATAAATACTATATATAAATATTATTTATGCATATGTAATATTTGCTCATCTGTCTCCTTCAGACATGGCTCTGCGGACCAGCTTAAAATACTTCTAGTTTCAATCACTTTTCATCCAATATTTTCCAGATAGTTTTTGGCAAGTTCTTGCTGCTAATAATAGCTCACCTCTCAAGGGGTCATTCAAATGCATGGAAATTTTCTTTTGCCCTTGCAGTCTTGCCAGTTTGGAAAACTCACAACTGAGGGCATTTATTTTCCAGTGTTTGAAGATCAAAATGTAAATTTTTCCTGCCCCCTTGTTAAATATTTAGTCACAGATTAGTACTTCTATCCAAGTTGCTGTTTTAATTTATTACTCATAATATACATGATTTGGAGGAGGAGGTTGGATTTAGAAAATCTAAGGCTTAGTTAGGGACAAGAGAAGATTAAAATAATGAACCAAGGAAAAAAACATGTATTCGTCTGGGCCATAATCTATCAATGATAGGTAAAAGAATGCAGCGTACTCTAGGGGACTCCAAGGAGATCCCCACGGGCTGCAGCGACCTTTGGTTGAGCTTTCCTCTTAGGTGAAGAAACAACCCCCACCAGGCAGCTCTAACTGAATTGAAGTTTCATCACCAACTCAAATGAAATCTTGAAGGTCGCTTCCCATCTTGCTCCCCCAAGTGTGTTGGGACGAGAAGGAGACTTTGTCAACAACTGGCTTGATTCCCTCCTCTGGGAAGCCTCTGTGGGCTCATTTTCTCTCCAGAACAGGTTCTAGCTTCCCGTTTACCCAGCTAATGAGCCTCCCTTTTTTTCCTCTGGAAATTCCTGGCCACTAACTCTTCCATTCAGGAACACACATTGGAATGAGCCATCCGGTGGCCAAGGAAGGGTTTAGGAAGAGCACCTGAGGAACAATGACAGTAAAGCATTCATTCATTGGATCCTGACTTGGAATGTGTTTAAAGATCACTGGGAGATTTGAAAATTCAGATACCCTGGCGTCAGCCCCTGAGATCATCATATGCTGAGTCTGGAGGGCAGCTCTGGATACTGCATGTTTAACCTGTGCCCTGTGATTGTGACTTGGGTGACCCACAGAGCATATCCGAAGAAATACTGAAATAGAGTGACTTTAAAAATGGGAGGGAGCCCGAGTTAGATCATACTCTAGTGTTTGGTCTTAGTGCCAATAGATTTTATTTTAAACCTTGATGAAAATTTTGTAATATTTATTCTCAGACCACATCTTTTATTAGCCAATACACAAAATGGACCTACATGTGATGTATCCTGTTTTAAAATACTTGTTTAGGGGAACGATTTAAGTACTTTTCATCCTGTGTATATTGAAAAAGATGAGTTTCACTGTGTCTGTGAGCATGACATTGGAACTTATGCAAATGTGTTTTGTTTTCAGTGTTGTACAATATTATGGCACATGCAGAATTTATGATTTTCTCCTAGGGGGCTGTCCCATACAGAATATACTATCTCTCCTTCTATTTATTTAGGTGGCTAAATCATCCATTATTTTATCTTTGACTCAGCCTTCCATTTATACTATGTAAGCATGGTTGCCAGGGTAATTTTTTTTTTTAATAAAATTTTTGGCAGGAAAAAATGAATGATACACTAGCAAGTGCAGACCAGATAGTGCTTATTATTTTCACAATTTATATAAATGATTCAATAATTCTGTCCAGTGCTGAATTACCCTATATGCTCAGGGCATTGGTAAAACCAGGCTACTGAAGAGAGAGAGAGAGGTTCAGCTTTGATTAACATAACCAGTACTGTGCAATCAGCATATCTAAAGTTCCATACGCATAGGTTTTGTTTTCTAGTTGCCCAGTGTCTTTATTTTGAATTTACACAAGAGATAGGACATGGTGATCTTCTCGGGGCTTGGGGCTTCGATCCTATTGGTACACTTGTAAAAGACATTTTCCTTCCAGAAATTGGGAAGCTTGTGTCCTCCCCCAGTGGCTCTTCCAATTCAGTCAAATCACTGTGCATCTAAATTGGTAGACTATTTAGGTAAGATATTTCCTAACTCCTCATTTTGTGCACAATACATTCTCATTCCTAACTGCTATCTCCCCTGCTGATTATTCTCCTTGTTCAGTTCTGCTCTACTTACTTATGAAAAGGCATCATTCCAAGTCAGTCATATGCTATTTTTACTCCTTCATCAGATACTTCTCCTTCCGGATATCTTCATTTAATAATCTCCAAAAAAGCAATTATAAAAATAAACATAACACTAGTCTCTATCTTCTGTTTTTGTTGTTGTTGTTGTTGCTGCTGTTGTGTCCTTTTCTTAATTTTACGTTCACTCTTCATTGTCTCTTTTGTCAATCTCAGCATCTGTCTTTACCAGGACAACTGAAATGGACACGGAAATGAAAGCCAGGTAATGATACCCAGCCTACAAAAGCCACAGATCAGTGCCGTGTTCTGCGGTAACTCAGTAAAGGGTGGGGTTACCTCAGGCAAGGTTCTCTCAAATGAGGGTAATAACACTTGCCTCTAAAGATCTCATTAGGATCTCAAGTCCCCCACTAAATCATAGATGCAAAAATACTTGGAAAAACTGTAAAGGTCTCTCCAAATGAGAGAAGGTGAGAACAATAGCTCTTTGAATGGCCATTTCAGTTCGTCACAGAAAATACATGACTAAGATGATTTACATTTCATCTCAGTGTACAGCAAGAATCACCAAGGGCAGTAGATAAGGCAGTTGATGAATCATCATTAACAACTTATTTACATGATGTATGAATTAGTGGGCCAAACATAAGAAATGCATTTTGCATCTCTGCTGTGTTCAGGAGTGATATACTGGTCCACAGAAAGCAGAACCTTTGAAGAAACAATACAGTGGACTTGAAAAAAGCCAGTCATTGTCTATTGGAAAATATATGAGAACAGCTTGTTTTTGTTTGTTTTAGCAAATGCTAATAGCGACCTCCTTCTTTCTAATTGCCCATCTGAGTGGGTTCCTCTAAGGCTGCTCTTGAAAAGAGCCCCAGGGATCATGCTCTTGGTTGGCCTTTATTTAAGTCATGGGGTCCTCCTCATTTCTGGTTAATAGAAAACCATTAAAAAATAGTTAAATGCTCATTTGCTCTATTTGTTAAAATTTTTTCATGAATCCAGGGAGCAGTGAATCCTCTTTTTTGCTTTACTGTGTACTTATCAACAAAGCAAATAACCTAAATTGCTTTTAAATAATTTGTTTTTGTAACTGAGACAATCAGACCACCTGGAAATAGAGAAGAAACAAAAGAATGAAAGCCAACACAAGACGATGAGAGCTCAGAATTCTAGAGCCCAAAGGAGACTCCTTAGGAATCAACTTGCCCTACTTTGTAAATCTGCCCATCATTTTGAAAATGCTAATTCTGCCTATTTAATGCCTGGTTTACAATCAAGATGACGCATCTCAGGACGATGGTCTCTGAGGATAGAGAGCCTGACTTCAAGGACTGAGGGTATCTGTGTTCCCTTGCCGTCGAAGGGTGCAGACATACCTCTGTCTCATGCCAGAGTAGAGGAAATATTCTCCACAGAAGGCAGCAGACCTATAAATTAATTCTTTATGATAAATTCCAAATGCTCCTTAAAGAATGATGTTTTTCTTATTAGAGTCTTTTGAGACATGTACCATCAGTCAGAATGTCATGGGGCCTATCAATATTGTATCTCCAGCATGAATTTGCAAGAAAGTGCTTTTAGAGATCAAAAAAGTTCACAGAAAATGCAGTAACACAGAGCGTCATATAGCAGAGTTTCCCAAAGTTTGCTTCTTTGGCATGCATAGATTTGTCTAACAAGGACTCACAACCTACTCCAAAACTGAACTTTTTTTTTTTCTGGAATTGCTAATTGTAAATCTTTTTCTAAAATTAAAGTGAATGGTCCCATAGATACCATTTCATATTAGAGGTTTCTGGTGGGCCCAACCAGGGTGAGGTCAGAGAGGTGCCTAGGATACAAAATATAGAGAAGCCCTCACTCTTAGGGTTGGGCGCTCACTCTGGGCTGTGCCTAATCCTGATAGTGAGGACCGCCTTAATTTTTTTTTTAAAGATTTTATTTATTTATTTGAGAGAGAGAGAGAGAGAGGGACCAACAGGGGCAGAGGGAGAAGCAGACTCCCCACCGAGCAAGGAACCTGATGCGTGGGCTTGATCCCAGGACTCTGGGATCATCATCTGAGCAGAAGGCAGACGCCCAACCGACTGAGCCGCCTTAATTTTGTGCCCTAGGCACCTGTCTTGTCTTGCTCTAGCCCTGGCCCTGGTTCCCTGACAAACACACAGAATGCAGAAGACCCCTGAGAGGTTTGGACGCTGATTCAGCAGGGGTGCAGCAATGATGATTAATAGCACAACAGTTGAAGAGCGGTCTAGGTTTTGTCAATGTCCATGGGGGTGACCTGGGGCCAGCTGGGCCCAGACACCATGCCCCATGATGCAAGGCTACGCTCGCTGCCCTGCCTCCTGCCCCATGGATGACCACACACATGCTGCCGAGCACAACTGTCAACCTTCACAGACCATCAGCAGAGGCAGGCCTGGCCCTACCATGTCCACTTTCTGTTTTTTTACACCTCAACTGAAATGTGGTAAGTTTGAATGCTCGGCAGCCTCCAAGACACACTGGAGATGTAAATGTGCCTTCTTCACTTTTGCGTTAGTCCATCCCTACTAGGAGCGTTTCTTGGTGATCTGCCACTTGCCATGCTCTCAGATCCATGCTATTCTACCTCCACTCCAATGCAGTTTCCTCCCCTATATTGCCACGGGCAGTCCCAACTCTGTCATCGACAAGCATCCCTATTCCTTCACCCTCTTTTCTCAACACTCTCGCCTGCAGAATCTTACCCTCCAGGGAAGACATGGCTTTCCCTGCAGCTCTCTCCAGTGGAGTCTGTGTATTTGGTTAAACAAACATGACCTTACAACTCAAGGTCAGGAATGGTGTGAGGACCCCCATGCTTTGGGTCTATGGCTTATCGTTTCTATCACTCTCTTATCTAAACTATCTTGTGCCTTGGTTGCACCTACCTGAAAACTCCATTCCAGGATGAAACCAGCCTTTCCCTGCACCACTGCCTGATGGCTGAAGCACTGATGGGAAGAAACAAAACAAAACAAAACAAAACCCCCAAACCATACGTGGGTAGATGGTGAATTCCTGGTTGCCTATCACAACCAGCTCTAAACAGTGTCCACTGCTATTTCTCTAGTCAACCCACTCTCCCATTTATGCAATAAGTGTTTTAAACCTTCCTCACCATGTTCAAATTTCTGACTCCTCCTGTCTTACACTTGTCTTACCTTCTCTTTATCTGAAGATGACCTTGCTTTCTAATTCTCAGATAAAATCAAAGTTATGGGATAGAACCCTTTTAACTTCCTACCTCCAGATTAATAAGTCTTCCCCAAATCAACACCCACCTTCCTCTTCCTTCTGTCAGGGTGCATCTCTCCACTTGGGTTTCCTGCAGGTGCCTCACGCTATATAAGTATGAACTGAACTTATGCCCTTTCCCCCCCAAATTCCCTTCTATTGTTAACCACCCCGATAAACAGAGCTCTAATACTCCCACTTGTCCAAACCCAAAGCCTCAGTGTCCCTCACTCCTCATCTCCAAAAAGCACATCCTATCAATTCTTTCTCAAGTACCTGTAGGCTCTGTCACTATGGCCCAAGCTACCTTTATCTTTTGTCTACACCAGAGGTTGGCAATTAGTTTTTATTGGAACACAGCCATGATCATTCACTTATGGATTGTCTATGGCTACTTGTACTTCAAGGGCAGAATCGAGTAGTTGCCACAGAAACCATATGGCCCACAGAGCAGAAAATATTTACTTTCTGGTCCTTATAGAGAAAGTTTGCCCATCCAATCCTTGATCTACACTATTGCCGGAACCTCCTGAATGCACCCTGTACCAAGCCTGATATTCTGTTGTCAGGCTCATGCCCGTACAGCTGGTCATCTTTTAGAAATCTCGTATCACCATGCTTAGAATTCTTCAGTGCAGGAACATCATGCTTGGGATGAAATGCAGTGTCCCTAGCCGGGTTTGCTTGGCCCCATGTGATTGGCCCCTGTCTACCTGTCATTCTCACCTTGTACCACTCTGCCTCTTGCTTACCAAACCCAGCAGTGCTATCTGCCTTTCAGATCCACACACCATGCTCTTTCATTCTACAGAATCTGGAGAATTTTGTTTCCTCTGTCTTGGAGGCTCTTTTTCTTCCTCAATTTGCCCCTCATCCAATTCTTACTTATTCTTCAGGGCTCTGTCTAGACCTCACTTCCTCCAGGAAGCCTTCTCTTTCTCCCAGGTTGGGTGCCCTGTTTCATGGCACAATGTATTTTTCTTTTAAAGCATTTGTCTTGATTGCTTGTCATTCTTTGTGAAATTATTTTCTTAATGTTTGCTTTTTTAAAAATATAAACTGCAGGTATTTTGGTAGAAAATCTTTGTCTATCTGGTTCAGAAATGTAGGTTTTTGTTCTTGACATAGTGTCTGGCACAAGATAAGTACTCAGAAAATATTTGTTGAATAAATGGATGAGTAGCAAAAGCATAATAAGGTGCTCATGATACTGAGAGTTAATACACACAGACCATTTAGTTAATTGCCTTGTGCTGGCAAAGTAGTATTATTATGCTTTTACTTTGCATTGCTCCTGGACTTCTTGATTTAACAACAACAACAACAAAAGGTACCTAAAAAGCATTTTATTCCTTAATGTGTAGCATGAATTGTTCTTCAATTGATTTCTTCTGTTTGGCTGCTTATGACAAGCATATTTGACTTCTCATAGTATGAGACCTCTACAAACCAATGCATCCAATCCTAGAAACCAAAAGTCATACTAAGATGTGTTTCCTAGGCTAGATAATCCCTGCTTGCCCTCCAGATCTACTTCCCATCATTTATTCTGCTCCGTGCCTCAGGAAGCTGACCTCCTATTGTGTTCCTCCTTGTTTCTTGCCTTCTGGTTTGGGCACCACCAAAGGGAAATCAGAGGCATGATAGCAAGAAGGCAGTGATCTCTCTGGCTCCCCATTTGGGCTGTGGTTTGACAGTGACTCTGTTCCCATCACTCTTACCAGGCCCTTTCTCTGTAGGGACTCCTTCCTCTTGCTTATTCTGGCCTACAGTAATTACAGCTCCCTGCAGTTGCTAGCCTTGGCATGCTTCATTATCCCTTTTTGTTTTCCTTAACTTGTCCACACCTTTGTCAATTAAAATCTCCCCAATTATTCCTGTGTGAATGTGCTGTCTGTTTTCTGATAGGACCCTGACTCATACAATTCCGTTGCCTAAATAAATATAATGAAATCACATCAAGAGGTTTTCATGTGCTTCTCTAGATCTCTCAGCTACCTCTCAGACAGTCTGCATGCTTGGCTGATATGAGCTTAGGTGCCGTTCTCTGCATTTCTCAGGGAGACAACAGGAGTCTGGAAGCAATCAAAGTGAGAGATGTATCCCCATTCCAAAGCTTGGTGATGGCAGGGTCAAAGCTACACCTCGACTCTGAACCTTACACATCAAATTCAGAGCTATATCTTGGCTACTTCCCTCCCAGAGGGTCACCTGCCAGAATCTGAACAGCTAGGATCCCAGATAAATCATTCCTGGTGACAAACCTCTCTGCAGTGAGTCTAATCCAGGTGAACTCTGAAGCTGGTGGGTGTGCACTTGGCTCTGTGTCCCAATCTGGAGCAGGTCTGGGACACATTCCCAGATGGCTCTTGGATGCTATTACTTTTTCTGGCTGCATTCCTGGGGGAGGTGGGAAAACACACATAGGTCTCCTAGCTGCAAACCCAAGCAAAGAGCACATTGTCGTATCTTTAGCAAATGATAGCACACAAACACAGAAAGCCGAAGGAGTAGAGAGAGACATATCTACCCAGCCAAACTAATTCACTCTTTAGAGCTAAGGGACAGCCAATATAGAAGATTCTCTATCCCCTTCTTAAAAGAAAGTGCCCAAGGCTTTGAGCAAATCACAGACAACCCTTCATTTTACCCTCTCAATTTCCTCCCCTAGAAAATGCAGTTTCCTCCTCTGGAAAATTGGTAAAGAGGGGAGCAATTACCCATTAAGGTGAGCAAAAATCTCCAGGGGCTTTAATTTTAAAGCCTCAAATACAAAACTACTATTGAGTTTTCTCTTTGGGTGGGGGGGGGGTGTGGGCAGAAGGCAGCTCCCATAGAGAGGCAATATGAGTCATAGTTAAAAGCATAGACTCTGGAACCAGACTACCTAGGTTTGAATCCCACTTCTGCCACTAACTAGCTATGTGATCTTGGGAAAGTAACTTAATCTAACCTCTCTGTGCTTTCTGTTTCCTTGTCTATAAAGTGGGAATAATGGTAGTATCTATCTCACAGTGTTGACATGAAGATTGAATGAGTGATTATAAGCAAAGCACTTTGAACAGAGCCTAGTAAGACTACCTATGTAAGGTAGTTGAATAAAGTTGTTTCGGGAATTATCCATGTACCTTTAGACAGATACATCTGGAGTATTGACCATTCCATGATTTTTCATCATTTTTTTGCTTGGGACCCAAGTAACTTCTAGGGTAAAATAACAGATCCTAGAGAAGCTTTGCTAGCAGTGCCAATCATTAGATCAAAGGAATTTGGCTTGTGTCTTAACTGCCATCAGGAAGAGAATATACCTGGGATGCTACTAATTGGAAAAGCACATTCTGGTACATGACTCAGCCTGGCAAGCTCATCAGTTATGCCCCAAGAAGAAGGGAGAGCACCAGGTGGCCTTACCTGTCGGACTGATCCAGAGAGACGAGATGCCTTTTAAGCAGGCCATCCATCACTGATAACCGAAGGCCTGGTGTGAGTCCCTATCCATCGTTCGCAAAAAGTCTTTTCATTTGGGCCTCTGTCCCACAAGGCAACACATTTTTTGCACTTCTCAGTGGCTGAATTCGTGTGTATTCCTCCCTCTCCTGTCTTCTTAGATTTCCTGTTGGAATCAGCAACCAGCCCAGTTTTCCGTAAGTAAACTCTGGTTTTCTCCACTGGCTCTCAACTAAAGTACAGGTCCTCTAGTCCTGAGAAGGAGCTCAGTGTCTCTAGCAGGTTCTCCTCCTCTTAGGGAAGTCCTGATTGACTGATGTCTTTAATGAAAACATTTCAGTTCCCCGAGAAGTCGAGAGTTCCTGAGAATGACTGTCCTTTCGTAACTCAGTAATAGTGGACAATTTTTACTGAGTACTCACTGTTTGCTAGGCACTATGCCAAGCACTTTATATAACACTCTCATTTATTCCTACAATCATCCTATGAGATAGCACAAAAGTTCATTATCTGAGTCCCTAGAGCAGCACTGTCCTATAGAAATGTAATATGAGCCACAAATGTGGCCACGCATGTCATTTTGAGTTTTCTAGTAGACACATTATAAAAAGTAAAAAGAAACAAGGGAAGCTAATTTTAATATGTTTTGTTTAACCCAATGTATTTTAAAATTGGCATTTCAACATGTAATCCATATAAAAGCTATTTTTGTTAAAGATTTTATTTATTTATTTGACAGAGAGAGACACAGCGAGAGAGGGAACAGAAGCAGGGGGAGAGGGAGAAGTAGGCTTCCCACCAAGCAGGGAGCCCGATGCGGGGCTCGATCCCAGGACCCTGAGATCATGACCTGAGCCGAAGGCAGACGCTTAACGACTGAGCCACCCAGGCGCCCCCATATAAAAGCTATTAATGAGATATTTTACATTCTGCTTTTTGTACTAAGTCTTCAAAATCCAAATTCCAATTAATAAGTGTAGAAGGAATGAGGGGAATAGGAAATTACCATGTGTCAAACACCACAGTAATAATTGTTGTATGCAAGTTCCATCTATGGATGCTAAAATTGGAGAATGAGAATTTGAGGAAAAATAGGATATTTGCATACTCTGAAACTATCTCTCAAGATATTTATTAATTTCAAAGGTAGAAACAGTAACTTTGTAGTGGAGAAACCCTGCAAACATCATCTCCACAAAGTGAGTAGAATTAACGTCATCACAATAGGAAATATCAGTATCATGTACCCCCCAGATAGGATGCCCAGAGGGTACATCACTTCTGAGATCTTACCAAAAATCTATAACCTCAATATAATTGTGAGAAAGCCTCAGAAGTGCCCCGAATTGAGAAACAGCATATAAAATAACTGGTCAATACTTTTCCAAAATGTCAGGATCGTAAATGACAAGGAAAGACCAAGGAACCCTCACAGACTGGGGGCACTGAGGAGGTAAAAGAACAGCACAATGGGAGGGGGGCTTTGGATCGGATCCTGGTGCAGAAAAAGGACATCAGTGGAAAAACTGGTGCAATTTGAGTAAGGTGTATACTTTAGTTAAAAATCATGTGCCCGTGTTCATTTCCTGGTTTTGACTGTTTATCCTAGTTATGTAAGTAGTTAACATTAAGGGGCATCCGGGTAAAGGGCATACAGGAACTCCGTCCTCCTTCTGCAATTTTTCTGTGAGTCTAAAACTATTTCAAAATAAAAAATAAGAGAACATAGTGCATTGCAAATAAAAATGCAGATTGATTACAAATACCTTTGAAATTATTTCAAAAGATTCAAGAGTCTATGAAGCTGATGAAAGTATTGAAATATTGCTTAAAAATGCATGAAAAACCATTGACAAACTAGGTAAAGCAGTTAACATTTGGAGAAGAAAAATCAACAAGGATGGTAACAGGATGTGGGTTTCAAAAAACAATGACTTAAATGTCAAGGAATTATGAAAGATCCTTGGAAAAACGAATGGAGCTTTCTAGTATGTTTGCCAAAAAATTTCTTCTATAAAATCATACATTAAATGAAAGCTGTTGTATCATGCCACATATCATTTTAGTTTAAAAATTATGCCAAAATAGCCACGTGAAATTTATCTGTGTTCATTCTAAGAATGAACACATAGTTGCAATTATAATCTATGCTCTATTGAATAAGATAAATTTTTATTTTCATAATTTGTAGCTCTATTTTTTTAGATTAAAAAAGCTTCACTTAAATTTTTAGTTCATCTTAAATGGCTTGACTTGATCTCTTTCAGCTTCAATTATCCTTGTATTATGTGCACTTCCCATCATTTAATAGGAGATCCAGGACTCAAACCCAAGTAATCTGCCCCTCCAGCGCATGCTGGAGTCTCATACAGTAAGCAATATGCATTCTGCATTGTCTTGAAGAGGGGAGCTCTCTCTGTTTCCATTACCTGATCAAACTTCCTCCAAGTTATCCAAAACAAGTTTCATGACCTCTGTAAGCACAAGGCACCCTGGAATGTTCTATTTTCTATCACTCTTTATGAATTTATTGAGGATGGGCAACTCCATAGATCAATGGAAGACAAAGAAGAGAGTGGACATGAATGAGCACACGAACTTCATCAGCCATGTCTATGTGGCATCTGTGAAATATCCACTTTTTATCTCCAAGACCCATCAAAGATGACACTTATTTTTAAATAAACCCACTGAATCTTAACACAAAAACTAAACCATAGCCAATGAAATCATTCAAAGTGCTGCAGTGTTCAAAATGATGAGCTGTAATATTTAAAATGAGACTGGAAGAGGCTGCAAAGACTGAAGAAAGGAGATATATATCATCAGAAAGGAGCTTCCTACATTTGAAACTATCAGTAGCAAACGATATGGACCGAAGACTACTAAGGTACAGTGAAGGGTAAGAGGATGCAAGTGCAGAATGGGTGGAAGAAACTCAGAGAAGCCAAGTGAGAAAACATTCTCCAATGGGCCCCTAATATCTGGAGCAAGCACTGTTTTAGAGTGAAGCGTGCACGCACACACACACCCGCGCACACACACACACACACACACAAGTACTCCCACATGATTAAAACTTAGGTGACATCAGTGGGGTCATTACAAAATGCAATATAGTAAGTTATCAGTTCGTCCCTGGCCCCAATCACACCTGAGGTTGTTTTGGAGAAAATCTCTCAGTCTTCAAGAATGAAACAGGGCCTGACTGTTTTCTCTAAGCATACATGCTGGCACATGGCTCATTCAGATTCAACTTTATCCCGAAATGACCGTCAAGACAATTGAAAATTGGCCATTCTTCTAGAAACCTATTGCGCTAACAGCTGGAGAGATGCCACACTGGGGCCAAGCCAATGTCAGAAACCTGGGCAGTAGGGAGTAGCTTCCCGATCAGCATATTGCAAAGTCAAAACCTCTGTGGTCCAATCTTTTGCAAAAAGAGCTGGTCACTTCCTGTTGGCCCTAGGTGGGCTAAAATCCTGGTAGGGCCTCTCTCATCCCAACCACAGTGCTCCTGTGAAATTACCAAGGTAAAGAAGGGATGGGTGGGGACAGGGTGGGGACAGGGGTGTGGACAGACCCTTTCTTGGTCTAGCCCTCACAATACCTCATGAGAGCTTTTGTTAATTCTTCACAGACCTTCGGGAGATTCCCTTTCTCTGGGCATCCTGCCTGTGATTCCTCAAATTGCACAGTATAGTGGATACCTCAGGGCACTGCTTCCTACAGTCCCTCTTCAGGGCTAGTACTCAGCTGTTAGCCCTCTTTGGGAATTGCCTTAGCTAAAAAGAGCAAAGCACACCCTCTTCTTAAGGCAAAATAAAGATCCAGGCTCCTTGCCCCAATTCGGGACAACTCTGAAGAGTTATTTCAGCTTCTGATTTCCCCATGGGGTTGGCTAAGGCCTCTGGTAAGACTGCATCACAGACCAACTCCGCCTTCTGCCCAATTGTGCTTTCTTCTCTTCCTTCCCCAGGTGTTGATCCCAGCATCACTCCCTTATCAACTAACTATGCACAAATCTCCAACTCAGAGTCTGCTTCCCGGAAGACCCAACTCACAACACATCCCCCTCTCCATTTTATCATCCCCTGCCTGCCACGATGGCCCTCTTGTCAACCAATCCTTGGCTCTCTTGACATTTCTTCTCTACACTGACTTCCCAGGGTACTGATCCTGGGTACTTGGTCACTGTGGCTCCAGTTACCGGGGAAAAGTCCCCCATCTCTCTATGCATGATTAGCCACCTCATTCTGCCAAAGGGAAGAAAGATCTGGCCTGCTGTCACCATACATATCCATCCAATGCCAATGTGAGCTTCATCTTTCTTGAGACTCAACCCATCCCACAACTCTCACTTTACTGGAAGGCAGGATATGCTGACTTTATTCATTCCGGGGCCAAAGATTAACAAAGTCTTAGGCATCTTCCCTTGTATATAATTTGGCCAAGATGCCTTCCTACCCACCTGGGCAACAGCGTCAGGTAAGCACAGCAAGCCAGAGCCATGGTCCGCTGTTCTTGACTGAGTGTAGCAGTTGCTAGAGCCTGGAGAGGCATCAGAGTAGAACTAACGGGCAACTGTTGTTGCATTTGTGAGGATCAGCTCCAGTGGGGATAGAAGAGAGCAAACAGGGCCAGAGAAACTATGTATTCAGTCTTCTTCGTGTGAAAACTCTGGGAGTCAGAACCACATATGGACAGGAGGAGAACAGAGCTCAAGAAGCAGGAGAGGCTAGATTGCCATTGAGCAGAGAGGAGGTAAGGGCAGCGTGTGAAAGAGAGGGGAGGTGAGGACAGCCTCTGGGAGAGAGGGGAGGGGAGGGCAGCTCTGAGCAGGGAGGAGAGGGGGGCAGCCTCTGAGCAGAGAGGGGAGGGGAGGGCAGCTCTGAGCAGAGAGGGGAGGTGAGGGCAGCCTCTGAGGAGAGAGGGGAGGTGAGGGCAGCCACTGAGCAGAGAGGGGAGGTGAGGACAGCCTCTGGGAGAGAGGGGATGTGAGGGCAGCCTCCGGGGAGAGAGGGGAGGTGAGGGCAGCCTCTGAGGAGAGAGGGGAGGTGAGGGCAGCCTCTGAGCAGAGAAGGGAGGTGAGGACAGCCTCTGAGGAGAGAGGGGAGGTGAGGGCAGCCTCTGGGAGAGAGGGGAGGTGAGGGCAGCCTCTGAGCAGGGAGGTAGGGAAGAGAGTGCTGTAGGTGAGTGGTGGGGTGGGGGGTGGTGCTAGAAGGTCAGTAAGATGAGACGTGGGCTAGGTCAGGTGGTTTGGTAACCAAAGCCACAAAACAGAGTTTCTTTCTTTCTCCACCACCCCCCGCCCCCCAGTCCTCCCCAGTCCTCTGAGGAATTCTGCTAGGTGTGGGCCTCTCCTCAGAGGCACTCTAAATACAAAGAACTCCACAGACCTTCCAAACTCAAAACAAGGTGCTTGTTATTGACAGCCTCAGCCAAGATGCCACCTTCTCATTGGACTCAATTGTCGGGGTATCAATCATCTCAAACACAAGATGCTGAGCCCTGACACTCTCTGTTGTCACTGCTGGAAACAGAGCGACACCTCACACTCCTCATGGGGATTAGAGGACACCACGAATTGTCCTGTGAGCTACACAAGGCCAAGCCCAGCAGCCTTGGCAGCCCCACATCTACAAAGAGCAAAGCACACCAGGCCAGGGGCATCGTGCCCACAACAATTCCCACCAAGACCAAGGTAGACAGCACCACAGTTTGCTCTTGGGTCTCTCTTGGGATTTCCTTGCTCCGGAGCTTTGAGGGAGCTTCTAGAGGAAGAGAGAAATGATGGAAGCAGCCCTCCTAGAAAGGTACAAAGGAACAGCTGCTGGAGCTGGAGGCTTGGAGGGCAGCAGGACCCAGGCACATGCTGAAGCCATAGCTCGCCCTGCCCGCACCGGAAAGCAGGGGTACCTGGCTCCCACGAGGCCCTCGGGGTGTTGCTGCTTTGTGGCAGTGAGCTTGCCAACGTTCACGGACACGGACGTTCCTGAGATCATTCCACAGTGGATCGTGCGTGCACTAAGGGCCTTGGCTGAGGCTGATACTGTTCTATTAATTAAAATTAAGGCTCCCTCAAGGAAAACTACTGACCCAGAAAGTAAGACAAGCATAGCGCAGAAAAAAATAAAAAAGCACAATTTCTTCCTCTGCTTGTCCATTTCCTATAACAGTCCTTCCAAGCACTTTCTGCACCCATTGTTTTCACACGAGAGCCCTGTTAGGGATTAAAAACACACACAGAAAAGGAGGAAATGAGTAATTTATGTGGAAATGCTCAAATCAATAATTGTAGGCCAGTGGTAATTGCTAAGAATTATTGCAGTCTGAAGATACAAGTGGTAAAGCCTCACTACCTAAAATGATTTTGTGAAGGAGCTTTCTCCGCTACATAAGGGTGGGGAGAGGGTGCCATCTTGAAGTGGGAGAAAGGTTGTCAGAGCACCCAGCAACTTGGAACGTGGCCCCTTGCTTCAGCTTTTCTTCCAGGGTAATTTCCTACTTACACAGAGCGGAGCTGGGGTTAATGGTACAGGCATAGTTTAGTTTATCAAGTTGGCTTGGTGGTTAGTGGTCTAGGACAAGGTAGCCACGCAGAGCAGTGCGTAAAAAGAAAAGTCTTAGGTGACAGAGGATGGGGAATTAATTCTCCCCACTGACTGGAGTGCTTTCCCTGAACTTGACATTCCTTGCTGAGTTTGGTTGGCAGAAGTGGGAGCAGGTGGGTGCTGCAGACACTCCTGAAGCCCCTAGGACGGGCTCACCCCTAAGACAGAGGGTGGGGTCTAACTCCCAGGCTCCATCATAAACACACACACACACACACACACACACACAGGCAGCCAGCTGTCAATCAAGGACTTCCTGGAGAAGCCTCGCTCTCTCATCTGCGATGTGCAATAAGACCCTTGGGACTGACTAAACAAAGCCGAATTTCTGAATGAGTGAAAACTTAATGAATGTCCTTCCTTTTCCACGTGGCTGGCAGTACTTGGGCAGTGATTAGACAAATCAAAATTACTCTCATCTGGTTAAATAGGAAAACAATTCTCTTTCCTGCCCCTGTGTACAAGGAATACCTCTTGAGTTGGCAAAAAGTAGGTCTCCCAATGGAGTATTAATAGCTAAACACTCTGATTGTTGCCCACCCGCAGTGGGTGAGCCAAGTAGCTGGGCCATCTCTCTCCTTTATGCCCTGGCAACATTTCAGGGTCTTTAATCCAACATCTGCCAGGTGCTTTGTATATGCCAGGCACTGAACTAGGAATGAGGGTGCATACCAAGAAGGCCCTAAGTCGTGATTCTGCCACAAGGTAGGTAGTAGCCCCGTGTGCACAAGTGGGACTCTCCATAGCAAAGGGTGGCCCAATCGGTTGCCAGGGTAGCCACCGACCAAGGGTAGAAGCAGCCATATTACCTGACAGACCCTGAGGTCAGAATTCTCGATCCACAAAGTCTTTGCTCACTGTTATAGAACCATGGAGCATGACTGAGATCTGAGGGACATGGGTGTGTCCTCACCTCCTCACTGAATGTGTGGTCATGAGCAAAATCCCTTATCCTCCCTGAGTCAGAGGTTCTTCATCTATAAAAAGAGGGTGAAAAATATCCAGGGTCCCATACCAGGGCAGAGTATGGAAAACTGTTTTTAACACTGTAAGCTATGTTTAAGTATAGTTTTACGATCTAGATTCATCACCTGAATAGATCCTGTCATTTAATACATGTCTGGTCCCCAGACAAGCACTTTTCATAACATTTTCCACACAGATAAATACCAAGGGCAGACAGGTTGGGAGCCCCATTACAAGGGTTTTGAATATCCCTCTTCTTGCCCCTCTCTTAATCTAAATGGGGCCCATGCTTGCTTCCTCAGATAGCAAGGTAAGTACGGATACTCGGGGTACATTTTCACCTGACATAGCAGAGATCTGACCTTACAGAGTGAGTTAGTGCAGATTCTTACATTTTTTTCATCAGTCACAAATATCTCTACCACCGCCCCTCCCCACCCCCACCCCCGGCCGGCACAAAGACATAAAATTACACGCTTTTGGCTCTTCTGGCATTTTGCTTTATTTTGCTGCTTGTATTTAGGTGCAACTTAAGATTGTCACATTGTGTGATTTGTTTTCCATCTTCAATGGGGGGTGGTGAGCACAGCTCAAAAGAAAAGTATTTGCATTGTTTAATAACACCAGCCAACCGTGGTGGTCTAATATGAGATCTCACACACACACACAACTTTAAATACCATAAATGATTTCTTAACAATCAGGCCATAATTTATACATCCAAATGAATGTTTTCCTTCCAGAAATATCTGAAGGGAAAAATTTTGATGTTGTTTTTAAAATGTTCTGAAGAGAACTCATCCAAGAAGGCTATTTTTAAGTTTGTCAGTTTGAAAGTACTAATTCGAGGATGTCTATTAAAATCAGTCACCTTGTTTTATTCTTCAACATCATGTACATCTCTATCTTTTGTTAATATTCAAAATATTTAACAACTGGTACAGTCAGTGCACGCACCAATCAGAACAGACCCAGCCTGAATGCAGTGCCAGGGCATGCTGGCTGGCTCTCAGGCAGTTACGTAGATAAAAGGATTCCTATGCCTTGAGCTGGAAGGGATATTTAAACCCTAGTCTTACAGATGGAGGACAAATCCCATATTCAAGAACTCTTAATCGTAGACTACATAGCAAACTCAGATGAACTGGGGCAGGGACAAGATCATTCAGGGAACAAATGGTTCCCAGTGAGAGTTCTTGCTTTCCATCCAGAGAAAAAGCAATCCGAGGGCTTAGGATTATTTCAGATATTCAAGATTTATTTCAGCTTATTACCCCACCCATAATGTATTTTTGCAATAATAGCTGATGGTCCTACTTTTCATAATGTTGATACAAAGCGGACTGCTCTCTCATGGGCAGGTCTACCTAACAAAAATGTTCACTAAGCAATTTAGCCAAAACCCAAGACGTGGCTTCTATATCTCTAAGTAATCACATTGGTGTAAACTTCATTTAGTGGATCTAGTGGCATTTTGTTCCAGATCACTGTTCCTCACAATTAGCCAGTCAGCTCCACACATGCTATTTTGAAAGACAAGTCTATCAAACTCTTCCTGACATTGGGCCAAGGTTCTCTTTTGCCATATCCTTCACCCTCTTTTGCTCAGCCAAAACAATAGACTCACCTATTTGGTGTTTCATATCCCAGATGTTTCTAGGCTTTAAGAATCTATTTCCCATCTAGTACTTAGTTCTTTCTTGGCCTTACTTCAAGTTCTTCCTTCAGGTAGTTTTTTTGGAAGTAGGAAGTTTAGGGGCTATTTCAACACAGGATGATGACCAAGATTAAAACAATAATATTACAGCCTTGGATCTAACAACATATCAAAATGTTCTTTATCCTTGTTGCCTTTCTTTGTTGTAAAGTCAACATCAAATAAAAGAGGACTTATCCACAATCCCTAGACAATCTCCTTTTATATGTATTCATGTCACTTTCAATTTTGTATCTCTGTTATTGTATTTTTTACATCCTATAATAATTATTTGTTCATCTTCCAGAATATGAGTTCCTCAAGGGTAGGGTGTGTGTCTTATTGATCTTTTGCCCCCCCCCCACCATGTAACACAGGGCCTGGCATGTCATATGAATTATAAATATGAGGGTGTATATGTGTGTGTTTAAAAGAGAGAAACTTGGGGTACCTGGATGGTAGTGGTTGTTTGAGTGCCTGAGTCTTGGTTTCGGCTCAGGTCATGGTCTTGGGGTTATAAGATCAAGCCCTTGCATCAGGCCCACTGCTCAGCATGGAGTCTGCTGAGGTTTCTCTCTTCCTCTCCCTCTGCCCCGAACCCCCACATGCTCTCTGTCTCATTCTCTCTCCCTCTCTCAAATAAATAAATCTTAAAAAAAAAAAAAAAAAACGAAAAAGAAAGAAACTCAAGTCACTGTGGTACTTTTTTTGTGCAAGTCATTCATTGATGGTAAACCAACTGGCCTGGCTGATATTTTCATAAAGGAGGTAGCTCATGCTATGAGATAAGATTAGGTAATCAGGGTTTCTAATCCTACAAGGAGACTAACAGTAAAACTCCCAGAACCAAGTCCCTCAGTAATGACTCCTTAACACTATCAGAGATATGTAACCACTGTGAAGATAAGGACTCAAGTATTTACTGCATTGCAGAAGCAGTCCCAGCCTTTATTATTATTCTACGAGCCACATGGAAACTATAAAATACTCCGATTTATACTGCAAACAAAATAGAAGTTAACTTGTTGGACCATTTTAAAACCCAATCCACGTGTCCTTGAGGAATTCATTGATTAGAGAGGAGACTTCTAGGTATCATGCCATTCCATCTTCTGTGGGGTCACCTTTACTCCCATCTTGTGCCTGGTGACTATTTATCACTCAGCTTGGTCTCATCTTAATCAACATCTCCATAAAGCTGGATTAAACAACAATTCTTGACATCACCCAACAGTGCTTTCTCCTAAATTATTTTATGATTTTTTACCTAAATTCTACTTTTTAATTTTATTTATGATGATCCCCAAGAGTTCAGATTTTTGTACAAATTTAAAAGTTTGCTTTTAACCCCAAGGCCTACGTCCTTTAACTTTAAGGTTCCTTTTGTCTTGTCTGACTCTCTGGATTTTTACCCCCCTGAATGTCACCTGAGTAGGAGTAAGAAGCATGCATTCACTGGGGTTGAATGGCTGTGTAGAATGCTGCTCTGGTTAGATGTGTCACACTGTTGGGCAAGTGTCACATGGTCAGATCAAAACTCATCACTGGCCATCTACACTTCTTCAGCAAAGAGAATATTTCTCCGCTAGTAGCTAGTGCTGCCCTCTGGTCTTCCTTTTAACCATCAAACTACATTACATATTCCATATAACATGTTTCAACCTAATATAGCTGTTGCATTAAAGGGAATTCCATAGAATTAAAAGGGGAAAAGTAGACTGAAAACTAAGAGTAATATATATATCTGGGAATATAACTCTTAGAAGCTGCCTGAGCCAATTTTTTAACCTTAGTCAATTCCATGAATAATTTAAAAACACAAAGAGCAGAGTGCTTGGCACATAAAAGGTACTGGATAAATATTTATCCAGTGATTGCATGAATACTTCTGCACTTAAAAATAAATCTCTATATTTACTAATTAATTTGCATTAGGGTAAGCATCACACATTTTAAGGGCATAGACCCATGTGGCCAATTCAGAAATGTTTTATTCTATACTAATAATTACCACTCCCTTGAAGTATCAGAATCCTACATGAATGGCTTAAAAGGCCATAAAGTTCTCTTGATTTTCATGTATAATCTCTATGTCTGGCCTGAACAATAGAACTTCCTGTAATGTTAGAAATGAACTAGATCTGCACTGTCCACTACAGAAGCCACAAGCCACATGTGGCTACTCAGCCCTTGATATGTGGCTAGTACAACTCATCAATTGAATTTTTAATTTTATTTAATTTTCATTAAAATCTAAGTAGCCACATGTGGCTAGTGGCTACTACATTGGAATGCATGCCTCCATAAAAGGATCAGAAAACAAAATTTGAAATATGGGAGAACACATTTAAAGGCATTCCTATATGTTTTCGCCATTTCTGCTCTCCCATGGGGGTGACAGTTTATTCATTTATCTTGACTTCCCTTAATGTGATCATTTTTTAATTTTGTAGCCTTAAGGATGGTTAATGCTGTTCCATCAACCAATTCTTTGCTCTGTGGTTCTTAAACTTGGCTGTGCATCAGCATCACCCCCAGAGATGTGTTGCAGCAAGTCTGGGGAGGGGACTGGGCATCTGTGTTTTTGAAGCTCCACAGATGATTCTGATCTGCAGCCAGGCTTGGGAACGACTCCTTTACACCAGAGATCCCAAACCAGCAGCCCTGGGGCCAAATACACCCTCAAAACATATGTTCATCCCACACAGTGTTTTAAAATGTTTTGAATTAGTTGCCAACTTCTACAAATTGTATTTTTTTTTAATCCAAAAAAAAAAGTGAAGTTGAGTAAAGGCTGCCCCCTTTGGATATAGAACATAATTTCTTTGGTCCAGTACTACTTGTCTGCCTCATACTGGCCCAGCTCCCAAAAGACATTGAGTTTAAGACCCCTTTTTTATCCCCTCTCTATGTAATACTTGCCAAAACAGGCAAAAATCCCTTTGTATCGATGCACCATTCCTAGGAGGGAGTACCAACTATTTTATCATGGGGCTGCCTATAATCATCCTGCCAGGCTCAAGAAGATTATCCCACCATCTTGGAAAACCCCAAATAAGTATGATGGAATTCTCAAAAAGAGAATGGGTCCCAACCCAGGACCATGAGACTAATATTGTTCAGGGGCAAATCATTAAATTCAGGGAAAAGATGGCCTTACTTTTTATTAGTTTATACCCCAAACTCTCTCACCTAAAACACCATAAGGCAAGCCAACAAAACTGTCAGGGAGGGCATCTTTGTTATAAATTCTTATCTCTATTTTGAAAAAAAACTTTTTATGGCTGGGAATCCTTCATCTAGTTTCCTTTTCAATACATCTGTATTCAGCCATGGTTTCTCAACATTAAAAACAGCTGATCACATTTGTTTATCTTTCTCTCTCTTGAGAATCCCCTATAATAATAGCTAATAAATGAAAATATGTAAGCCCAAACAACGAAATAAAAGTGGAAGGGCCATTGATGAAAACTAGGAAGAGGAGTGCTAATTAATTTAGAAGGGCAGAGGAATGCTTAGCTTTGGAGGATTTGTGGAAACAATAGATCTTCTTCCCAGAAAAATGTATGCATGTCAAACATTTTGCAACCAGTTTTAGGGGTTTCACAGGTCCCTGAATCCCATCCACTGATTCCTAGTAGGAAAAGTCATCAACCTGAAACATGACACACTACTTGGTAAATACTTATACCGGATACGAAGCATCAAAATGTCAGCCGCAGCTTTGTCAAGTGCAACATAATTTTGGATCAAATACCGATTAGGCTTTATTATTAACAAAAGGGAAAGTAGCCTGACATACCATTAGGCTTTGAGTAATATGCAAGGAATAAATGGTCTCAGTCCCAGGATCATGTTAAACTGTCATCTAGAACGTATAACTGAAGGCACGGTGGCTTTCTCAGCGTATAATAAATGTGTGATATTTGAATTTTTAAACAAATCCTTAGGGACATCCATGACAAGACTGAGACATTTTCTGAAATTGTACACATTGGAAACAGTCGCTTGATGCCTTAGCCTGGTCAGTTCCACTAAGTCAGAGCTGACTCTTTTGCTCCTTTTTTTATCCCCCTGAGTAGCAATTGGTTCCATCACTGAAGTGATAAATTAGGAGTCACCTTAAGGCATAAGCATGCAATATGAAACAATCTTGTTTTCTAATCTGAAATGCCTGCATTTCCATCCTCATGTATTTCTACATATGACAGGCATCAAAGGTAAAGTGAAGAAGTTGTTTGGTGTTTGTTTTTTGTTTTTTCACAAGATGGCTTGCAGTTTTGTTTCAGCCACTTGAGAATGTTTAGACTGTTGGCACATCTTGATTTCTCCCCAAGTTATGCAACAGATATGTCTCAAAAATCTTCATGTGCTGATCCTTCTCCTTTCTGCTTTCTGCAGATGGACTCTCCACCCTGCTCTAGGCCCCTGGAAGGCTGACCACTGTGAACCACGTCTCCCAGGCTCCCCTGACAACGGGCTTCCACTAGTCAATGGAAGCCCTGATGGGAGATCTGAACTAGAGAACTTTGAGACAGAAGACTGAACATACTTGGAAGGGCAAGAATGAGAAATAGGGCTGAAAACAGAACTGATGGAAAAGCAAATGTCTGGGTGATCCTTGATGATCTGCTCATACTTTTAAATGAGGCATTGAAAAGATGATAAGGAAGTCTGGGTCTGTTAACAGCGTTGGTTGTTTTGTCTTCTTTGTGTCAGATGATCAAGAAGAAAGATAGCTATTATTCCCTCCACCCCAACCTAAGTCTCTATCTCTGTCACTGTCTCTCCTAGAAAAATGCCTGCAGCAAGGTATCTACTAGGTAGGCAAAGATTTAGAAGTTTCTTCCTGGAGAAATTGAATGGTCCTAAAGAAGAGACCTCCATATTTTTCCTTTCTGGGTTCTCTGAGATGTGCCTACTGCTCCCACATGACCACTCTACAGCAAAGCCGAGAAACTTGTTTACGGACCCAGAGCTCCCTGTCAGCTTTTCTGTGTCCCATTCTTAAATATAAATGAATAGACAGGGATCACCAGGCATTTGAGCACCTTCAACATGCAAGAAAATTTCTGAAATAAAAAATTCACTGGATGAAATTTGCGATCAGTTGGATACCATAGAAGAGAAGATCAGTGCATTTAAAGAGAGGAAAACAGGAACTATCTAAACTAGAAAAACAGAGAAAAATCAGTAGAATATAAAAAACAAGTAGTTTGGGGGTCCTGTATAACAACTGGAAACCTAGAAGGAGAAGAGAAAGTATGGTGCAGAAAGAAATACTTGAAGATAAAACGTGATGAAAAATACCAGCTTATAACTTCAAGAATTTCAGTGAAGCCTGAGCAGAATAAGCACAAAGAAACCCATACTAGGCATATTATTGTTGAATTAGTCAAATGACTAAAAACCAAAGATAAAGAGAAAATCTTAAAAGCAGTCAGAGGAAGAAGACACATTACATACAGGGCACAGTGATGACATGGCACTGAATTCTCAGTCAGAAATGATGAAAGCCAAAATACAGAGGATCAACATCTGTAAAGTGCTAAAAGAAAAAAAAACCCTATAATTTTGGAGTTCTATAGTCAGAAAAAATATTCTTCAAAAATGAATGCAAACTAAAGACATTTTTCTGTTAAGCAAAAGCTGAGCGAATTCATCATCAGCATTTCCAAATGACAAGACAGGTTGAAAAAAGTATTCTTTAGGCTGAAGGAAAATGATACTACATGGAAACTCAGATCTACACAAAGGAACATAGAGTGGCAGTAATGGTAAAAAAAAAAAAAAAAATTGTGGGTAAATATAAGTGACTTTTCTCTTTTATTTTTAATTTCCTTAAAGGATTTCTGACTGTTTAAAGCAAAAATAATGGGCGCCTGGGTGGCTCAGTTGGTTAAGCGACTGCCTTCGGCTCAGGTCATGATCCTGGAGTCCCAGGATCGAGTCCCGCATCGGGCTCCCTGCTCGGCAGGGAGTCTGCTTCTCCCTCTGACCCTCCTCCCTCTCATGCTCTCTGTCTCTCATTCTCTCTCTCTCAAATAAATAAAATCTTTAAAAAAAAAAAAAAAAGCAAAAATAATAATACCTGTTCATATAATAGAATATTACAATAAAAAAAAGAGAGAGAAAAGAAATAAACTACTGATACAACAAGAGTACATATCGAAGGATTCAATTTATATCATGTACTAGGACTGACATACTTAATCTAATGTGAAAAATCAGAAATTCGATTATCCCAGGAGAGTGGGGTGGTGGGATTGACTGAGAAAGGGCACAAGGGAATTTTCTAGGGTGATGAGAATGTTCTGTGTTTTTTTTTTAAAGATTTATTTCTTTATTTTAGAGAGAGAGAGAGCGCATGCATGCATACAAATGGGGACGGGGCAGAGGGAGAGAATCTCAAGCAGACTCCTTGCTGAGTGCAGAGCCTGACAGGGGACTCAATCTCATGACCCTGAGATCATGATCTGAGCCAAAATCAAGAATCCAACTGAGCCACCCAGGCACCCCAGAGAATGTTCTGTGTCTTGAGAGGGGTGTGGGTTACATGGGCACTTGCATATCAAAACTCATTAAAATATACACTTATGATCTGTGCATTTTACTGTATGTAAGTTATACCTCAAAATTAAAAGGCAAAAAATTAGATAAAATTTCATTCATAATCATGAAGAATAAGTTTTAACAATATAAAGATGGAAGATAACTTTTTTGACATGTTTTAACAATATAAAGATGGAAGATAACTTCTTTGACGTGATGAATTAAAACCCCCTTATCAAAAGCCTATTTTAAAAAAGCCTATTGAAAACATCAACATTTTAGTGCAAAATTTAGAAACATTTTAATCAAAGGCAGCTAGAAGACAGAGATACCTGCTGATAGCCATATTGGTCAATACTGTATTTACCATTGCAATAAAACAAAAGAATGACAGAGATGGCATGACTTTTTACTACACACCCTTTTTTAAAAAAAAATTTTTTTTTTTAACATTTTATGTATTTATTTGAGAGAGAGAACAAGTGATGGGGGGGAGGGGCAGAGGGAGAAGCAGGCTCCCTGTTGAGCAGAGAGCCCGACCAGGGGCTTGATCCCAGGACCCTTAGATCATGACCTGAGCTAAAGGCAGACGCTTAACTGACTGAGCCACCCTGGCACCCCTACTACACACCTTTTAATATTTCTTAAAGCATGTGAATATAATGCCTATTACAAAATTAAATGAAAATATCATAAATAAATGTTGCTGCCTTAGCTAGGGAAAAAAATAAATGAGCTATAATAATGAATGAATATCATCCTTTTCTGACAATATTATTATCTGTATAAAAAAAAAAAAATGCAAGGGGCACCTGGGTGGCTCAGTCAGTTAAGCATCTGCCTTCAGCTCAGGTCATTATCCCAGGGTCCTGGGATTGAGCCCCACATCTGGCTCCTTGCTCAGCGGAGAGGCTGCCGCTCCCCCTGCTTGTGCTCTCTCTGACAAATAAATAAAATCTTAAAAAAAAAAAAATCCAAGAGTATCTATAGACAGGTTACTAGACTTCTGGTGTCTCTTCCCCTTATAAGGAAACCAGTTTTATTGGATTAGGGCCCTGTTCTTGTGACCTCATTTAACCTTAATCACCTCCCTAAAGGCCTTACCTCCAAATACGGTGATATTGGGGGTTCGGGCTTCAAAATATGCATTTTTCGAGGGGACAAAATTAAGTCCATAACAATTAGACTCACTAGTTCATTAGTGTTTCAATTATGCATTGTATAAAACCATCCCAAAACTTGTTTTATTGTCTCAATGCAATAATAATAATTCAATATTTCTCATGATCCTACATGTAGCCAGCTGGTTCCTTTGCTTCATGTGGTGTTTATAACACAATTTTTTCACTAGCACAAAACATGGTTTACCATCCTTCTGGACTTCAAGAGTAGTTTCCCCACTGCTTTTTCAAGCTTCTGCTAACAGTCTCCTCGTTGCCCTGGTAGACTCTCTCCACTGTCCCAAAGCCATGCCACATGCATTACATTGTTCCTAGAGCAGCATCCCACTTCCAGGTACCAATTTCTCGTTCAGCTAGCGTTTGTTGTGGAATAAAATACCCCCAAACTTAATGGCCTAAATCACCAACAATTCATCCTTTCATGCAATTCTGTGGGTTGGCTAAGCAATTCTCTGCTGCTTTCGCTTAGGCTTCTTCACGCAGCTGCATTCAGCTGGCAGGTCAGCTGGCTGGGCCCTGAACTTAGCTGGTACAGCTGGGTTTCTCTTCCCATATGTTCTTTTATCCTGGGCTTCATTATGGTATGGTGGTCTCAAGGCAGCAGTCCAAGAGAGTGAAATCAGAAACCATATCACTTCATGTACGCCAAGCTCTGGAGCTTGCAAAATTGTCCCTTTTGCCACATTCTACTGGGTAAAGCAAACAGCAAAGCCGGCCCAGATACAAGAGGTGGGGAAATAGGCCCCACCTAGAAGGAGGTGCAAAGAATCTGTGGCCATATTTACCACAGAAAGTTATGCCATGTTCCTACATGGAAAGACTCAATATCATAAAGATGTCAGTTCCTTCAAATAGATCTGCATGATGTCATATCAACCAAAAATCCCAACAGGGTATTTCAGGAAACTTGGTTAAGTGGTTCCTAAAATTCATATGGAAGAGCCAAGGGCTCAGTGATTTTGAGGAAGGACTGGTCTTCACAGATATCAAGACTTTTTGTAAAACTATGAACAGCAGGCTATTAGTATAGCAATATAAAAATCAGCCAGTGGAAATGGTTAACCACGTGAAAAGATGTTCATTGTCCTTGACTGTGGAAGACAGATAGTGATTGCTCACAAATTTTCCCTCTTTCTTGCTAACAGATTATCCTGTCCCTCCTCCCCCCACATCCAATAACCACCGGAGTCCTTCTGAAGAGCCACAAAGTGTGCATCTTGATGAGTTCATGATTGGTTTAGAAATGAGCATGTGATGTGAATCCAGCCAATGAGACATGAGAGAGCACCTGCTAGGTGTTCTGAATGTTTTTTAACTCTTTAAAAGGCACAGGAGGAAAAGACAGGGCCTCTTCACTTCTTCCAGGGTTTGGAAACTGTTGTGCAAGAGTTGGATCCTCGGAGCTACTCCTCTTTTTGCAACCATGAGAGAACATCTGAATCAAAAAGCAACATCCTGAGAATTACAGAGAGAAAATGAGGAGAGAGAGAGGATTCTTGAGGTCTTTGAGCTATTCATTTAACTTCCCTTGGTACCTCCTGAGTAGGGTGCAGAGCAACAAGCAAGTCATGTGAAGCCCATACTATATGCGGCATAAATGAGATGTAACACATCGCAAATGGCTTGATGGAGCAATTCACCTTATGATTTAATAGTGAAAACATTGATGTTAACTAGACTTAGCGTGGTGATCATTTTGCAACACTGTGTGGTATATTAGATCACCAAAATGCTTTTGTCTTATGACTGGAAGATTGTACTTTTAGACCAACATCTCTCTATTGCCCCCCCTCCCCCGGCCCCGTTCTTGAGACTTCACATAAAAACCCCCCATCCTTGAATATTCTTCATATATATACTTCTATTCATAGGAGTTTGGCTTTTCTAGATTTTGCATATAAGTGATATACAGTATTTGTCTTTCTCTGCCTTACCTCTTTCGCTTAGCATAGTGCCAGTAAGATATATTTTTAAGGTACATATTTCTACTAGAAAATACCTTAATTACAGACTTCACTTTTGGTGAGTTAAAAACTTTGTGATTTCTCTCTCAATTTTTGGAAAATTACAGAAGAATTTGCACTTGTGGAAAGTTTATTTATTATGTTTTAAGTTTTTTTTTTAGTAATCTCTACACCCAATGTCAGGCTTGAACCCACAACCCTGAGATCAAGGGTCACATGCTCTTCTGACCAAGCCAGCCAGGCACCCCGTAAACTTGTGGAAAGTTTTAAACTGAGGAGATGCTAAAGAAGTGCATGTGGAGGGGAGACGGTTGAGGGAGATGGGGTAACTGGGTGATGGACATTAAGGAGGGAACGTGATATAATGAGCACTGGGTATTACATAAGACTGATGAATCACTGAACTCTACATCTGAAACTAATAATACATTGTATGTTAATTAATTGAATATAAAAAAAAAAGAGATCAATGTCCTGAAACTGCAGCCCCACCCCTTCCTCTATCACCCAGAGGGAGAGGAGAGCACAGACTCAGTTTCCAAAAATACTTCTTAGCCTTCTGTATCTTTCAGTATCTTCTTTTAAACAGAGATTGGTAGCCATGGGACCAACAGCTTTCTCAGTCTGTCTAGTTAGCAGAAAAATAAAACATTGTTTTCCAGGTGCCAGGTTGATTAGAAAAGAAACCATCTATCAAAACCCAATCATTCTAGCTCTGTTGATTGCATAGTGATATAAGATGTTATTCATAAAACTGAAAAAAATGTTAAGGAATATAATTCTTTTTTAAAAATTCAATCAATGCAACTCATTGGAAAAAAAAACATATAGTTATCTCAATAGATGCAGAAAAAATATGATCAAGAAAAAAAATCTCAACAAACTACAGTTGACCTTTGAACAATGCAGAGGTGGACGCACCCTCCTGTGCATTTGAAAATCCTCATATTAATTTTGAAATGCCATAAAAGTAACTACTAATAGCCTACTCTTAACCAGAAGCTTTACCAGTAACATACAGTTGATTAACACATATTTTGTATATTATATGTATTATATAGTGTATTCTTACAATAAAGTAAGCTAGAGAAAAGAAAATGTTCAGAAAATAACAAGAGAAAATACATTTATAGTACTGTACTATAGTTATAAAAAAATCTATGTATAAGTGGATTCATGCAGTTCAAACCCATGTTGTTAAAGGGTCGACTGTAGGAAGAGAACTACCTTAAATTCAAGAGAATGTTTTTAAAAAATCAGCAACTACATTTTACTTAATAGTGAATTTTGAACATTTGCTTTTTGAGTTGGAATTAAAACAGGAATGATCACTATCACCACTTCTGTTCTACATTGTACTGGAGGTACCAGTCAGTGCTATAAGTAAAGAAGAATAAAAGAAACAAAAGGCAAGCCCCTGGGTGACCCAGTCAGCGAATCATCTGCCTTTGGCTCAGGTCATGATCCCGGGGTCCTGGGATCAAGCCCCGCATGGGGCTCCCTGCTCAGCGGGGAGTCTGCTTCTCCCTCCTGCTCTGATCATGCGTACTCTCTGTCAAATTTTCAAAAAATTTTAAAAAGAAACAAAAGGTAAAAGAAAAAGTAAAAATACTTTTTTTGGAAAAGAAAAAGTAAAGTTGTCATTATTTGCAGATAATATGATTATGTATGTAAAAAATCCAAATGAATGTACAAACTATTAGGATTAATAAGCACAGTTACTGGAAACAACTTCAATATCTTTTTATCTCCTTTCAGGGTATACTTTTTCAATAAATGTTTTACCAAACAAAACTAAAAAAAAAAAAAAGAAGTGCATGTGGAACTGGAGGTAGTTTGAAAGTAAACATAACAGAAATCCAAACCTGTTATGGTGAGAATGGCAACTCTCTTGAACTCAAGAAAGAATGAAATGCCAATGACAGCGAAACTTCTTTTTCTAACCCTAAGCAGAAAGGTCCCTAATACCAGCAGTTTCTGGCATTCACACACAAACCCAGAAAAGCTACCTATTATTATATAAAACAAAAGCCAATTACAGTGTGGTAAAGTACAAATTACAAAAAATCAGAAGTCAATGGAATTGAAGCCACTGACTTTCATGAAAGGAGAACACCTCATTCTTAGCCGTCACTTGGTGAACGCGGCCACCACTGCCCACAGGACCTCATTGGTGTTGGCCTTCAGACATTCCACTTCAGGATCTAAGTCAAGGAGCTGCCGCACTCTCTTGGTGGCTAAATTATACTGCTCGTCCAGAAGGGGAGCGAAAGCATTCTCCAGGACATCGGAGGCGTGCGCTAGGTAAATGAGGGCCAGCAAGCGCTTGTCCATGCGGTGAGGGTCATTCACCCATTTGTCAAGAACAGCTTCCTGTACCTTCTTGATGAGGCGCTGCTTAATACTGTTGTTGGTGAGGGGATGTGTCGTCATGTCAAAAAGTAGGAAGTTCTGTTTCTCTGTTGTCAATACGCGCTTCTCCACCAGATATTTAATCATTCTTGCATTTTTTTTGTTTTTTAAAAAGATTTTATTTATTTATCTGACAGAAAGAGAGAGCACAAGGGGTCGGGGAACAGCAGTCAGAGGGAGAGAGAGAAGCAGGCTCCCCACTGAGCAAGGAGCCTGATGTGGGGCTCCATCCCAGGACCCTGAGACATGACCTGAGCCAAAGGCAGACGCTTAACCAGCTGAGCCACCCAGGCACTCCTTGAATGTTTCTTAACTGATGATACAATTCTAAGAGATTCCACATCTCACCTAAATGAAAGTTTTTAAGAATCAGAGAATTTCAGCTTTATTTTTTCATACTCTTAATATGAATAGCAAAATGTGTTCATCGTAGCTGGTGTGTTTCTCGGGAAGTAGAATACGAAAAGTATTTTATGTCAGAGTCTGTATTCCCAGAATGTGAACATCTTGTGGGACAGGAATCATATTTCATTAATCTCTGTAGCCCCAGCACCAGGTGTATTTCCTGCAACATAGTCCTTTGTTGGGGCACCTGGGTGGCTCAGTCGTTAAGCGTCTGCCTTCGGCTCAGGTCATGATCCCAGGGTGCTGGGATCGAGTCCCGCATCGGGCTCCCTGCTCAGCGGGAAGCCTGCTTGTCCCTCTCCCACTCCCCCTGCTTGTGTTCCCTCTCTCTCTGTGTCTCTCTCTGTCAAATAAATAAATAAAATCTTAAAAAAAAAATAACAACATAGTACTTTGTTCATTTTCTTTTAAAAATGTTTATTGACAAACTATTTCAATACACAAGTTAGAATAGATGATTTTTTTCCTTAGGCTCCCCCTTGGCTGTGAAAGTTCTTCAGACTCTCCTTGTTTTGAGGACTTTGACAATTTTGAGAAGCACTGGTCAGGTACTTTGGAATTGTCCCTCTATTGGGATTTGTCTGATGTTTTTCTCATGATCAGACTGGGATCATGGGTTTTGGGAAGGGAGACCACAAAGGTAAAGTGCCATTCTCCTCACATCATATGAAGGGTAGACACTATGAACATGACTTATCACTGTTAACATTGACTTTGGTCACCTGGCTGAGGAAGTGTTTGGCAGGTTTCTCCATCACAAAGCTAATCTCCCCCTGTCCCTTTGCATTCTGGACTCTTGAAAGGAAGTCACTGCGTGGAACGCACATTTAAGGAGTGGTGAGTTATACTGCACTTCCTTGAGGGTGAGGTATTTATATACATTTGAAATTGAAAGTTTTATTTGTCGTTACCAAATTAAGTGGAGATTCTCATTAAATATGCCTGGTTGAATAAGTATTCGTGACAAAAATGCTCTGAGAATGAGAGCAGAAGGATTTTTATAGAGGCACAAACCTAGGAGACTAGGAACGGAAACAATAGCTGTAACATTTTGGACACTGCAAAGTAAATGGAAAAGTGGTCGATGGATTAGTGATGCCAAGAAAGCTAATCTCAATGGGCCAGTGGGTAAAGCAAAACCTACTTTACACTGCAAAACCCCCAGGCCCAGAAATGGGCAACAGTTAGCTGTGGAAATAGGCGAGAAAGAGAGATAATGGTAGGGCTAAAAATAGATTGTTTCAAATCTTTTTAGAAACTAGCGTCTCCAGATCTTCTCATCTGCTCTGAGCAGCCAGCCTTGTAGAAGAGAATAAAACAGAAGGTCTCTGGACTCAGGTACACAAAGCACAGTCAAAGGAGGCAGGGATCTTGTACTGAAAACGGGGACATCAAAAAAGTGTATGTCCTAAAATTTGTGACATCTTAGCCTTCTCCTTCTTCTCAATTCCTGGAGCACCAGAAGCTAGGATTATATCCTCCAGCCAAGGCATGAGGAGAGTCATCTCTGGAAAATTCCACCAGTCCAAGAGAAAAGAATGAAGAACACGGACAAGAGAATTTCCTCAAAGAATTACAGTGAAACCCCCACTGCGCCACCTCCCATCATGGACAGTTTCCAAATAACTTTTTTGGCCTTTCTAAATATGAGCAAACTGCAAGGGAGTGCATTCATTTGGTAAACCCCTCTAAATGGTGAACCGTGGAGTTCAACATAAAATATTAAAATAACAAAAGGATGTTTATGATTACCCTAAAGTGGAAACAACCCAAATGTACAGTCAATGGGTGAATGACAAAATGCGGTACATTCACACAGTGGAATACATTTCAGCAATAAAAAAAGGAATGGACTGCTGATGTGCATTGCAGCAAAGATGACCTTCAAACACAGCACGTGCAGTGACAGAAAGCAGACACAGAAGGTCTGATCTCGTACGATTCTATTTATACGAAATGTCTAGAAAAAGCAAATGTCTAGAGACAGCAGATTATTGGCTGATTGGGACTAGTTGGGAATGGAGATGAATTGCAAATGGGTCCATGAGATCTTTTGCGGGTGGTGGAAATATTCTAAAACTGGACTGTAGTGATGGTGGAATGAGTCAATGAATCAGTGAATTAGACACTTAAAATGAGTGAATTTAATGACATAAGAATGATATCCCAATTTAAAAAAAAAGAATGATATCCCAATAAACCTGTTTAAAAAAAGAAACTCAGAGAAACAAACTATGGAGAAGAAAAATAAAAAAAAGTCATTACTGTCCTCAGAGAAATAAGAGATGGTGTATATCCATCCAAGAGGAACAAGATGATAGTTTTTAAAAGAATATTTGGAGGAGAACAACAACAACAACACTAGAAAAATAAAAATTGGATGGCAGAAATGAAAAACTGAGTAGAAAAGTGGAAGACATGGTTAGGGAATCCAAAATGTAGAGCAAAATGGTGAGTAACTGGACAATAAGAAAGAAAACATAAGAAATTGGATGGTTGATTCAGGAGGCCTAACAGCTAAATGATAGGAGCTCCGGAAAGAGAGAGAGGAAAAGAATGGTGGAGAAAAGTATAAATAAATAAAATAACATAAAAGAATTTTCCAGAGCTGAAGAATATGAGCTTCTTCTCAGAAAGGCCCTTTGGGTATCCAGCCCATTGACTAAAAGACAAAAAACAAAAGCAAACAAAAACCCCGACCAACAATAAAACAACAACAACAAAAGATTCATTATCGTGAAATTTCAAACACTGGGAATAAACAGAGGACTCTAAAAGCCTCTGGTAGGAATGGAGGGGGTGGGGTAGAGGCGGGGGGGGGGGGATGGTGAGACAGATAACAAATAGAAGACTATGAATAGGAATGGCATCAAACTTCTCAAATGGGAGGTAGAAGATAATAGGGTTAGACCCTCAAATTTATTTTTAAGTTAATTTTTTAACCAAGAATTCTATATTTAGCCAAACTCTCCATCAAGTGAAAGAGTAGAAAAGAGACAATTTAGACATGCAGAGCCTCAAAAAATGTACTTCCCAAACATCTTTCTTGGGAAGCTATTTGAGGATGTGCTCAAGTATGGATGAATGCAAGACACACACACCCACTCACACAAAAGGGCTCAACTTAGAAAAAGGATACAGGGATATGGGGATACATGGGGTTGAGGAGACAGGATCCAATGAAGACAAAGAGAATTCCTAGGGTGATGGCAAATGGAAGACCCAACGAAACAGGAGCCAAGTGCCCACAGAGGAACCATCCAGACTGGAATATCAGGGTGAGGCACTAGGAGGACTCTCTGAGACTGAAGTGGGCGGGTGAGGGAGGTGGAGGGCGAGGATATAATTCTTCAAGCACCTGACATGTTTTGTATAAAATTGAATTGAGAGGCACTTTATAGAGCTGTTGAGGATGTGTGACTATTTAGTCAGTTGTTCAAAGAAAATTAAGAAAATGTTTTAAAATGAGGTAATTATTAACTCCAGAAAAAAATAAGTTATGTAAGAAAGGATATGTAATCACTGTTTAAACCACATGCAACATACACATGGTCAAAATTATGAGAACACTGAATATAGATTTAACAGATATTTGAGATATCATTTTATTGAGAAGATGATGGAAGGGAAAGGGGGATATAATTGAGCTAAAATCCTTATTATCTGTAATTGTATAAATCAACAGGTAAGTCTATTCAGATGAATCGACGGATAGCAGTATGTACATATTATTTAGAAATAAAGAAGAAAAATCAGAGAAAATAGCTAAAAAAATTGAAATTGTGTACTTGATGGATGATGGGATTGGAACATGAAGAGAAGGGATTGTTGTTTTGTAAAAATCACTTTTAGTAATATTTGATCTTTTATACTATTCAAACATAATATGCTGATAAAAATAAAAGTGGATTTAATGATAATTATAGTCATTTTATTGAAAGCAAAAAAATGTGTATTTGAAATTATATAATACCAAAAAATAGGAAACTTCAAATTATAGTATTAATACTCAATTTAATATGCATAATCATATGAATTAATACCAAAAAGAAGATGTGATTTGGAAAATCCATTTTGCACTTTATGATTTGCTTTGTAGAATTGGATTTTTAAAATTGTGATAATTAATTCATGAAGGGTTGAGGATTTGATTCCTGCTTTCTGAGGTTTATTAATATTTAAAAGTCTGTATTTGAAGCATAAAGAACTTTATCAAATTAAAGAGTGGCAAATCATTCCCCTTTGAAGAAAAGCATTATAATTTGTATTCAAATTCCTTTCTTATCTTTTAAAAAAGAGTAAAGACAGCATTGATTTTAGGCCTCATTATATTTACTACCCCAAGAGTTGGCAAATGGAAATTATACTCAAATGATGAATGTAATCCTGATGACTTTTCTTCTGGATTAAACATATGTGCACACACCCATATTTAAATATTAAGAAATCAACAATTATTGTACCCATCTGCAGTCTGAGCCCAATGACGGAACAGCCTTCCTCGCTTCTATCCTCCTTCCTTCATACCCTCCCTTCCTTCTTTTCTCCTTCCCAAAGCATGTACTTTGTTACCAGTATGGGCTGGGTGTTGAAAACACAAAATATAATAAAATAGAATCTTTTCTACAGGGAAATTACAATCTGATGCCACTTTACACAACTAGCTATAAAATAATACAAAAAGGGAAAGAACAAAGTATTACAAGAATAGAGAGGAATCAGAATTTGCAGGGTGTCTGGACACAGACTACACTGGGAAAAACTCTCCAAAGAGTTTCCTTGCTTTGATTTGGGAGGTCAGACAAGCCCAGGAGAGAGCCTAATGCCCTCGGCGGAGGGAGGGGCAGGCACAAAGCATCCAAGGCCAAGGAAAGATACAGTGAAATGTACAAGTACCCAGTACCTCTGCCTCACAAGGTGATTAACTTCGGGTCCCTGGCCACTCATTCCCCTAAAGTCACCTGCACACACTGGGAGGAGAATAAGAAGCCTGAGGCTGTCGAGTTTGAACTGGACACGCCAGCTGGGGTGGAGGGCAGGGAGGGCTCTATAGAACAGGGAATGGCTGTTTCATTTCCAGCACAAAGAAGAACGCATTGTAAGCACATTTGAATAAAGGAGTGCTCTACGAAGAGTACTAAATTTGAAATTCTTTTTTTTTTTTTTTTTTTTTTTTTTAAAGATTTTTTTATTTATTTATTTGAGAGAGAGAGAATGAGAGAGAGCAAGCACATGAGAGGGGGGAGGGTCAGAGGGAGAAGCAGACTCCCTGCCGAGCAGGGAGCCCGATGCGGGACTCGATCCAGGGACTCCAGGATCATGACCTGAGCCGAAGGCAGTCGCTTAACCAACTGAGCCACCCAGGCGCCCTAAATTTGAAATTCTTGAACAAAAGGACTTTCTTCAAGTTCCAGACTATTCAGGTTAATGTGAGAAAAGACTTGACAATTTATGTGCGAATTGGACATGAGATGTTCTTTCATTTAATGATTATTTATTAGGTGCCTGCTATGGGCTGCTGTCAGTGTTCAAGACACTGGGAACAAAAAAAGTTCTTGTGTTTGTGACGTATTCTAGGAGCTTCTTTTTATTTACAGTTCATCTTTCTAGATTAAAAAAAAATCGTAGCCAGAAATCAACTTAAAAATTCACCAAAGCCAATTTACGGGATTTACTAACAGCATCGAAGATACTTTGATGCAAATGTGAGATGATTTTTAAAAATTTATTACAAGAAAATTTTACCATGGCCCTTAGTAATACAGAATTACAAAACGGAGGGCTTCTTTGGTAAATCTGGTGATCCAGTGCCACCTTGTGTCCCAACTGCTCAGTTACGTGACTTAGCAGTCAAGATTCTGTAGTCCCTTCCTATTGCAGCTGTGACAAATTACCATAAATCTAGTGGCTTTAAAACAACACATATTTATTATTTTCTAATCCTGGAGGTCATGAGTTTGTAATGTATCTCAATGGGCTAAACCCAAGATGTCAGCAGGGCTGTGTCCCCTCAAAGCCCTAGAGAAGACTCTGTTTTCTTACCTTTTCCACATTCTGGAGGCTGCCTGAATTCCTTAGCTGGTGGCCACCTCCGACTCCAGAGCCAGAAATGGCCATTTTCTCACGATAAATCTCTCTGACATTGCCTCTCCTCTTTCACTTATAAGCACCCTGGTGATTACATAGGCCCCACCTGGATAATCCAGGATAATCTCTCTGTCTCAAAATCAGCTGATTAGCAAACTTCATTCTATCTGCAATTTTACTGCTCCCTTGCTATGTAACATAACATAGTCACAGGGTTTGGGGATTAGGATGAAAACATCTTTGGGAGGGGGGCATTATTCTACAGACCACAGAATCTAGTTTTTTTGGGGTGAAAATATGCTACTTTTTATGTTCCAATCAAATGGTCAAGACGTTAAACTGTCTCTCCGCCCTTATTCGTAACTTGGAATTGATAAACAGAAAACAACATCTCTTTTGCCAATGTCCGCAAAATAGACCACACACTAGAAATCCTCCCAGTGAGTTTTTACTTATGCTTTACTGATCTTAGCTAGGAAAAAACCGAACTAAACATAAAAATGTTGTTAAATTCATCTTAAAAGTATTTCAACTTGACAAAGGCAGGTTAAGCCCAAATATGGCTTGATAATATACAAAATCTACAAGTAGAGGGTCTTTTTTGTTTGTTTACAGGGCAAATGGTTTTGTTCACAAACTGGTCAGAATTAAGCTCACAAAAACTCAAAACGAGAAAACTCTCAAGGGATTAAAGGAAAAAGAAGAGGGAGGGAATAGGTGGATTTTGCTTCTTTACATGGACCTACCATACAGTAGGTTACAGTAGCAGAAGAGCACTCCACTTCTGGATGGGTCCTTTTCCAGCAAGGGTGAGAGAGGCGGCTCTGCGCCCACCAGATTTTAATGCGCTGCTCCTGGAGTTGCTTTCAGAGGAGGATGTAGGCAGAGTACGCTAATCTGACCCCCAAGGAATATCAACAAGATAAAATGCTTGGGTTTTCTTTTCTTTTTTTTTTTTTTAAGCTTTTATTTGAATTCCAGTTAGTTAACATACAGTGTGATGTCAGTTTCAGCGATTCAACACTTCCATACATCACCCGGTGCTCATCACAAGTACGCTCCTTAATCCCGGTCACCTATTTCACCCTTCCCCCCACCCACCTGCCTTCTGGTAACCAGCAGTTTCTTCTCTATAGTTAAGAGTCTGTTTCTTGGCTTGCCTCTCTCTTTTTTTCCCCTGTGCTCATTTGTTTCTTAAATTCCACATATGAGTGAAATCATATGGTATTTGTCTTTCTCTGACTGATTATTTCGCTTAGCTTTATACTCTCTAACTCCATCCATGTCCTTTATTATTTCATTATTTTTGTGACTGAGTAATATTAATATTCCAGTGTGTGTGTGTGTGTGTGTATGCACCACATCTTTTTTATTCATCAATCAGTGGACACTTAGGCTGTTTCCATAATTTGGCTATTGTAGATAATGCTGCTATAAACATTGGAGAGCATGTATCCCTCTGGATTGGTATTTTTGTATTCTTTGGGTAAATGCCTAGTTGTGCAATTGCTGGATCTTAGGGTAGTTCTGTTTTTAAATTTTGAGGAACCTCCATACTGTTTTCCACAGTAGCTTCCCCAGTTTGCATTCCCACCAACAGTGCACGAGGGTTCTCCTTTCTCCCCATCCTCGCCAACACCTGTTGTTGCTTGTGTTGTTGATTTTAAAATGCTTGGGTTCTCAATAGCGCTCCCCCTGCATTGTCTGGAATGTCACATACAGCATGCTATGGGAAGGGTACATCAATATTATCCAGGTGGGATGAGGAAGAACATAGTAATTGCAGACTTATTTTTCTGTGTAAAATTTTTACTATTAGCAGGACTGACCAGTGGTAACACAAATATTTCCAGGGCCGGTATAAGGCTTCTGCCTGGGTTGAGGAAAGCTTCATCAAAATGTTAAAGCGCCTCCAGCAGACTCTCCTTACAAAGTATTTCAATAAATTAGCAGTCATTAAATTGCTGTGTAAGTCTTAGCAGTAATGTGCTGCAGTTTTTGTTGTCGAGGCTTTACATAGCTTTTGTTAAATTTCCTCGTATTTTGTGAAGCTTAAGTCTTTTAAAAATACTCCTGGTTTTATTTCTTCCTTTGTAATATGTATGGCCTTTATATCTTTTTCTTACCTTTTCACATGGGATGGGACCTCCAGGATAATATTGATGGAAGTGGTGCAAGTGAACATTTATCCTTGTTCACTGTCTTGGGGGTAAAAACTATTCAATATCCCACCAGCAAGTGTGGTGTTTTCTTCAGGTCCTTCCTAGATGCCTTTAACAAGAAGTACCCTGCTAGTCCTAGTTTGCGAAGAGGTTTTTGTTTTAAAATCATGATGGCTATTGGATTTTATAAGAGGCATTTTTTTGTTGTTGCATTTATTGGTATGGTCATATAGTTTTTCTCCTTTGTTCTGTTAATGTGGCAAATAACATAAATTTATTTTGAAATGTTGAGGCTATCTTGCATTCCTGGAATAAGCCCACTTAATTATGATGTAGTTAGTGTTGCTGCTTTCAAGTTGCTAATATTTTGTAAAAGATTGTTGCATCGTGAGAGATGTTGGTCTCAAATTTTCTTGTAGTGTCTCTCGTCAAATTTTTGACAGGGTTATATTGACTTCATAAAATGAGTTGGAAACAGTTTCTATTTTATGAAAAAGTTCATGTAAGGTTAGTATTACTTTTTTCTTAAATGTTTGATAGAATTCCCAAGGGAAACCATCTGGATTTGCAGTTTTCTTTGTAGGAAGACGTTTGATTAACATTTCAACTTTAAAAATAGAGTTACTCAGATTTCTCTTTCTTTTTGTATCATTTTGTAAGGTTTTTTGTTTTTTTGTTTTTTAGGAAACTACTTTTAATCTAACTTGTCAAGTTTGCAGGCATTAAGTTGTTCATTATATTCCTTTACTTGCCTTTTGTGTCTATTGAATCTGCAGTGATATCTCCGCCTTCATTTGTGATATTGATAATGTATGCTTTCTCTCCTTATTCTCTTGATCAGTCTGCAGCAAAAGTATCTCGTGGCAGTGTTGTTGTTTTTCCAGGATGAGCCAAAAGTATGATCTTTCAGTATGAAGAGGTAGCACCCTCTTCCTTTTTCTTCTCTTTCCCATTGCACATACACACACTTAACAGGTAAGACAGACTGTACTTAGGAGATCCCTCATTTCCCAATGACAAGTTGTCAAAATATTTTTTTGACAATTAGAATATATAAACTTTGGGGGATGTATACAAAAGAGAAAAATGTCTACTTACAGTTGTTAATTACTGTGATTATACATATATACTTTTTAAAAAAAAGATTTATATATTATTTTAGAGAGAGAGAGAGAGAGAGTGTGTGTGAGCAGGGGGAGGAGTTGGGGGAGGAGCAGAGGGAGACGGAGGGAGAGTCTTAAGCAGACTCTGCCCTGAGTGCAGGGCCCAATGCAGGGCTTGATCCCACAACTCTGAGATCATGACCTGAGCCAAAACCAAGAGTCAGCCACTTAACCGACTGAGCCACCCAGGCGCCCTAAACATACATATTTCAAATCAAATGCTTTATTGAGTTTTTTATTGTGTTAAAAATATATGGATCATAAAACTTACCATTTTGACCATTTTTAAGGATACAGTTCGGTGGTATTAAGGGCATTCACAATGTTGTGTAACCATCACTGCCATCCATTTCCAGAAGTTCTTTTTTTTATCTCAAACAAAAACTCTTGTGCCCATTAAACAGCTCCCTCTGCCTCCCTCCTTCCAGCCCCTGGTAACTTCTACTTTCTGTCTCTAGGAATTTGTCTGTTCTGGGTACCTCATATAAGTAGGACCCTGCACTATGCGTCCTTTTGTGTTTTGTTTATTTTACTTGGGATAATATATTCAAGGTTCATCCATGTTGTAGCATGTATCATTCCTTTTTATGGTTGAATAACATCCTATTATACGTATGTACCACATTTTGTTTATCCATTCATCATTGATGGACACTTAGGTTGTTTCCATCTTTTGACGACTGTGCACATGCTGTAATGAATACTGGTGTGCAAGTCTCTGAGTCTCTGCTTTCAGTTCTGGTGAGTATCTACATAGGAATGGAATTGCTGGACCATATGATAATTCCAAGTTTAACTTTTTGAGGAACTGCCATACTGTTTTCCACAGTGGCTGCACCATTTTTACATTCCCACCAGTAATATAATGAAGATCCAATTTCTCCAAAGCCTTGCAAACGTTTGTTTTCCTTTTTAAAAAAATAGTAGCCATCTTAAGGGTTGTGAAGTGCTATCTCATTGCGGCTTTGGTTTGCATTTCCCTAATGAAGAAATTATGTTGAGCATCTTTTTATGTGTTTATTGGCTAGTTGTATATCTTCTTTAGAGAAATATTTATTTATTCTAGATATTAATCATTTATCAGATATATGATTTGCAAATATTTTTGTCTATTCATTGGGCTGTCTTTTTACTCCCTTGATAATGTTCTTTGATGCACAAGAGTTTTTAATTTTGATAAAGTACAATATATCTATTTTACCTTTGTAGCCTCTGCTTTTGGTGTCATATCCAAGAAATTACTGCCAAATCCAATGTCTTGAAGATTTTCTCCTGTTTTCGTCTAAGAGTTTTATAGTTATAGCTCTTAAGCTTAGGTCTTTGATCTATTTTGAGTTAATTTCTGTGTATGGTATAAAGTAAGGGTCCAGCTTAATTCTTTTGTATGTGGATATCCAGTTTTCTCAGCATTTTTTGAAAAGACAGCTCTTTCACCATTTAATGGTCTTGGCACTCTTGTTAAAAATCAATTGACCATATTTGCTTGGATTTTTCCTGGGTTCTTTATTTTGTTCCTTTCGTCTATATGTTTGTTTTCATGTCAGTATCACAGTTTTGATTACTATAGCTTTGTAGTAAGTTTTGAAATCAGGAAGTATGAATCTTCCATATTTGTTCTTTTTTAGGATTATTTTGGCTATTGCAGTCCTATATTGAAGTTTAAATACTGATTTCCCCCACTGATATGCTTCATGAGTCCATTTTAATTAAACATTTCACATGCAACTTCAACCTAGGCTATTCTGCTACAATCCTTTAGGGTGGATTAGCTCATATGAGATTGGGAAGCAGGGAAATGAGGTCAGTGGGGAAATGAATGTCATGGAAACTATATTGGTTCATCTGCAAAATTTCCCAGCAGGTAATATTTTGTGCCACCAAGTAGAGCGGTAAGATGTAAGCACACTAGCATGGTTGAAAACAGCAAATACAAAGACGAAGAGTACTGAAAACAATGCCCTTTCTCATGTGTTCTTTTTCTTCTTTTGAAATAATTTTTCATTTAGAGGAAAGCTGCAGAAATAGTCCAGAGTTCACATATGCCTTTCTCCTAGCTTCCTTTGATTTTCACAATTCCATAACTATTGTACAATCCCCAAAACCAGAAAAATAGTATTGGTAAATACTATTAACCAAGTGCAGACCTTGTCTTCCTAATCTTGATCGTTGTTTTGTGGAATGTCTTACAACTTGGGTTCATCTGTTTTCTCATGATTAGATTGGGAGTTTGCATTCTTAGCAAGATTACCAATCACAAAAGTAATGTGTCCATTTCAGTGCATAGTGATATCAATGTGATTTATTACTGGTGATGTTAAACTTGGTGGTATCTGCAGTAATTCCCCACAATAAAGTTGTATTTTTTCTCTATGTAATTGACAAATATCTTACAGAGATAACTTTGAGACTATGAAATATCCTATTTCTCCTCAAACACTTATGACTGATTTTAGCATCCATCAATTGATCAGGTCTGCAACAATATGGTGGTGTCTGCCTGGTGGTGATTTTTTTTTTATTTCTCTCCTTCCTTCTATGTTTATCAGTTGAATTTTTTTGGTAAGGAAGAGACACTGTTTCCCCAATTACATATTTATTCAATTATGTTGGCTCCTGTAACATTTTGACATCTTCCCATCCTTTTTCAATGACCTCAAGCACCTCCTTGTTTTCTGATACAACTGATTGGTCCAGCTTGTATTTTTCCAAAGGAGGCCCAGTTTCTTTTATTGAAGAATAGTGTTTAGAATCCAAGATCTAGGTTCTAACTGTGCTGATTGCTCCAAGAGTACCACTATTTCAAGGCCTTCTTAGCAGATGGAGCCTAGGAATGTAGGTATGTACACTGACCCATCTAAATGTAGAGGCATGTGTATACATTAGATATGTATTAAAAACAATGATATTAATACTGATACTTCTGATTCCAATTCACCACCACAAAGTTTCTTCTACCCACCCCCTCAACTCCACTTTCTTATTTGTAACATTTTGCATTTCTTGGAAAATGAGAGACCTGGCTCTTATATACAATATATTCACTTATTTGTTCAGTACTAGGAAACACACAAAGTAGTTAATATTTTGCTAATCCATACCCCAATGTGAAACAAATTTACTAACTAGTGTACAGCATTTGTTCTTCTTTAGTCTTTATCATTTCAGAATCCAGTTAATACATGCTTTCCAAAGTTACTTAGGTTAATTGTTTTCTTCCCCATCTCTTTCAGTATGAATATGTTAGTCATTTGTAATGTGTTTCATTTGTTGATTTGTTACTATTTGTATTACATCTGGGGTTATTTTCCCATCCTGGCTGATTTTTAATAATTTACATTTTGGATATATGAAACATTACTCTGGTTCTGAGTCAAAGCTACATAGAAGGTATACACACTCAGAGGAGTCTCACTCCATTCTAATTCCCCTCTTCTTTTCACCCCTTGGCTACTCACAACTGTGGGTTATCAGCCTCTTCAGTTTCTGATTTATCTTTCATGTATATCTTTTGCACAAATAAGATGCATGTATATTTTCTCATATCTCTTTTCTTATGTGAAGGGTAACAAACATACTATACTCTTCTATACTTTGCTTTTTTCCCCTTTCACTCCCTCTTCTTTTTGGCTCTATTTGGTGATATGCTCTGTCTTGGATCTGCATAATACTCCATTTTCACCATCTTTGTGCATTTTGTTTTTGTTGCCGCATCCCAGAAGCCCCAACCATTCTCTCTATTTCCTTCCATAAAACCACTTTCAGCTTATTTTTAAAGAGTAAGATTCTAATCTTACTGTGGTGTTTCTTTATTAAGAATTTATCACTTGCTACTATGCCAATAATTCTTACTAGATTATGCCTTTTTAAAAAAAATTCTCTTGTTACAGAGTTGTAGAGGCTTTGAGGGTCTTGCTTCAACAATTTCCCCTCCATAAATCCTGTATTTTTAGTGTGCAAATTTGAAGAAGATAAGGCTTTTGCAAAAAATTATTTAGTAGCGGAAACACCCCATTAGTGGTTTTATTATTACTTTTTGAGTCTTCTAACACATTTCAAGAGGACATCAATTTAAATTCCATCTAAATTTTCAAAAGAGCACAATTTTGATTTTGTATGTGATACTTTTACTGGAAAAAGTATCTGAGCCAAGTACCCATATACTATTTGTTATATATAAAACATAACTATTTACTGTATTTCTTTTCAAAAAGCTTGTTTATAGTATCTTGCAATTGGGAAGCCATCCTGTAGGAATAATTAGTAAATCTGTGTACATTTCTTTACCTTTTTTTTTTAATAAAAACTGATTCATCCTATAAGCATCTAAAATTATTCAAACTCATCTAATTAAGAAAATTCAAGCAAAGATGCTACTGCTTGGTAATCAGTGGGTGATGACTCAGGTTTTGTGAATGAAAAGTCTTCACCAAGGTCAGCAAAGGGTGGGTTTGAGATGTTTGGGTGGGTTAAGTGGGCATTTTGACAACAAGTCTTCTCCTTTGGCACGTTTAATTGTGATGTTTAATGGCCATCCTTGCAGTTTAAGATGTCCCGTTTCAAACAAAATTCTCTCCTAATGATGACTTGCACCCTCTCACTCCATGCAAGAATTAGCAGAGCCTGTAGGATCTTATTTGGAATTGACATCCTCTATTGTAATTTTGTTCCTATTTATTTTTAAATTCTCTTTTTGTTTCACTGGAAGGATGATGCACAGTTTTAAACATTAAAAGTGTACAAGTTCTTTTGTTACAATAAAACTAATGTGTACACACACACACACACACACAAGAAAAGCCCTCACCAGGTGCAAAGGAAGAATAGCTAAAGGAGCGTCTCAACACTGGTGATAATGATGCTAATATTATTGAAGACTAGTGTAGAGATTTTAAGCCCTATTAGGCATAAAAATTACCAGGGCAGGGGGGAGGGGGGATCTTGTTGAAATGCAGATTTTGGTTCAGCAAGTCTAGGGAGGGACCCAAGGTTCTGAATTTCTAACAAGCTCCCAGGTGATGCAGATGCTGGTTTATAGACCCTCTTTGATGAGGAAGGTTGGAGGTATTAAGAGGCTAGACATATTTCAATAGAACCTTTTGCAATAATGGAAATGGTCTGTATCTGCGATGTCTGAGCACTTCAGTTGTGGCTGGGGAGACTGAGGAACTGAATTGTAAATGAAACTTAATTTAAATGTAAATTTGAATAGACACATGTGGTTAGTGGCTACTGTCTTGGACAGTGAATATCCTTTTTTAAAATAAAGGTACGATCATGTACTTGTACCTGTACATGGATACAAAGTTGTTTTGGGGAGTTTTATATTTTCATAAATGGAATGGTATTTGACTACATTGTTCTAAACTTCGCTCTTTATTCTTCATGTCTTGGAGTTCTTTTCATATCAGTATATATGGATTTGTATCATTCTTTTAAATTACTAGGTAATATTTCACAGTATGAATTTACTATGGTTTATTTAGCCATCTATTACTGTATTGATGGATATTTAGGTTGTCCTTTTTTTTCCTCTGCAACTACAAACTATGAGGGTAAGAACATCTTTGTGCATGCCATTTCAAATACATGTTTGAATGTTGCTTTTTTAAAAGAGATTTTATTTATTTATTTGAAAGAGACAGAGGGTGGGAGAGAGAGCATGGGGGAGGGGTAAGGGCAGAGGGAGAAGCAAACTCCTCACTGAGCAGGGAGCCTGACACGGGGCTCAATCCCAGGACCCTGGGATCATGACCTGAGCCAAAGGCAGACACTTAACTGACTGAGCCACCCAGGCGACCCTGAATGTTTCTATAGGATAGATAAAGAGAAATGGAGTCACTGGGTCACTGCAAATGAATACTTAACATTTTCGTGGTTTCCACCAAGTTGCTTTTGAGAGAACATGAAATAATTTATTTCCATTAGTTGAGGGGGAGAATACCATTTCCTCACACTCTTGATTGGTATTATCAACATTTTTTATTTTTTGTCAATTATTCAGTGAAAAGCTACATCTTATTTTCATTTACATGTCTGTAATGAGTAGGGAAAATAAACATTCATTTATAAGATTCTTGATCATTTGCCCCCCCATAATTGTGTAGGTTATTCATACACTTCTAGTCTTTCTTATGAGTTCTTGAATAAGCTTGTCAAACTATATACTAAATATTATTGGGATATTTTGGGGATTGCACTGTCTTTGTGGATAAATTTGGAGAGATTTGGCATCATAAAATATTGAGATTCCTATCTATGAATAATAATATTCTCCATTTACTTAGGTTTTCTTCTATGTACTATAACATTTACCTTTTCTCCTGTAAAGATCTTGTATATTTATTATACAATGTTGAATGAATATTTTAATGTTTATTCATAGGTGTTTTATACTTAGGTTTCTGTTGTGAATTTCTTCCATTACATTTTCTGTCTATTGCTGGCGGACAGGAAAACTACTAATTTGTGGATGTCTAGCTGCAATCTAGTCACTTTGTTGAGCTCTGTTATTATTTGCCACTTTTCATCATATTCGTTTTCACAGTCTATCATTTGGTGAACTAATACTACCCTGGAGCCTCCATCTATATCCCAAATCCCTAGGAATGACAGAGAAGTCATATAAAGAATAAAATCCATAGCATGGAGAAATACGCACACTTTTCCTTTCCCCATGTGTACAATATGATAGTATACTGTATACACTGGTAACCATTTTATATTTTCTGCGCCCTCCCAATAGTGTTCAGTATCAGTACCCAGGAGAGGACCCTCCTTCTACTTAAGGGTGACACTGTGTGGATATACAAGAATTTCCTGTGTCCTGCTAAAGAGACCTTTGCCCAATCTTTGACTGTGACAGTGAAAATCCTTGTATGAACGTCTGTGCACAAATATCTGCAGGATCAATTTCTAGAACTGATATCCCTAAACCCCGGATCAAAAAGTATATATATGCATCTTCAGTATTGATAGCTACTCTCAAACTGCCTTTGTGGAGGCTGTGCCCATACACATTCTCAACAATAGTATATGAACGTGCTGGTTCCCACACTTCGGGCAACACAATCTATGCTGTTCTACATTGTCTGAAAGAAATAGGGAGAACTGGCATCTGAATTCTTTTTGTAGCAGATGCTGCGGATGTCCCACCAACTTTACGTGCCCCAGTAGAGGGCAGTTCCTGCACCTTCTGACCACCTACCTTGTGTCTGGGTCTTTCTGCTTCTCTTCCTGAATCGTTGTGCGGCGCCACAGGAATTTCCGTAGCTAATGCAAGGCTGGGCACTCCAGGGTGGCTGGAAAGTAACAGCCCATTAGGCTCTCGGAGGTAACTTTCAACATATGAGGAACGGGACCCAGTGGATAGATGCACAAGTTTCCCTTTCCCTCAGTCGGCGACTCTAAGCCACGTCCTTGCCGATTCCTGAGTGGAATGGAACTCTTGTTGACTACAGCAGTAATCTTCTCATTGAAATATCCTTTACTAACGTTTCCACCTTCCTACCTCACTTTCCCTACTCCCTTGCGTCCTGATCTCACCTCCCAAATAAACCATGCACTCAAATCCTGGCCTCAATACTAGCTTTGGGAGGACCTCAACTAAAATAGATGGTACCAGGTTTGGTTCTCGAAAGTTGACGCTCAAGAATGGGACTGGGGAATTTGTTCACTCCCTGTTCAGGGAGCAAGGAGAGTCTCATTGCGGGTTTAACCTGGAAGCCTTGGAGAATGGCACATCATCAGCCAACTATCAATTCAGGGCATGAGAAGGCTTTCATGGCCAAATTTAATTAATTAGACCCTCACCTCTTGCAGCAGGCGGGCAGACTATGCCGAAAATTAGCCTCAAAATACAATCATAAAAATGTCAGAGCTGTGGTGGAGACCTAATGCACGGCCAGAGCAGGTGTCCTATCTTAATGTCAGAGCCGTGGAAGGGAAGAAATAGGATTGTGAAATCTGGGATGGTTGTATTTAGGTGAATGCCTACACAATCCTCACCCAATATTTTTTTGAATCTTCCAGGTAGGCGTGCTGATTTATAAAAAGGCCTCCCTTTTCCCCTGTGTTTTCTAATACTTTTCTTCCCTCCCTCCTTTCCTTCTTTTTGTTCAAATTTGATCCAGCTGTAATTTATTTTGTTGTAAGGAGTGAATTGGGAATCCAACTTCATTTTTTTGCGCTAGCTATCCAGTTCTTCAGCATCATTTACTGCATATTTCATCTTCCCCACTGATATAAAATGCCGGCCTGACTATACATTACATTCTAGTATGTCCTTGGGTCTTGTGGGAGAGAATGCTAGGTACTCACCAAACCTTTTCCCTCCTCTTTTTGGGCACACAGCAGGGTGATTTCTCAGCTTCCGGTGCAGTTAGGAAATGATGAGCCTCGCACCTGAAGTCTTCTGCATGTAACCCGCCATCTTCCTAGCCTTCTGCTAGCTAGAGCGGAGATATCCTCCAGGACAACTCAGGGAGCCGCGTGTCCAGAATGGTAGAGCTAGAGATGCAAGGAGCATCATCCCAGAATCCTTGCTTGCAGGAGAGCCTGCCAAGCAGAAACACCTGTTTGGGACTTTATGCAAATGAGACATAATCTTTCATTTTGTATGAGCCACTTGGTTTTTTCCTTTTCCTTAAACTAGATATCCTTACTTTAACTATATAGATGTATTTGTGGACTCTGTTTCACTCAACTCATGTGCTAGCATTACAGTTTTAATTAATACAATCTTATATTTTGGTACATAGTAGGGCTAATCTCTTCATTAACTTTTATGTTGTTTTTTTTTTTCTGGTTTTCCTTGCATGATCATTTTTCCATATGAACTTTAGAATTAGCCTCACTAATTAAAATAATATCTCCTTTATATGCTTTTTTTAAAAAGATTTTATTTATTTATTAGAGAGAGAGTGCGCATGAGAGAGAACACAAGCAGGGGGAGCAGCAGAGGGAGAGGGAGAAGCAGGCTCCCCGCTGAGCAGGAAGCCCAATGTGGGGCTCGATCCCTAGACCCTGGGATCATGACTTGAGCTGAAGGCAGCTGCTTAACTGAGTCACTCAGGCGCCCTCTCCTTCATATGCTTATTGAAATTACATTATATGTAGTTTGATATGGGAAACACTGACATCTTTATAACATTGAATTTTTTTTTATATAAACACATATCTTGAGACGCCTGGGTGGCTCAGTCAGTTAAATGTCTGCCTTCAGCTCAGGTCATGATCCTAAGGTCCTGGGATCGAGCCCCCAATCCGGCTCTCTGCTCAGCGGGGATCCTGTTCCTCCCTCTCCCTCTGCCTGCCGCTCTCCCTGCTTGTGCTCTCTCTCTCTCTCTCTGACAAATAAATAAATAAAATCCTAAAGAAAATAAACACATATCTTTCCATAGATATTCACGCCTTCATTTATATTCTTCAATACCTTCTTAAAGTTTTTTCTGCGTGTTAATGTTTCATTTAGTTTATTCATAGGTTTTTTTTTTTTGAGCGAAGTGGTGCTATTGTAAGTAAGATCTTTTCTTCTGTCATAATTGGTTGTTGCTGATAGAGGAGGCTCACTACATGCTGTGTTGCCCATTTTAGCATGATGTCAAAAATAAAACACCAGTCTGACATCCAAAAAAAGCACTTAAAAGTAAAATAAATCTTAAAAAACATTTCTAAATGTCTATACTCCATAGCAGAAAAGCAGACTGTATAAACAGATTATGCTATTGTGGGTTTATTCAGAATGGTCAGAGAATGTCTTCCTTTTTGGCTGGAATTCCAAAGAGCTACTGCATTTATAAACTTTCCAGATTATTTAACAAACAAGCCTTTGTCATGTTGGGGTTTGTGGAACCCCTGTAGACCTAACTGTTCTCCACTAAGTTTCTGAACGACTTAGAAATAGGCATTCAGGCAGATGAAGATAAAAAGGTCACCATTGTTACTGACAAAATGGATACTAAAGAACGTGGCTGAGGTCTGTGGACACAACTGACTTCCTGACAAACTAGCGGTGAGCTCTCCTGCAGGGCCTGTTCTTAGGACCGAGGCGGGAAGGGCGAAGCAGAACGTGCACACACAATGCTGGCGGAAGGCATCCTAGAATCCCCTTCCTTCACTCTTGCTCCGCGGAGCAGTGAGGAGAAGGGCACAGCAAGGTCGGACTCTACTGGGAGGTGCCTCCCCATGGAAGGAAACTCAGAAGCGAGGAAGAGGGTTACTTCACCAACACTTGGCAAAGCTATAATCTAAGGGCAATATTCTTTTTAGGGACCAAAAGTTCACATCCATGGTTTTTGTATGGTAGTGTTAAATATAAGATTCTGAGGCTGAAATTCAAACGATATACATTTTTACATCGTGTTAACATAAGCATTGGAACTTATGGAAGTGGAACACGGTTCTTACCAGGTTTTATCCACAAGAGAACAGATTGCAAAATACCTGGTAGCCTTTCTTCCATGTTTAACACAGTTGTTCTATGGACATAATCACTAGATTATAGGTAGTATCCTTTAGCTCTTTTGGACTCGTTTTTAACACACTTAATCCTTGGTAAATGTTCTTGTATTAATGCTTCCGTTTGTTCAATTTGCTCTCAAAGATAGCATGCTCACAAGAGCATGTACAATATAGGGTCCATAATAAGGCGGAGACCCAGATGAAGGATGCGTGTGAGGGGTCTGGAAAGAACAGTGAGATGTTTGGAGGTACTCACTCTACCCCCGTCCCTGGCAGGCTCTGGCTGATACATGGGGGACTTTTTTTGCTTGAGGGCAACATTAAAAATGATGAAGATAATTCAAGATTTTATGAAGGTAAATTATAAGTCGGGGGGTAGCAATTTCCAAACATTGACCGTATCAGAGGTTTAGCATCACAAATCCTAGCTTTATCTGCAAGCAGGCAGGAGGTAAAGTGTAAAGAGGAAAAAAAAAACAAAAAACACAACTAGGGCAGGCTTTGACTTCCCTGATACCTCCCCCACCGCACCCCTGCCCCTGATTGCATGGGTACAAGTTTTAAAATTGTGAATAAAGGGATCCTTGTACCAATTTCAAGACAAAACTGTTACACTGTAAGTAACTCTGCTTAAAGCTGATACTTCTTTTCACAGAAATTCAGTAGAAACTAACATAGGGTTTAAAAAAATCAGGATTTAGGAGAGGCATAAGAAGAGCAGTTGAGACTTGGAATAGCCGTCACAGGACATTCAAAGTAGGGCTGGGCTTGGAGATAACAGTCAAATGTTTACTGAATGGCTCTTGCATTAAGGGTTTTGTATGTTATTCTTCAGAATATGCCAACGAGTTAAGCTCTCTTATTGTAAAAGGGAAGCTGAGGCTTAGAGAGGTCATTCGGCGGGAACAGTGGAGAAGGGGACACTGGAGCCAGGCAGTAGCTCTCTGAAGCTCACACTTTTACAGCTATACTCCGTATCTTCGTCTTGGCATGCTTCGTATCAACTGGGGTGCTAAGGCCCCTAAACAGTGCTGATGGCTGATGGCTAGGCTTCGAGGTCTAGGTGCCATTGATGAGCATTTTGAAGTTACAGACATGGTAGGAAAGCTGTAACTAGAGGTTGGCTGACTGTTCAACAAGGTCTTCAAAGGAAGTGAAATCATGCAACCTCAGCCTTGCTTCAGCCTCGGTAATGAGCTCCTGCTTCTGAATCCTAGGAACCAAACTCCTAAAATACTAAATGCATCGAATGCCAACTTACTAGTTCGCAATGGTAAGGCATACCCTTCCAGTGAGTGACCGGAATATTTACCGTTTAGAGAACTCCCTCCTAAGAATCCAGGTTCATAGAAACCTCCTCAGTCACCGTAACTTCATTTGAACCCAAATGAGAATAAAGGGACAGGATGGCACCGATGTTTGGGTTCCTAGGAGTGCAGCTGGAACAACAAAACCACAGAGACAGTGCAGGACCAGTTAGTTGAGAAACAAGCACTACAAGAGAGTGCTGTGACTCAGGATGACCAAGCACAGTCCAATAAGGATCCTCACATATCTCGAGCTGTTCTGAGACGGCCAATAAAAACTCCTTCAGTTTCATGCAAGTGCTTTCTCCTAAGATGTGTGGTGAATGAGATAATCCTGTACTAAGCAACACCACTGACTCTAAACTATTAGCAGTATGATGCATACATTGCCAGCAATCCAGGGCCACTACTGCTAAAACAGAATAAAGATTTAGAGAGAATATCCTATAAAGAGTGAAGAACCTTGACTAAGAGCTCCTTGAGGACCCAGAACACTCAAAGACAGAGGTCTACAAAAAATATTTCTGAAGGAAAAAAAAGACTTTGCTTCTTTGATACTGGGGAATATATACTTCTCACTACCAAAGCTCTGGTCAATGCTTATATTTAAGTCACAGTTTTAAAAAAATCGCTCAAAATCCCATGCTTCCGTGATATTTGTACATAATCCAAAACCCTGTATGGTGGTATTCCTCATTGGTACTTAGAACACACATGAAGGATGTCTTGATAAACTAAGTATCTTCCTATTTGAAATGCAGTGACATAATTTACCAAGTTGGTGCTAGTCAACAAATAGGGACTGAATTTGATTCAAAGAGAATCACAGAGCAGGAGGACGAAACAATGAATATTCTGAAAAAAAGAAACTCATGCCCTTTTATTCTACCTGAGTTAAAAAAATGAGTCACATCGAGTTCATGGGAATTGTAATAAATGACTACTCAAGCAGATCATAAGATCAGTACTATGAACACACTGAGATCATATACAACTAGTGCTAGTTTAGTTTTAAATCTTTAAAACCTCAAAACACACCTTTTTATTTCTTTTAGCACACAAAATAATTTACTCATAAAAGTAACATCCATTTACAGAAATCTAGTGATTTTTTTTTTTAATTTAAAAATAAATAGCACTGTTTTACAATTCTGATTTTACAGAGAAAACTTTTTGGCACATAATGTTCTATCAAAATGGAAAGTTGCATCACTTTGCTTTGCTTTTCACAACAGAAATAGGCATTCATGCTATCAGCCTTGGGAAATCAATTTGGTGACAAGAAAAATTTGCTGGAAAACAGCATCATTGGAAAAATGGGATCTGGTGCCATCTATTGAGTGACAATGGTAATGGGACTTGGGTATTAGCCATCAAGTTAGGTAACACATTACAATTGTAGCTACATGCAACTCAACATGTACACGTGGTCAAGGCCCAAAAGTTACATGCAAAAATGAAAACAACTGCTGTATTAGGATTGAGGAATGGATGGGTGTTTTTTTCCCCTCTAAATGCCATCCTACCTTTAAAAAAAAAAAAGAAATCGGGTAGGTAAAAATGATTGCTGAACCTCAGGAATACTGAAGAGGGAAGACTTTGGTAAATTAAGCAAATGAAAAGTTCCATGATTAAGAAGGACTCAGGTA